>NC_066581.1:29694698-30001662 GCF_024323335.1 Lathyrus oleraceus
CAGACGAGTCTGGGAGTTCTCAAAATTGGAAAGCTGACATGGGAGTTGGATAGGAATACCGTGGTTCGACGAGTCGACGGGTGTTCAATACCAGACTGTCCTCCTCCCCAAGCAGAGTCGGAATGACTAATTCCCCAGCAGATTCAAGGTCTGTGGATTCCCTAGCAGGGTCAGGATGGTTATCCCCAGCAGGTTTTAGAATGATGCTTCCCCAGTCGCCAGGACTGAAGGTTGTTATTTCCCAGCGGAGGTATCTGTGGGCGGTGGTTTCCCCAAGCGGAGTTTGGAGTGTTATATCCCCAGCAAGTCAAAGACTGTTGTATCCCCACAGAGTGCATTGGTGGTTACTTTCCCCAGCAATTCCCCAAGCGGATCGGGTGCAAAGGAGGTTATCCCCAACAAGGGTTGCCCTTTTCCCAGCAGCAGCGCTATTTCCCCAGCAGGGTGGAGATCGGAGTGTTGTCGAGTTCCTCAACAGAGTGTCTCGAGCTCCCCAGAAGAGTCCCTTGAGGGGGATACCTTTTTGTGCATTCATCATGTAGATAAGTATAGCATATTGCATAATAAATCGCGTAGCATTTCCATGATTATGGAGCATTACGCTGGAGAAATATCATGCATCATTATTGCAAGCATAAGCTAGTCTCAAGCCATGGTTACCGCTTGAGATTTGGTTTCGCCAGATGGTGAAAATGTTACTCTGAGGAGTTCAGCCTCATGATACTGGAGGAAACTTTTCCGTCGGACAGAGATGGGAATGAAGATCGCGATCAGCGCGACTCGAGCCATGGTTACCGCTTGAGATTTGGTTTCGCCAGATGGTGAAGATGTTACTCTGAGGAGTTTAACATTGTGACGTTGGGTCAATGGTATTTCCCCCGGTAGTGCGATATTGGAGGAAGATTTCTGTCATGCGAGATGGAAGTTGGAATGTGTTACTCTGAGGAGTTCAGCCTCATGATTTTGGAGCAACAGTATTTCCCAGTTAATCCCCGGCAAGCGTCTGCCTGGTTTTGGACAAATGTGGATGTCGTCGCCACGGTACCAGTAAGTGTCGTGTCGATCCTCGTCTGGTCGAGTTTTCTTTGGTGTCAAGTAAACATCATTGTTTGATGTCCAGTAAACGTCGAGTTTCCTCCCAGTCATCAGTTAATGTCTGGTCGAGTTTTCTTTAGTGTCAGTAAACATCATTGTTCGATGTCCAGTAAACGTCGAGTTTCCTCCCAGTCATCAGTATATGTCTGGTCGAGTTTTCTTTGGTGTCAAGTAAACATCATTGTTCGATGTCCAGTAAACGTCGAGTTTCCTCCCAGTCATTGGTTAATGTCTGGTCGAGTTTTCTTTGGTGTCAGTAAACATCATTGTTCGATGTCTAGTAAACATCGAGTTTCCTCCCAGTCATTGGTTAATGTCTGGTCGAGTTTTCTTTATTGTCAAGTAAACATCATTGTTCGGTGTCCAGTAAACGTCGAGTTTCCTCCCAGTCGTTGGTAAATGTCTGGTCGAGTTTTCTCTGATATGTCGCCCTCAGAGTGGTGTTTGGTGTTATTTCCGACATTGCCAGCGGAATTATCACAAGAAAGCGGAGAACGGGGTTCAAATGGAGAAAGGGAAATGTTGAGGCATTTTCTGAAGAGCGGGGTTCAAATGGAGAAAGGGAAATGTTGAGGCATTTTCTGGAGAACGGGGTTCACAATGGCGATCACAAGTTATCGTCAGGCGACTGGGGTTCAAATGGAGAATGGGGTTCATTATTTTGGCAAACAAGATGTCGGGGTTCAAATGCAGTGATCCAGGATCATTTGCGCGAAAGAAAATTTTGGGGTTCAAGAAAACGAAAAAGAGAAAAATTTCGGGGTTCAAGAAAAAAAAAGAGAGAGATGATAATAATCCCCAGGGGATGGGTGGTGTTCAGGCCATGGTTATCCCTGTGTTACCATTTATTTTGGTATCCAGGTCGACATTCTGTTTCGGTATTCAGGCTGACTTTCTCCGTACCAGACGAATTTTTCTTCAAGATTGTTTCTTTGCCGATTCTGACAGGCAATGTTAATTATTTTCCCATCAGAGTGCAAATTGTTCGTCTGTTCTTGGTATTCAATCACTCTTCATCCTGATCATCTGAAAGCCGAGGCTATTCATATCGACAGGTTCACAGTGGATTGAATAGGGGCAACTGTAACACCTCAAAATTTGCCCTCCTCTTTTGGGACTAGCTTGAGCATGTTGCATTTCATTTTTAGGTCATTAGTCATTACATACTGGCATATCATATGGCAACATCAATCAAGTCATCCTCCTAAGTCTTGATCAGAAGATAAAGAGGTTAAGATGCAAGCTAGGGTTTCATTGAACTGATCACTAATCATCTGAGGATGTGTGATTCAAATTAGGGTTTCTTGGTGCCTCAAGGATATTGATCTTCATATTGGTTGAAATGGTACATCATCATCATCATGGTTTTGTCATCACCAAGAGATTCATTGTTCTTGATCAGATGCCTTGGGATTAGGGTTTTGACCACTGGTCAACCCTAATCATCTGCATTGTGCCAATCAGGGCTTGTCAAGGAGATGAGGTTTTCAATGGATATGGGGATTATCATATGGTTATATTGAGCTTATGGAAGCTAGGGTTTCATCATTGAGCCGTTTCATCAGGAGTTTGAAGCTCAAGTTGATCAATGCACAGCCAATTCATCTATTAGTCAGAAAAGTCAACTGTGGTCAACTGTGCCTGAATTCATGGATTTGGAGGTGGGAGAGAGTTAGAGACACTTCATTCATGTCCAAACAAGTTTCATTTGACATTTCAAACATCAAGAATGAAGAAAATAAAGTCAGATGAAAACTTTCCAAAAATAGAAAGTGACTTGTAATTGAAAATTGCCAAAAATGGAAAGGTTTTCACCTCAAAATTACATGTCCAAAAATGCTTCAAATGAAACTTTGTCCAACATGAAAGTTGTATATATTGCTCTCACCTTTCCAAAAAGTCCAAGAACATGAATTTCTCATTTGTGGTTGGCAAGTTAGGGATTGATCATTGTCCAAAAAAGTTGAATTTCAAAGTTGCATAACTTTTGTTTCACAAGGCCAAATGGAGTGAGGTTTTTTTGAGAAAAATTCTTTTGATGTCCTCTATCCAAAACAAGCATTGCATTTCATGAAAACTCATCACATAAAAAGTCCATTTTTCAAGTGAACCAATTTTGAAATTTGGAGGGAAAAAGGTGTTTTTGAGAAATAAGCCTTGTTTTCACATGATTCCACTTGCATTAGCTCACAAACATGTTTTAAAACTTGCTCAAACCAGAAATTGGCACTGTTACATTGCATTGCACATGTGTGGGTGAATTAACCAAATTACCATTTAGCATGAAACTTGCATTTTCACTAATCCATTGCATTAGCACTAAACATGATTACTAACATCATTAACATCACATATATAAACTAAATCATAACTGTTTCATCCATAATCATAACAGAATCAAGATCTAGATCTGAAAATCACAAAACCTCTTCACTTTCTCTCTCACTTTTTTCCAAAAATCTCCCCAAACCTTGCATGGATCTTCACATATCCTTCATTCTTGAGCATTTTTGAAGCTAATTGGAGCAAGAACTAGTGGAATTCAAGCTGAATTTTGGACTGTTAAAGAGAGCTTCATCCATGGCAATTCAAGTTTTGAGCTAGATCGTGCATAATCAACACACAAACCTTGTTCCATTCATCAATACTAGCATCATAGAACTTCTGTTTTTGCTTCTTCAAGCCTGAAACGCGCGTTTTCACTTCTGCCAATCCAAGAAGGTGAGTTTTCGAATTTAATGATTCTTGCAATTGATATATGATTTGGATAGATCTTACTTAGTAGAGTGATCTGCAATTGGAATCATTGAATTTGGTTGAGAAATGAATGAGTTACATTGATTTGAACTTTGATGCATGATAATGTTTTGCTTCGATTCTTTTAATCTAGGAAGAGTTAGGGTTAATTGATGTCATATTCATGTTGTGCATTGTGAGATCTTTCCAATGGTGTATGGTTTGTCCATTTTCGTGACAAAAAGTTCTTGAGCTTAGGGTTTGGTATGAACGCATGAAGAACATTTGAATTTTTCCAGAATTGGCTGTTTGATCCATGTTAGCGTGTTTTGCCATGCTGATTGGTGTTAGTAGCTACAGTAGCGCGCGCTACATTTTGAACTTGGACTCCCTTCGATTCCGTGCTAGGACAATTCCACCTTTGGCTTGGCAATTTATTTTCATATGCTCACATGATTTCATATGCTTCCATTTCATTTCTTTTATTTTTCTTCAACATTCAAAAATTCATAACTCACAAACCATTAATCCAAATTGACTGAAATTTTTTCCACCATGATCCTTGTAATCTCTAGCATTTTTTGGTGATTTTTGTGGAAATTATGCACGTGTGGTTTTTGGAATGGCCTAGGGTTTGTATGAACATGTGTTTGCTTGCACCTTGCTGGATGTTTTGATGATGAAATGATGATGCTTAATTGGAAATGCTTGAAATTTTTCATGCTTATTCTAGAGACCTTAATGGACATTTTGGCTTTGAGTTTTCTATTTTATCATTCCTGGATTGAGAGATATGAGCTGTTGAATCTAGGTGTGACAATTTGTGTCACACCATTTCTTGTCTAGTTTCATGAATTTTGTTACCATTCCATATGAACTTGAAATGAGCTGAATTTTTGCATGTTGATACTTCTGGATGTTAGGTTCACATGTGAATTTTTGTGGATGTTTTGAGTGCATTTCCAATTTGTTTGAGAATTTCCTTTCTGTTTGACCAAATGTGAACCTTTTGTGAGTCATGATTTTAAATGTTTTGTGAAATTCTTGATATGTATTGGATGGACTTGAAATTTTGTGGAGTGATTATAGATACATTGAAGTTTGTCATGGTTTTGGTTTGGTGCATTTATAATGTTCCTACTCTGTTTTGTGCTTGCTTGAAGTTGATGCATGATATTGTGCTTTGTATGAACTTGTTTGAACATGCCTTGACTTGTTGAATTTAATTGACATGCTTCCCCTTGCCCAATTGGCCTTAAAATTGGTATGATTGACATGTTATGAATGCTGTTTAGCCATGAATATTTTGGGGATTTATTGAATTATTTTGGATTGAGTTTGGATTGATGCATTCTGTTTGGTCCAATGAGCTTTGAAATTGCACACTTTGCACTAGATGCTTTGTGAAATAATCTTGGTGTATGATATGAACATGAGACCAATTGGATGTTGTTCTAAATTGATTGAACTTGATTTTTGACAATTTTCATGTTCTGTTTTGAAATATTGATACTCCTTTGACCCTAGGCTTTGTCCTAGGGGTTTGCTTCTCATGTTTGAGTTGTATTTTCAGGACAAAAGGCATATGGCATGGAGGAATTAATTCCCTTGGCTTGAGTTGATCATTTGATTGATGTTGATTAACATTAAGTTTGTTTTGTAGGTGGCTTCTAAGTCATTTGTGTTGAGCATTGGCTTATGCTTTGCTTGATGCATTGCTTGTGTACAGTTAACTATTGACTTGTATTTTGTCTGTTTGACTGTTTGAGCTGTGTACTGACTGAATTAGATTGATTTCAGGTACATTAGTTGCTATAGTTCATATGTGAACTTGCTTTTTGCCGTTGCTTGGTTGCTTAACCAATTGAGGTAGAACTCACTAACTCCATGTAGTCTGGAAGACCTGGCCTGTTACTTGGCCAGGCACCTGTCTGAAGTCCTTCTTAAGAGGCAATGATTGTGCTTGTTTATCTTTGTCCCCAAGCAGGAAAAGACCTTGAATAAGGCAATTGGCAGACACAAGAGATGTGTAATCCATCTCCTTCTCTTCTGTTGAGTCATCTCTTGGCTCACATTACATGTTGATGCCTTGAGGATAGTAACCCAAGATCCTTGTACAGTTGTACAGTTGAGTCAGAGTCATAAGTGTAGAAGGGTTCCCATTTTCTGAACCCACACTTCTTTGTCCGAAGCTCTCCTTGGCCAGGGATAAGAGCTGTGAGGCACACCCCTCACTTCCATTTCATCTGGCTTCACCCTAACTCTCAATGTTAGGGTTAAGAGCTAAACATCACCTGGTACAGTTGGCTTGCTTTTGCAGCCTAACCCCTTGTGTGAGCCCACTTTGTCTGTATATAGTGTGTGCTATTTGTGATTGTTTGCTTTGATTGCTTTGCCTGTTTAGGATTAGCTTGCTGCCTGTGCAAGTTAGGATAGAAACCATAACTTAGGGATGATATGCATGATAACATCTAGGCTCGAGTCCAGCTCCCTAGTAGTGTGTCTCCCTTTGTATCTGGTTAGAATTTCTTTCCCGTTCAGGGGAACTACGTCGCCCTGATCCTCATACCATATGAGGTACGTAGGCAGGAGACCGTGCGAGGTCTCTCCGGGCACCTTTTTTCTTTTCTTTGTGTGTGTTTGCTTGACAGTTGCTAGGCTCGAGTGCCTGACTCCTTAGTAACTTGTTGCTTGTTTGTTCTTGTGTGTCAGGATATGGATGTAAGACCAGCGATTGGCTGTCCGTATCCTGAGTGTGTTTGTTTGGTTCGGAAGTCGATGTAAGTCCAGCGATTGGCGTTCGGGTTCCAGGTTTGCCTGTGTTTGTGTGTGTTTTGTTTCGGCGTGCGTGAGCCGAACTACGGCAACTCTGATTTTCGTTCCAGACGAGATACGTAGGCATAGGACGCGATGTCCTAGCGAGCCCTCTCCCCTCTTTTCCCACCTGTGTTGTCTTCAGTGTGTGTGTGATGTTTGTTTTAGCAACCTTAACCTATCTTTCGAGAGTGGATCCCGTCGAGTACGACGGACGTGAGGGGTGCTAATACCTTCCCCTTGCGTAACCGACTCCCGATCCCATTCTCTTTGGTCGCGAGACCATGCTTTTCCCAGGTTTACTTCGAGCGTTTCCTTTCCCTCTTTTGGGATAAATAACGCACGGTGGCGGCTCTGTGTTGTTTTGTTTTATCCCGCCGGTTGTTTTTCGCGGATGCGACATTGGGTAGCAGTGATGTGTTGCTAGATACCGCTCACTGTTTATTATGTTAAATGTGTGATTTAATATAATTGCCAACGTCACGAAAACCTACAGGGTCACACACAAAGGACGGATTGATGAGAGATAGAGTAACTAAGGAATACCGTAAGGTACAGTGCCCTTAAGTGAATTATAGAACATTGTAAGGTACGATATACTTGAGTAGAATACGAAATATGGTAAGGTACCATGGGCTTAAGTGATTTTGGGCATATTATAAGATATGGGCCAAAATACACTTAAGTGGGCTTTTTAGCTTGAAGCCCACACAAGTGGTTCTATAAATAGAACCCTTGTGCAGAAGCATTCATGGCGTTTGCATTATTTTCGTTTTCTCTCTCTCTCTCTCTCTCTCTCTCTCACACACACACACACACACACACACACACACTCAAAGCCTTTATTTGTACCAGCTAGCACTGAGATTGAAGGAATCCGTTCGTGTGGATTGAGTAGAGACGTTGTCATCGTTCAACGTTCGTGATCGCTCCGTGGATCTGCATCAAACGTTTTGATCGTCACAAGAGATCTGCACCAAAGGTTTCAATCGTCACAAGAGGTAAATATTCTATCACTGATCATGACCATTCGTAAGGATCTATAAAGGAGAAAATTTTAATTTCCGCTGCGTTTTGGATCGCAATTCTCCTTCACCCTCGCCATCCTGAGGTGGACGACGGGATCGGGTACGACGATGATCTCTCTGATCCATCCTCGCCTGCAGGGCATCCTGAGCAGTCCTCACCTCTCGAAGGTTACCCAAAATGGAACCTTGAGTGGCTTCAATGAGTGCCATGTATCGCTAGTGGTATTGTTGCTGACGGGCTTGTGTATCTGTGATCGTTTGTAGGGACTGTAGAACAGTGTCATAGGACCTGTCTGTCCTCCGCTACGATTCTTGCATGAAGCTCATGTTATTCTCCAATTGTTGTTGGATGGTAGAGAGCAGGTCGTCATGCCTTTGCTCTCTAGCCATGTGGTCACGCCACATCTCCTCTGTAATATAAAAGCCAGGAGTGGTACCTGCAGAAGAAGAAGATGGTGCGGTGTGTGGTGGTGAAGGATGATGGGGGGACACATGGGGTACGGGAGATCTCTCTCTCCGATCATATTCATCATCAGTGTCATGTCCCTCCTCATCAGGAATGTTAGGAGGAAGAGGACCCAAAACAGGTGGAGCATCTAAAGCGTAGGTCCAATTCCTTTCATCTCGTACATCTGTACGTCTAGTGCAAGGTAGAATAATGGATGGGATGGCTACACCATGAACCATAAGAATATAGCCTCCTTCTCTCCTCAAACGGCACAATTTCATGTCTCTCAAAAATTTTAGGTTAATTGTGCGAGGAGGTAAGGGGTCTAGGGTAGCCATCTCATTGTCCAGGTTAAGCGCCCGAGCAATAGACGTAATCAATCCACCAAAAGAAATCGGCCCCGCTTTATTTTAATTTAAATTCATATGAGCAAGCATGAACGAGACCGAATTAATTCGTCTATTTCTGAGGCTTCCTTGCAAAAATAGAAGCTCTCTAGCATTAACCTTATTTGGATTCTCCCGGCCAAAAATAGTACATGCCAACAGATATCTAAAAACTCTGATGGTCGGGTTATGGATAGTCGAGGCAAGAACTCCCTCAAAAGAATTTATGGAAGTGCTTGACAGTCTCTGCCAGAAGGAGAACACCTCAACTGACCAATCTGAATCCAAAGGTGCCTCACAAATAGCACCGTCCCCATGAGGGATTCCTAACAAGCTGGCTAGTTCGTCGGTACTGAATTCATATTCAACAACAAACATTCTAAATCTGACAGTATAGATTAAGGAACTCAAAAAATTCAATTGTCAATCGTTCATAGGTAGGTTCTTTGTTGGAAAAGAAATTATGCAAACCTAAGTTATCTAATAAATGAAATATGCTATGATAGATACCTAAAGTGTAGAGACAGTTTTCGTCAACATACCTTGTCGGGAGGATCTCCCAATTTTGCAACCATTCGATGATTTTTCTTTGTCTATCCCCCGGTTTCCCTCCTCGAAGAATGAATCCATTAAACTCCATTGTGTAGCTCTCGAAATGTGACGAAGAAGATGAAGTGGAATGTGAAAAGGTTGGATTTTTACGAAATCCGACGGATGAAAATGAAAATGGAAATCGGAAAAATGATTTGTACGGTGTGGTGATTAGAAAGGTGTGAGCTTTTTGTGGGTTCAAGGACGTTTTTGCAAGGTGGAAAAATGGGTTTGGAAGGTTGTAAGGTGTGAAAATGGTGAAGAAAGGGGTTTTGCCCCGACCTTTTACAGACGCTGTGGCGGGCGCCACAGGGTCTATGGCGGGTGCCACAAGGCAAAATCTGGCTGGGCCGGATTTTGGTCCTTTGGCCTGGGCTTCTCTTTGTCTTTTGGCTTTGAGGGGTCCGAATAGCATTTGTCTTGTGATTTTCCTAGTACCATTGACTTGCATAATTTTTATAGAAGTAAAAATAAAAATAAAAATAAAACAAAAATTAAATATTAGACTAATAAATAAATAAACAACTAAAATAAAAAATGCAAATAAAACAAACATAAGACATATATAGATAAAAGTAGAAATATCAATGTATAGACATAGTTTATATAATATTCCAAATGCGATAATATAAAATGAGTTATGCAAATACGAGAAATATAAAAAAGGAGATAAAATAAGATGAAATGGTGAGATCATATAGTAGGGATGTCGTCTTCCTGAGTGGATCCACGGAGCATGGCTACCTCCTGCCTGAGCTCTGCGATTTCTTGATATAAATAGTCGGCTTCGGTAGCGTGTGTGAGGTCAGACACTCCCATCTGTAAAGTGAGGTCAGCCCCCTCCTGTCTAAGCTTTGCGATCTCTCTACGACACTCAGCAATCTGGGTGCGGATGCCGGGGGTCTGCAATGAAAGATTATTAAAGAAAACAGTGATCCTGGGAGAAGGCGGTGTAGGCATGTACTCAGCAATGGATGGTGATCTCGGCTCCTCGTCGGTCTCTCCCCGGCCCTCTAGAGCATAACTCCAATTCGCTGGATCATGCACACTGGTCATCATAGGATCTGGCAGTGTGAAATAATGGATAGCCTCGCTGTCGACCAGCAATCGGAACTGACATGGGTGGAAAGAGGCTCTCCTCATCAACCCTCTGGTCAAACAGAAGTCGATGTCCATGGTAGTGTACCTACAGTAGATCCGGAGATGTGACAGCTTGCGAGACAGACCTAAAGCGACAACAATCTGCGTGATGATCCCGCCCACATGGATGACTCCTTCGGTAGATCTAGAGACACCGCTGAGACCACATAACAAAAAGTTCCCACATGCTACTGGGCGAGACTGGGATGCACAAAATAGTAGGAAGATCTCCTCTTCACTCAGTAATGTCTCTGCATCCGGTCTTCCTAGGAAGGAATGTGCCAATATCATCTGGAAGTATCTAAAGGCAGGGTTATGTATAACATGAGACAGTTGCGTAGATGGATGCTGGCTTCCGCCACCTGATATATCACTCCAAAACTTCTCCACCTTCTTACCCAGAAAATATCCCATAGGTGTCTCCGGGATAGCATTAGGAGTGGTCTGGAAGCCCAATAGGTCGCCGAACTCTTTTTGGCTGAAAGAGTACCCAACTCCAAAGAGCCTGAAAGCAGCATACCCATCTGGTCCAGAGTATGGGTCATAGTCGAATGAACTCAGGAACTCCAATGTCAGGTTCCTGTAGGTGTTACTCAAGTCGTCGACAAACTTGTCCCAGTGAAGCTGGTGGCTAAGGAATCGGATACTCGGCTCGATACCCAGTGCCTCCATACAGTGTTGATCAGGATAACGTGTAGGTGCCATAGGGCGCTGATACAGAGCGATGTAGCGCTCTCTCTGAGCATTATCTCTATAGGCCACGTGCATATCATCGAAATCCTGCATCCTGTAAAAGTTAAGGAAGTCATCCTGAAAATGCAAACCATTCAAATTTTTAGTCTCGATGCAAAATATGATAAAATAAAATAAAAATTAAATTAAATAAATGCAAAAAAGTAAAATGAAAGAAAAACCATGGGTTGCCTCCCACGCAACGCTTGTTTAACGTCATTAGCTTGACGATTAAAATTTATACACCTGTAGTAGTAGGGATTAGTGGATCAATCAGGGTGTGGCCTGAGTAGTATGCTGGAATGTCTCCTCCTTCGTAGAGCTTCAGTCTTTGTCCATTTACAATGAATGGACTACAGGTTTCGTTCTTGGTTTCTACGGCTCCGTGTAGCACCTCAAATTTGCACCTACCTTTTGTACATACATTTTCATATTAGGTCATTAACATAACATAGTCCACTGCATAGCATTGCATTGTCCTTTGCCCAAGTGCAGGCCCATCAGACAAAATTAGGTCAAACTGGTCAGGAGATCAGTCGGTCAAGCAAGCAAGTGCAATTTCCATTGAGACAAGGCCCTAGGGTTGGTCCAACATGTTCACATGACCTAGGGGTCCTTTTGAAGTGTTTTGGTTAAGGATTGGGTGATCAGAAGTCATCAGTCATGGTTCAATTCACCAGAAACCCTAGAAAGTCAACTATGGTCAACTGTGGTCAACTGTGCCTGATTTTATGGATTTCAAGGTGGGAGATGGTTTGAAAGGGTTCATTCATGTCCATACAAGTCTCATTTGACATTTCAAAGATCAAGATTGGAGAAAATAAAGTCAGACAAAAAGTTTCCTAAAATGGCAGGTGACCTGTAATTGGAAACTGCCAAAATAGAACGTTTTTCTCCTCAAATTTACATCATCATACAAGCTTCAAATGAAATTTTGTCCAACATGAAAGTTGAAGATCTTGCTCTCACCTTTCCAAAAAGTCCAAGAACACTCATTTCTCATTTATGGTTGGCAAGTTATGATCAAATCATTCTCAAGATTTTTTGAACTTCAAAGTGGCATATCTTCCAAACCATTTGGCCAAATTGAGTGAGGTTTTTTGCTACAAGTCACATTTGATATACTCTATCCAAATATTTCATCACAATTCACCAAAAATTATCCAAGCAAAATGGCCTTTTTCAAGTGGCATGAATTAAAAAAGAGAGAGGTGAAAAAATGAGCTTTCAAATTAAACATTTCCAATGCTTTTTACCATTTGCAATTGTTCAGAAATCATATTTGGGGTATGCCTAAGCCCAATTTCGTGCATTAACATGCACCCCATGCAATTTGAGTGGTTTTTAGCAAATTGGCAAAACACTTCATTTAAGCTAAAACCAATTACCATTTTCACTAACCACACTTAAGCAATGTTAAACAGAGTATATATTGATTATTTCAGACTGAAAACCCTAGCCACTATTCACCAAAACAGATCAAACTTCATTTTCTCTCAAAAACACTCAACTCTTCATTCGATTTTTTTCTGAAAAATTGCAAAGAACCTGTGCTATTGTTCATTGTGCCATCATCAACCAACATTCTTGGAGCTTCTGTAAGCATCAAAACACGACTGTAAGCATCAAAGCACCACTGTTCTATTGAGCTTCATTCATGGCAGTTCGAATTTGGAGCTAGAATCAAGGCAGCTAGGCTTTCAAGACTCCTCCATTCATCAATACAAACCTCATTGCGCATCTGTTTCAGCTTTTTGAGACCAAAGGACCACTATTCCAACACTGTGCTTCAAGCAAGGTAAAATTTCGAACCACACCTTTGTCCAAATCATGCTATGCTTCTTGAAGGTCTTTCCATGCTGATTACATTGAGCTTTAAATCGTGGCAAATGGTTGATTATTGAGAGAGAAACTTGGAATTTAAGTTTGTTGGTCAATTGTGTTTTTGCTTAGTTCTCTTTTGTTAGTACGAATTAGGGTAAAATAGGATTGGATTTGTGTTGTACGTGGTTAGACGGTTTGATTAGTGTACTCACCTCAAAAATCTGAGAATATTGTTCATCGTGTGGATGAACACGTTGCTGTAGCTTAAAACCCTAAAAAACCAAACCCAGAAGTGCATTTGATCTTCCAACCCGTGTTTTTGCATGATTTCCAAGTTCATTGGCCATGAAACCAATAAGCATGTGACACGCCTTCTTTTTGGAACGCAGCGTTCCACTTAATGAACGCTAATATTACAAGTTTGCCACTGCCGGTTATTTCATTTAATTAAATCCATTTCTTTTTCTCTATTTTATTTCATTTTGCATGGCCAACTTAGAAAAATCATAAGTTCCTCAATTTTAATCCAAATTTGGTGGGATTTTTTGTAGATTGCTTCTCTTGATCTCTATTTTATTATGGTGATTTTTCCAGATTTTTTTGCACGTATAGATTTTTAAATGTGCTAGGGTTTGTTCATGTGTGTCCATTTTGTGTATGTCTTGCCAAATTGCTTGTGAAATGATGATACATGATCCAATGCCTCTCAAATTTTTTGTGCTAAAACTAGACATGTTCATGGTGATTTTGGTATAGAGTTTGTAATTTTATCATTGCTGGTTGTGGAGATATGAGTTTTTGAATAGGGGTGTGACAATTTGTGTCACACCATGCATGTCCAACTTCATGATTTTAATTACCATGCTTATTGAACTCAAAATGGTCTGGATTTTTGCATGAAGACACTTGTGCATGTTGAGAATGTGTGTGAATTTTTCTGGAATTTTTGAATGCATTTCCTATTTGATTGACAATTTCTCCCCTGTTTGACCAAATTGTTGACTTTTGTGACACATGATGCCATTTGATTTGTGAAATTCTCATACATTATTGGATGGACTTGAAATTTGACATGTGAATTGTAGACATCTTAAAGTTTGTCATGGTTTTAGTCCCATTCATTTATCATATGTTGTCCCTGTTTTATGATTAATTGAAGTTGGTGCATGTTTTGATGCTTTGTATGAGGATGCTTGAACTTACCATGACTTTCTTATTTTCATTGACCTACTTCCTTTGATCCAAATGAGATGAAATTTGGTATGCCTATCATGTTGTGGATGATGTTTGATCATGATTTATTTGAGGATTTATTGAAATGCTTTTGATTGGATTTGAGTTGAGTCATTCTGTTGACTTCTTTGAGGTTCTATATGCCATGCTTTGACCTAATTTGTTTGTGAAATGATGATGGTAAATGATATGAATGTGAAACCACTTGGGTTTGCTTCTTGATTGATTTTTCTTGACTTTGGACACTTATCCCTTGCTGTTAAATTTTTTATCCCCTTTTGACCCTAGGCTTGTCCTAGTGGTCTTGTTGCTCATGTTTAAGCTTGGTTTTTCAGGTTAAGCAACAAATGCTTCAAAGAGATCAATGCAAGTTGAATGAGTTTGATTGTTTATCATGAATTAACTTGTTTGTTTTGTAGGTTGCTTAGCTCACTTGTTATGAGCTTGTGCCTTGCACATATGCTTGACTGTATTGTCTGTTGGCTTATGCTGTTTATTTTAACTTTGTGTCTGGTATACTAATTGTGCTTGACTGATTTCAGGTACTTTAGTTGCTATTAGTTCTTTGAGAACTTTGCTTTGCTTTGCTTGACAGCAATTTGCATTGAGGTATAATTTCCTTACTCCATGTAGTCTGGAAGACCTGGCCTGTTACTTGGCCAGGCACCTGTCTGAAGTCCTCCTTAAGAGGCAATGTTTGTGACTGTTTACTTTTGTCCTTGCACATATTCAAAGACCTCCTAAGTGAAGAGGCATTGGCAGATATAAGGGATGTGCAATCCATCCCCTGCTATTCTGTGTGTCATCTGCTTTGCTCACACCACTGTGTTGATGCATTGCAGATATTAACCCAAGATCATTGTACATTGAGTCAGTGTCATATGTGTAGAAGGGTTCCCACTTTCTGAACCTACACATTCTTGTCTTAGGCTCTCCCAGGCCAGGGATAAGAGCTGTGAAGTCTCATCTTCACTCACCTTTCATCAGCTTCACCCTAACTCTCAATGTTAGGGTTAAGAGCTAACACTACCCAGTTACAGTGGTTTGTTTGTTGAGGTTGATGTGACCCCTCGACTAAAACCTAACTTTGATTGAGCCCATTGCTTGCATATAGTGTGTGCTACTTGTGCTTGTGTGTTTGCTTTGGCTTGCTTCCTGTGCAAGTTAGGTTTAGTTTGGCTTGCTTCCTGTGCAAGTCATGCTTAGGATAGGCTTGCTTCATGTGCAAGTTAGCTAGAAACCTTGACTTAGGGACAATCTTGCATGATAACATCTAGGCTCGAGTTAGTCTCCCTAGTTGTGTCTCCCTCTGTTATCTGGTTAAGCTAGTCCTGTATCCTTGCGTAGGGGAACTACGTCACCCTGATCCTCATACCAGATGAGGTACGTAGGCAGGAGATGAGCTGATCTCTCCGGGCGCCTTTTTTTCTTTTTCAACCTTTGTGTTTCAACCCCCTTGTGTGTGTTTTGGTTCGGATGCTGATGTAAGTCCAGTGATTGGCATTCGGGCTCCACGTTTGCCTTTGCCCGTGTTTGTTTGTGTGCGTGTTAGCCGAGCTACGAATGCTCTGATTCTCCTTCGTCCAAAGGAGATACGTATGCATAGGATGCGACATCCTAGCGAGCATGTGTCGTTTCCCCCAGTCCGAACTACTTTGACTCTGATGTCTATGCTTGATAGACTAAGTAGGCCCAGGATGCGATATCCTGCCGAGTCAGCCTTGTCTATTTTCTTGTGTCTCTTTCAGCCAGTGTATATGTGTGAGCAGTGTTTTAGCAACCATTTTCCTTTCTATTGTGCGTGGATCCCGTCGAGTACGACGGATGCGTAGGGGTGCTAATACCTTCCCTTCGCATAATCGACTCCCGATCCCATTCTCTTTGGTCGCGAGACCATGCTTTTTCCAGGTTTACTCTGAGCGTTTCCTTTCCCTCTTTTGGGATAAATAACGCACGGTGGCGGCTCTGTTGATTCTTGTTTTCCCGCCGGTTTTTCGCGTAATGCGACAGCTGGCAACTCTGCTGGGGAATCAAGAAGTTGACCTCTGCTGGTCCATCTTCCCTAAGCGAGTCTCTCCTAGCGCTCTCTAGGTTAGGGTTTTGGTTGCTTTGTGCTGTGTTTATTTATTGCATTCATTTCATTTATTGTTTGCATTTATGTTTGCACTTATGTTTGCATTCATTCACATTCATTGTTTATCTGGCTGGCTGGTTGTTTGTTTCTCTCTGTTGGGGTGGGAGTCACTTGAGGTAAAAGGTCCAATACCCAGACCATGAGTGAAATCTAGGATGCTTAGGAATAGAGTGATTCATGGGAAGCGGGTGGTATTGCGCCACTTAGCGGAACATTGACATCATGAGCAGTTCAGACCCTGGTGGGATATTGTCGTTGCATACTTCAGGTGTGTATATGATGATATTCTGCGAAAGGTTATTTATGCTGCGTTTCTCTGGACCTTACCCTGGCCTAGACAACACCCGTGAGTGGGGAAGGGTTTGATCATTATTACAGGTACCGTTGGTGACTTGTGGTTCTGTTGGTGACTCTGGGTTCAGATGACAGTGTCTCAGTTGACCATGGGTTTTCAAATGGATTTTGGGTTCTGAGTTAAGCCGAAGCTTCGACCTTGTGATCAGAGATGCACGGCCAGCCAGTTGTGTCTGCATCATGTGCATCATAGCATGTTTATTTTCAAAAAAACACGCAATAAAAATGAAATGAAAAAAAAGAGAAAAAAGAAAGGAAAAAAAAGGAAAAAAACTAATCTCTACATGCATATCATTTCTCAGGTACATTCCAGAGCTTGTTCACTGATAAGATGGCGACAGTCCCAGAGCCGAAACGGAAGACTTGTTCCTACAGCTTTCATCGTGAGCCGTTGACTTCATTGATCGAGTTGAGTAGCCTGATAACCAGTGGTAACCAGAAGGGGTTTATTGACCAGTATGGGGATGTTCTGACGCTGTTGAAGACGGTAGTTGATCCGGTGCCGCTGCAGACTCTTCTTCAGTTCTACGACCCGGAGCTTAGATGTTTCACCTTTCAAGACTATCAGTTGGCGCCTACTCTCGAGGAGTATTCTATTTTGTTGGGTGTCCCGATTCAGCATCAGGTTCCTTTCTTGGACGTACCGAAGGAAGTTGATTTCGGAGTTGTTGCCAGAACTCTCCAGTTGAGTGTCAAAGAAGTCCGTGATAATTGGAAGCCCAGTGGGGATGTTGTGGGTCTTCCGTTAAAGTTTCTGCTGAGAGTTGCCAGAGGAGAAGCAGAGAAGGGGAATTGGGAAGCTTTTCATGCCCGGTTTGCTGCCATGATCTATGGGATCGTCCTATTCCCGAGCATGCCCAATTTCATTGACCATGCTGCCATCAGTGTCTTCATTGGAAGGAATCCAGTTCCCACTCTGTTAGCTGACACTTACTATGCTATTCACAGTAGGCATGGTAAGGGTGGAGCTATCAGGTGCTGTCTACCTCTCTTGCTCAGATGGTTCATGTCCCTTCTGCCAGCCAGTGGACCCATTGTGGATGCTCAGAGCACTCATAAGTGGACCCAGAGGGTCATGTCGCTTACCTCCTATGACATCAGATGGCAATCTTACCGGATGGATGTGAAGAATGTTATTATGAGCTGTGGAGAATTCCGGAATGTGCCACTCGTAGGGACCAAAGGTTGCATAAATTATAATCCAGTTCTTTCTCTTCGTCAGTTAGGGTTTGTAATGAAGGGAAAACCGCTTGAGGCTGAGGTAGCTGAAAGTGTGTTTTTTGAGAAGCAGAGTGACCCGACTAGATTGGAGCAGATTGGAAGAGCTTGGATATCTGTTGGAGTGAAGGATGGAGCTGTCTTAGGGAAGAAGTTTGCCATTGCTATGCCTGATTACACTGATTGGGTAAAGAAGAGAGTGGAAACTTTGTTGCTACCCTACGATAGGATGGAGCCGTTGCAGGAGCAACCACCTTTGATCCTTGCTGAGAGTGTGCCTGCTGAGCACTATAAGCAAGCCCTGATGGAGAATCGCCGGTTGAGAGAGAAGAAGCAAGATACCCAGATGGAGCTCTACAAAGCCAAAGCTGATAGGTTGCACTTGGCCCATCAACTCAGGGAAGTGCAAGGAGAGGATGCTAGTAGAGTGAGAAGCAAGAAGAGATCCTACGAAGAGATGGAATCCATGTTAGATGCAGAACACCGGGAGTGTTTGAGGCTGTAGAGAGCTGAAGTCAGCTACCAGAAAAAGATCAGAGACTTGGAGAAGCAACTCAGAGACAAAGACGTCCAGTTGAAGAAAGAGGTAGATTTGAGACAAGCATCAGAGGAATATCTTGGAGGAGAAGTCATGGAGCTTAGAAGACAATTGAAGGAGAAGATCACCCCTCTACCATAATGTTCAGAATGCACACTGTTGATAGACCAGTGCCAGTACCTGAAGACCCTCATTCCGGAAGACCGTTTGTATTAGATTGTACCTTTGATGTTTATGTTGAGAATCACCTCCAGGCTTGTTGGAAGGGATTCATTGTTGTACTCCGTTTATTCGGATCTTTGTTGACTTGGTTGTACGATCTTATTTCTCTTATTTATAGATAAGGTTGTTGGTGTTTCCTGTTGTTCTCATTTACCTTGTATTGTGTTGTTCCCTTGTTGCTGCAGGTTGCCATCTTTTAAGGATGAGTCAGGCTCCTTGAATGCTTGAGAAATGAGCATATCATGTGCATCATACGCATCATTAACATCATACTCATATCATTTTTGCATAGCAGGTGTTCTTGTTCGTGACTTCTCACTATGGTTCCTGTGTTTAGGCAGGATAGCTGATCAGAGACCGCACCGCTACTCAACGAGACTCAACCATCAAAGGAACATGGATCAAGTACAAGCTGAGTTAGCAGAGATGAGGGCTAGCATGGCCCAGTTCATACACATGATGCAAGGGGTTGCGCAAGGTCAAGAAGAACTTCGAGCTCTAGTTTAGAGACAAGAAGCTGCACTTCCACCGGTCAACCAAGCTCTGCCAGAGGGAGGCCCGATCAATGATAACCCTACTGCTGCTGTTCCCATCAACAACTTTGCTGTAGGGGATGAGTTAAGGGGTATTCGAATCAACGGTCAACCGATTGCTCCAGATACTGCTAATGCCAGAGTAGTCCATGCTCCGGCCCGTAATCAAGCTCCGATTGTTGACAGACAAGAGGATATGTTTACTCTACTCAGTGAAGACGAAGACATCTTGGGAAGGGTTGATGAGAGAGATCGAAAAGTTGAGGCCCTTGCTGAGAAGATCCGGGCTATGGAATGCCAAAATTCTCTCGGTTTTGACGTTACTAATATGGGATTAGTGGAAGGTATGAGAATCCCACACAAGTTTAAAGCACCCACTTTCGACAAATACAACGGTACCTCTTGTCCTCGCACTCATGTGCAGGCATACTATCGAAAGATCTCGGCGTATACTGACGACGAGAAGATGTGGATGTACTTTTTCCAAGATAGCCTATCTGGGGCATCTTTGGACTGGTATATGGAATTAAAAAGAGATTCGATCAGATGCTGGAGGGATTTGGGAGAAGCTTTCATCAGACAGTATAAACATAACATGGATATGGCACCGAGCCGGACTCAGCTGCAGAGTCTGTGCCAGAAAAACAACGAGAGCTTTAAAGAGTACGCCCAGAGGTGGCGTGAACTTGCTGCGAGAGTTCAACCCCCTATGCTGGAAAGGGAGTTGACCGACATGTTCATCGGCACTCTTCAAGGTGTGTTTATGGACCGGATGGGAAGCTGCCCATTCGGTAGTTTTTCTGATGTCGTCATCTGTGGCGAGAGAACTGAAAGTCTGATCAAGGCCGGTAAGATTCAAGATGTGGGTTCTTCTTCATCGTCAAAGAAACCTTTCTCTGGGGCACCTCGCCGTAGAGAAGGTGAAACCAATGCTGTACAACACCGAGGGAATGTATATAGAGGAAGTGTGAACAGAGATCAATATCGCCCGGTTGCTGCAGTGACCATTCCTGCACCTCAGCCTCGTCAACAACAACAACAAAGGGTTCAACAACCGCAACAACAACAACAACAGCAACAACGTCCGTATCAGCCCAGACAAAGAATGCCTGATCGACGTTTTGATCCATTGCCGATGTCGTACGCAGAACTATTGCCCGAACTACTCAGGTTGGGGTTTGTTGAGTTGCGTACAATGGCTCCACCAACAGTGTTGCCTCCTGGATACGACGCCAACGTCCGCTGTGACTTTCACTCTGGGGCACCAGGGCACCACACTGAAAAATGCCGAGCTTTCCAGCATAAGGTCCAAGATTTGATCGATTCCAAGGCGAACAACTTTGCTCCGGTACCAAACGTTGTAAACAATCCTATGCCTCAGCATGGTGGGCATAGGGTGAACAATATTGAAGGGGAAGCTGAAGATCTAGTTGATAATGTTGATGATGTTCAGACTTCTCTGTCAGTTGTGAAGGGCCGTCTGCTAAATGGGGGTGTCTACCCGGGCTGTGATGAGGGCTGTCTTGATTGTGTAGAAGCTGATAATGGTTGTGACCAGTTGAGGGCTGGTATTCAAAAGTTGATTGACGAGGGCCGTGTGCAGTTCAGTCGGGCTGTCAAAGATAATGGGTCAGTGTCAACTGTCACCATCTACTTTAAACCAGCTGAAGGACGAGGACAAGGGGTTGTTAGTACATATGCAGCAAGTGGTACCCCAGTTACCATTTCCGCTCCGGTAACCATCAGTGCTCCAACTACTATAGTGGCGTCTGGAAGAAGACCAGTTGAGAATAGTAGGGCTGTGCCATGGAGATATGATAACACCTACCGCAGCAATAGAAGGGCTGATAATCAGATGAGGCCAGCAAGTCAAGCGCCTGTGACGATCAGTGCACCGGTTAAAACTCCTGTGGTTGTGAGTCCCGTTGTGGACAACGTGGGTGGACCAGGAGGTTTTACTCGGAGTGGACGACTGTTTGCTCCTCAGCCGTTGAGAGATGCTAATGCTGAGGCATCTGCTAGGGCGAAGGGCAAACAGGCTGTTGTTGACGAAGAACCGACTCAGAAGGAAGCTGAGGGTTCATTTGAAAAGGACGTGGAGGAATTTATGAAGATTATAAAGAAGAGTGACTACAAGATCGTAGATCAGCTCAATCAGACTTCGTCCAAAATTTCAATTCTCTCTTTGTTGCTGTGCTCTGAGGCACATCGTGATGCTTTGTTGAAGATGCTGAACATGGCATACGTACCGCAAGAGATTTCCGTCAACCAACTAGAGGGAGTGTTGGCCAACGTGAGCACCAGGCATGGTGTAGGTTTCACTGACCTAGACTTAACGCCTGAGGGTAGCAATCATAACAAAGCCTTGCATATCACTATGGAATGTAAGGGAGCAGTTTTGTCTCACGTGCTGGTAGACACCGGGTCGTCGTTGAATGTCTTACCAAAGCAGATACTGAAGAAGATTGATGTTGAAGGAGTCGTGCTCACTCCCAGTGACCTTATTGTGCGCGCATTTGACGGATCCAAACGTTCTGTGTTTGGTGAAGTTACACTACCGGTGAAGATAGGTCCCGAGGTTTTCGACATTGTTTTTTATGTTATGGACATTCAACCCGCCTACAGCTGTCTGTTGGGGCGTCCGTGGATTCACGCAGCAGGAGCAGTCTCGTCAACTCTCCACCAAAAACTCAAGTATGTCTGGAACGGCCAAATTGTGACCGTGTGTGGTGAAGTAGAGATTCTGGTGAGTCACCTATCCTCGTTCAAGTATGTCGAGGTAGATGGCGAGATCCACGAAACGTTATGCCAGGCATTTGAGACCGTGGCTCTGGAGAAGGTAGCCTATGCTAATCAGAGGAAGCCGGGTGCTTCGATTGCTTCATACAAGCAAGCCAAGGAGGTTGTTGATTCCGGCAAAGCTGAGGGCTGGGGCAAGATGTTAGACTTGCCTGTCAAGGAGGACAAATTCGGCATTGGTTATGAGCCTCTCCAAGCAGAGCAGAGCGTACAGACGGGTCCGAGTACCTTTACCAGCGCCGGGCTGATGAATCATGGCGACGTCTTTGCAACCGGTGGTGAAGACTGTGACAGCGACTGTGATCTAAACATCTGGGTTCGCCCGTGTGCACCAGGGGAGTCTATCAACAACTGGACGGCTGAAGAAGTGGTCCAAGTTACTCTTCAGACAGAGTAATTTTCCTTTGTTTTGTCATTTTGCATGAAAACCCTACGTTCTGCCCAAGGCGTAGTGGTTCATTGTAGGGCCTCATCATGTTTTAATGATTATCATAAATAAAGGACGTTTTGCAATCAAATTTTGTGATCCCTGTCTTTCTATTTTTTGTTTTCACTTTTTCTAAAAAATAATAAAAAATGGCAATGTTTTTGTTTTTTGTGACTCTTTTTGAACTCTTTTCTAAAACAAGGCATTAACATGCAGAAGTGATATCATAGAATCCACTATGAACAATTCTGTTATGGCTCAGTATGATTTTGATAATCCCATCTACCAAGCTGAAGAGGAGAGTGAGGAAGACTGTGAACTCCCTGCAGAATTGGTCAGATTGCTGAAGCAGGAGGAAAGGGTCATCCAACCTCATCAGGAGGAGTTGGAAGTTGTTAATCTGGGTGCTGAGGACGCCAGAAGAGAGATCAAGATTGGGGCTGCTTTAGAGGACTCTGTCAAGAGGGGGCTGATTGAGATGCTGAGAGAATATGTGGAAATATTTTCCTGGTCATATCAAGATATGCCTGGGTTGGATACAGACATTGTGGTGCATCGATTACCCCTCAGAGAAGAGTGTTCGTCGGTCAAGCAGAAGCTTCGCAGAACTAGTCCTGATATGGCTGTCAAGATCAAAGAAGAGGTTCAGAAGCAGTGGGATGCAGGTTTTCTGGTTGTTACCAGTTATCCACCGTGGGTAGCCAACATTGTTCCTGTGCCGAAGAAGGATGGCAAAGTCAGAATGTGTGTCGACTACCGGGATTTGAACAGAGCGAGTCCGAAAGATGATTTCCCATAACCTCACATCGATGTATTGGTTGATAATACGGCTCAATCCTCGGTATTCTCTTTCATGGACGGTTTCTCGGGCTATAATCAGATTAAGATGGCGCCAGAGGACATGGAAAAGACGACATTCATTACACCTTGGGGCACATTCTGCTATAAAGTGATGCCATTTGGGCTGAAGAATGCCGGTGCTACCTATCAGAGGGCAATGACGACTCTCTTTCATGACATGATGCACAAAGAGATCGAAGTGTACGTGGATGATATGATTGCGAAGTCGCAGACAGAAGAGGAGCACCTGGTTAATTTGCAGAAGTTGTTCGACAGATTGGTCAAGTTCAAACTGAGGCTGAATCCGAACAAGTGTACGTTTGGTGTGAGATCAGGGAAGCTGTTGGGCTTCATTGTCAGTGAGAAAGGGATTGAGGTTGATCCAGCTAAAGTCAAAGCTATTCAAGAGATGCCTGAACCGAAAACGGAAAAGCAAGTCCGTGGGTTTTTAGGGAGATTGAACTATATTGCAAGGTTCATATCTCACCTAACTGCCACGTGTGAACCAATTTTCAAATTGCTGAGAAAGAACCAGGAAATCAAGTGGAATGATGACTGTCAGAAGGCTTTTGACAAAATCAAAGAGTATTTACAGAAACCTCCAATCCTTATCCCTCCAGTTCCAGGGAGACCGTTGATAATGTACCTGTCAGTAACCGAGAATTCAATGGTGTGTGTATTGGGACAGCATGACGAGTCTGGTCGAAAAGAGCATGCCATATACTACCTTAGCAAAAAGTTTACCGACTGTGAAACAAGATATTCACTGCTCGAGAAAACTTGCTGTGCTTTGGCCTGGGCTGCTCGCCGACTAAGGCAGTATATGTTGAACCATACTACCTTATTGATTTCTAAGATGGATCCAGTAAAGTACATCTTTGAGAAGCCGGCTCTCACCGGACGAGTTGCTCGATGGCAGATGATTTTAACCGAATATGACATTCAGTACACGTCACAGAAGGCCATCAAAGGTAGTATTCTGTCGGACTACCTGGCCGAGCAACCAATTGATGATTACCAGCCGATGATGTTTGAATTCCCTGATGAAGACATCATGTATCTGAAGATGAAAGATTGTGAAGAGCCGCTTGTCGAGGAAGGACCGGATCCCGATGACAAGTGGACACTGATGTTTGATGGGGCTGTGAATATGAACGGTAACGGTGTTGGGGCAGTGCTCATTAATCCTAAAGGGGCTCATATACCTTTCTCTGCCAGATTGACTTTCAATGTCACCAACAATGAAGCTGAGTACGAGGCTTGTATCATGGGGATAGAAGAAGCCATCGACCTGAGAATCAAAACTCTTGACATATATGGAGATTCTGCTCTAGTGATTAACCAGGTCAATGGAGATTGGAATACCAATCAGCCGCATTTGATTCCTTAAAGATATTACACCAGAAGAATACTGACGTTCTTCAAGAAGGTGAAGTTGTATCATGTCCCCCGGGATGAAAATCAGATGGCTGATGCCTTGGCTACTTTATCTTCTATGATCAAAGTTCATTGGTGGAATCATGTGCCACATGTTGCGGTGAATCGACTCGAGAGGCCTGCGTATGTGTTTGCAGCCGAGTCTGTTGTTGATGAGAAGCCGTGGTACTATGATATCAAGAACTTCCTCAAGAGTCAGGAGTATCCTGAAGGTGCGTCAAAGAATGACAAGAAAACCCTGAGAAGGCTAGCTGGAAGCTTTTATTTGAATCAGGATGACGTGTTGTACAAGAGAAACTTTGACATGGTTCTGCTCAGATGCGTGGATAGACATGAAGCAGACATGTTGATGCAAGAAGTGCATGAAGGATCTTTTGGTACCCATGCTGGTGGTCATGCAATGTCTAAGAAATTGTTGAGAGCCGGTTATTACTGGATGACTATGGAATCCGATTGTTTCAAGTACGCTCGGAAGTGCCATAAATGTCAGATTTATGCAGATAAGGTGCATGTACCACCAAGCCCTCTGAATGTCATGAATTCGCCTTGGCCGTTCGCGATGTGGGGCATTGATATGATCGGGAAGATCGAGCCTACTGCATCTAACGGACATCGCTTCATCCTGGTTGCGATTGATTACTTCACCAAATGGGTGGAAGCAGCTTCCTATGCTAATGTTACCAAACAAGTGGTTGCCCGGTTCATCAAGAAGGAAATCATATGTCGTTATGGAGTTCCTGAGAGAATCATTACTGACAATGGTTCGAATCTCAATAACAAGATGATGAAGGAGCTTTGCAAAGATTTCAAGATTGAACATCACAATTCTTCTCCTTACAGACCAAAGATGAATGGTGCTGTAGAGGCGGCAAACAAGAATATTAAGAAGATTGTGCAGAAGATGGTCGTGACGTACAAGGATTGGCATGAGATGCTGCCTTTCGCTTTGCATGGATAGCGTACCTCAGTACGTACGTCGACCGGGGCAACCCCGTACTCCCTTGTGTATGGTATGGAAGCAGTCCTACCTGTTGAAGTGGAGATTCCTTCTCTGAGGGTCCTGTTGGATGTCAAGCTTGATGAAGCTGAGTGGATTCGAACAAGGTTTAATGAGTTGAGCCTTATCGAAGAGAGACGGTTAGCAGTTGTATGCCATGGGCAGTTGTATCAGAGAAGGATGAAGAGAGCCTTTGATCAGAAAGTGCGTCCTCGAAGCTATCAGACTGGTGATTTAGTTTTGAAGAGGATCCTTCCTCCCGGTACAGATAACAGGGGCAAGTGGACTCCTAATTACGAAGGCCCGTATGTTGTGAAGAAGGTCTTCTCCGGTGGAGCCTTGATGCTTACAACAATGGATGGTGAAGATTTCCCGTCCCCTGTTAACTCAGATGTAGTCAAAAAATACTTCGCATAAATTGACCCGCTGGACAAAAAGAATAAAAGAGTCCAGGCAAAAAAGGGCATCCCGGCGAACCAAAAAACAAAAAGAAAAGGTTCGGGCAAAAATTAGGGATAAAAATGAAAAGAATTTGTACACCCGGTAAGTCGAAAACCCACAAGGGCGGCTTAGGCAAAAATGGGTATCCCGGTGGATTGAAAACCCGAAAGGGCGATCCAGCCAAAAGAGGGATTAAAGTGAAGACTACAGTCTGAGTTATCTGTACCTCATCGCGCTTCATTATCTGCCATCTCTAAAGATGTGATCGGTCCAGTCAGTCTTCTCAGAAAGCAAGGAAGGTGGGAGAAAAACTGATGATCTATGAGTTATAACAGAATTGGGAAATAGTGGATGCCGTGTTCACATTGCCATTAGGATAGTTTATTTTCCTTTTGTGCGCAATTACCTCTTTCTAGGAATTGCTTCCCAATGTATTTGCCTCTTCAGGCACACTTTCAATCAATAAAAGTCGTTATTCAGATAAATAGCTCTCTTGTTTTTATTTTTTACTGTTCTGTTTGCAAAAACGTCCGAATTTTTTATAAGCATTGCATATAAAAGCATGAAGGCTAAACAATAACGTGCAGAAAGATCAAAGCATTTGAAAATCATTTTGAATGTTGAGGACACTTGAGCGTATCTTGTCCATGTATCCCCTGGGGGCATTTGTTGTTCTGTTTTGCAGGTCGTCATCTGTGAGCATTCCCCAGCAGTTATTTCCCAGAGCAGAGTTTATCCTACTTGTGATTTGGTTGGGACTCTCCCCAGCAAAGTTGCCGGTTTGTCCGTAGCAAGTTGCTTTATTACTCCCCAGCGAGTTGCCTTATTCTCCCCTAGCGGAGTTGTATTGATGGTTTCTCAGCACAGTCGTCCTGTGTATTCCCCGACGAAATTTGCATCATTTTGCATCATGCATGTAGTGATCATTGCATTCTCAAAATTGCGTAGCATTTCCATTCCATATGGAGCATTACGCCATAGAAAAATTCAAACATATGCATTCATGTGTTAACCCAATCAGACTGTATTCCCCGGCAGAGGCGGATCATTTTGTTTAAACATCGGCACGGCACGTCTGCTACGGTTGCTTTGACAGTATTCAGGATTGATATCCCCACAGAGGTATTTCCTCACCCGTCCGCGAACGGAAAGTTTGCTTCTCCCCAGTGAGACCCCAGCAAGTGTTTAGCCTTGCCTTGACGTACTTAAGATGTCATTCTTGTGATACCGGTAAGTGTCATTTCAGCACCCGCGTGTGTTCTTTGTTTGGTGTCGGTAAACACCATTATTTCGGTGTCGGTAAACATCGAGTCTCACCCCAGTCATCGGTAAATGTCTGGTCATTTTTTGGATGTCGGTAAACATCATCTTTCGATGTCGGTAAACGTCGAGTCTCACTCCAGTCATCGGTAAATGTCTGGTCGCTTTTGTTTGATGTCGGTAAACATCATCTTTCGATGTCGGTAAACGTCGAGTTTTTTCCAGTCATCAGTAAACGTCTGGTAATCCCCAGCTAGAAATCCCCAGTAGAGTCGTCGGTAAACGTCCTGTCTGGTTTCTGGTGGCAGTTTTTGTTTTTCCTTCCCCAGTGAAGTGTTCACCTCTCCGTTGGTGTCGATAAATGTCAAGCTTCTCAAGTATTTCCCCAGTCATCAGTAAATGTCTGGTCGTTTTTGGATGTCGGTAAACATCATCTTTCGATGTCGGTGAACATCGAGTCTCATCCCAGTCATCGGTAAATGTCTGGTCATGCGTTATTTTCTTGTTGATAAAATCAAGATCCCCAAGAGTCGTCAGTAAACGTCTTGTCTGATTCCATTACAAATATATCTTTGCCCCCCAAGTAGACACCATCGGTAAATGGTCCCGTTTGCTTCGATATCGGTAAATATCGAGTTCCCAGATTTATCCGCCATCGGTAAATGGCCCCGTTTTCTTCGATATCGGTAAATATCGAGTTCCCGGTAGAGCAGCCATCGGTAAATGGTTTTGTTGAAGTTGATATCGGTAAATGTCAAGTTTCTTTGAAAGCCACCATCGGTAAATGGTCTTGCTTCCTTTTAATATCAAGATGTTTCCCAGCAGCCATCGGTAAATGGTCTCGCTGAAATTGATATCGGTAAATATCAAGTTTCCAGTATCTAGCCATCGGTAAATGGTTTGGCTTGCCTGAAGTTGTCGTGCAGCCGTCATCAGTAAATGACTTGGTTTTTCTTGTATCATATCCAGCAGAGTGCAAATTTCTACGGTTCTTTGGTATTCAATCCCTGTGTACCCTGAAAGTCTGACAGCCGTTGCTCTCATCCGTTCGGGTTCCCAGTTGATTGAATAGGGGCAGCTGTAGCACCTCAAATTTGCACCTACCTTTTGTACATACATTTTCATATTAGGTCATTAACATAACATAGTCCACTGCATAGCATTGCATTGTCCTTTGCCCAAGTGCAGGCCCATCAGACAAAATTAGGTCAAACTGGTCAGGAGATCAGTCAGTCAAGCAAGCAAGTGCAATTTCCATTGAGACAAGGCCCTAGGGTTGGTCCAACATGTTCACATGACCTAGGGGTCCTTTTGAAGTGTTTTGGTTAAGGATTGGGTGATCAGAAGTCATCAGTCATGGTTCAATTCACCAGAAACCCTAGAAAGTCAACTATGGTCAACTGTGGTCAACTGTGCCTGATTTTATGGATTTCAAGGTGGGAGATGGTTTGAAAGGGTTCATTCATGTCCATACAAGTCTCATTTGACATTTCAAAGATCAAGATTGGAGAAAATAAAGTCAGACAAAAAGTTTCCTAAAATGGCAGGTGACCTGTAATTGGAAACTGCCAAAAATAGAAAGTTTTTCTCCTCAAATTTACATCATCATACAAGCTTCAAATGAAATTTTGTCCAACATGAAAGTTGAAGATCTTGCTCTCACCTTTCCAAAAAGTCCAAGAACACTCATTTCTCATTTATGGTTGGCAAGTTATGATCAAATCATTCTCAAGATTTTTTGAACTTCAAAGTGGCATATCTTCCAAACCATTTGGCCAAATTGAGTGAGGTTTTTTGCTACAAGTCACATTTGATATGCTCTATCCAAATCTTTCATCACAATTCACCAAAAATTATCCAAGCAAAATGACCTTTTTCAAGTGGCATGAATTAAAAAAGAGAGAGGTGAAAAAATGAGCTTTCAAATTAAACATTTCCAATGCTTTTTACCATTTGCAATTGTTCAGAAATCATATTTGGGGTATGCCTAAGCCCAATTTCGTGCATTAACATGCACCCCATGCAATTTGAGTGGTTTTTAGCAAATTGGCAAAACACTTCATTTAAGCTAAAACCAATTACCATTTTCACTAACCACACTTAAGCAATGTTAAACAGAGTATATATTGATTATTTCAGACTGAAAACCCTAGCCACTATTCACCAAAACAGATCAAACTTCATTTTCTCTCAAAAACACTCAACTCTTCATTCGATTTTTTTCTGAAAAATTGCAAAGAACCTGTGCTATTGTTCATTGTGCCATCATCAACCAACATTCTTGGAGCTTCTGTAAGCATCAAAACACGACTGTAAAGCATCAAAGCACCACTGTTCTATTGAGCTTCATTCATGGCAGTTCGAATTTGGAGCTAGAATCAAGGCAGCTAGGCTTTCAAGACTCCTCCATTCATCAATACAAACCTCATTGCGCATCTGTTTCAGCTTTTTGAGACCAAAGGACCACTATTCCAACACTGTGCTTCAAGCAAGGTAAAATTTCGAACCACACCTTTGTCCAAATCATGCTATACTTCTTGAAGGTCTTTCCATGCTGATTACATTGAGCTTTAAATCGTGGCAAATGGTTGATTATTGAGAGAGAAACTTGGAATTTAAGTTTGTTGGTCAATTGTGTTTTTGCTTAGTTCTCTTTTGTTAGTACGAATTAGGGTAAAATAGGATTGGATTTGTGTTGTACGTGGTTAGACGGTTTGATTAGTGTACTCACCTCAAAAATCTGAGAATATTGTTCATCGTGTGGATGAACACGTTGCTGTAGCTTAAAACCCTAAAAAACCAAACCCAGAAGTGCATTTGATCTTCCAACCCGTGTTTTTGCATGATTTCCAAGTTCATTGGCCATGAAACCAATAAGCATGTGACACGCCTTCTTTTTGGAACGCAGCGTTCCACTTAATGAACGCTAATATTACAAGTTTGCCACTGCCGGTTATTTCATTTAATTAAATCCATTTCTTTTTCTCTATTTTATTTCATTTTGCATGGCCAACTTAGAAAAATCATAAGTTCCTCAATTTTAATCCAAATTTGGTGGGATTTTTTGTGGATTGCTTCTCTTGATCTCTATTTTATTATGGTGATTTTTCCAGTTTTTTTTGCACATATAGATTTTTAAATGTGCTAGGGTTTGTTCATGTGTGTCCATTTTGTGTATGTCTTGCCAAATTGCTTGTGAAATGATGATACATGATCCAATGCCTCTCAAATTTTTTGTGCTAAAACTAGACATGTTCATGGTGATTTTGGTATAGAGTTTGTAATTTTATCATTGCTGGTTGTGGAGATATGAATTTTTGAATAGGGGTGTGACAATTTGTGTCACACCATGCATGTCCAACTGCATGATTTTAATTACCATGCTTATTGAACTCAAAATGGTCTAGATTTTTGCATGAAGACACTTGTGCATGTTGAGAATGTGTGTGAATTTTTCTGTAATTTTTGAATGCATTTCCTATTTGATTGACAATTTCTCCCCTGCTTGACCAAATTGTTGACTTTTGTGACACATGATGCCATTTGATTTGTGAAATTCTCATACATTATTGGATGGACTTGAAGTTTGACATGTGAATTGTAGACATCTTAAAGTTTGTCATGGTTTTAGTCCCATTCATTTATCATATGTTGTCTCTGTTTTATGATTAATTGAAGTTGTTGCATGTTTTGATGCTTTGTATGAGGATGCTTGAACTTACCATGACTTTCTGATTTTCATTGACCTACTTTATTTGATCCAAATGAGATGAAATTTGGTATGCCTATCATGTTGTGGATGATGTTTGATCATGATTTATTTGAGGATTTATTGAAATGCTTTTGATTGGATTTGAGTTGAGTCATTCTGTTGACTTTTTTGAGGTTCTATATGCCATGCTTTGACCTAATTTGTTTGTGAAATGATGATGGTAAATGATATGAATGTGAAACCACTTGGGTTTGCTTCTTGATTGATTTGTCTTGACTTTGGACACTTATCCCTTGCTGTTAAATTTTTTATCCCCTTTTGACCCTAGGCTTGTCCTAGTGGTCTTGTTGCTCATGTTTAAGCTTGGTTTTTCAGGTTAAGCAACAAATGCTTCAAAGAGATCAATACAAGTTGAATGCGTTTGATTGTTTATCATGAATTAACTTGTTTGTTTTGTAGGTTGCTTAGCTCACTTGTTATAAGCTTGTGCCTTGCACATATGCTTGACCGTATTGTCTGTTGGCTTATGCTGTTTGTTTTAACTTTGTGTCTGGTATACTAATTGTGCTTGACTGATTTCAGGTACTTTAGTTGCTATTAGTTCTTTGAGAACTTTGCTTTGCTTTGCTTGACAGCAATTTGCATTGAGGTATAATTTCCTTACTCCATGTAGTCTGGAAGACCTGGCCTGTTACTTGGCCAGGCACCTGTCTGAAGTCCTCCTTAAGAGGCAATGTTTGTGACTGTTTACTTTTGTCCTTGCACATATTCAAAGACCTCCTAAGTGAAGAGGCATTGGTAGATACAAGGGATGTGCAATCCATCCCCTGCTATTCTGTGTGTCATCTGCTTTGCTCACACCACTGTGTTGATGCATTGTAGATATTAACCCAAGATCATTGTACATTGAGTCAGTGTCATATGTGTAGAAGGGTTCCCACTTTCTGAACCCACACATTCTTGTCTTAAGCTCTCCCAGGCCAGGGATAAGAGCTGTGAAGTCTCATCTTCACTCACCTTTCATCAGCTTCACCCTAACTCTCAATATTAGGGTTAAGAGCTAACACTACCCAGTTACAGTGGTTTGTTTGTTGAGGTTGATGTGACCCCTCGACTAAAACCTAACTTTGATTGAGCCCATTGCTTGAATATAGTGTGTGCTACTTGTGCTTGTGTGTTTGCTTTGGCTTGCTTCCTGTGCAAGTTAGGTTTAGTTTGGCTTGCTTCCTGTGCAAGTCATGCTTAGGATAGGCTTGCTTCCTGTGCAAGTTAGCTAGAAACCTTGACTTAGGGACAATCTTGCATGATAACATCTAGGCTCGAGTTAGTCTCCCTAGTTGTGTCTCCCTCTGTTATCTGGTTAAGCTAGTCCTGTATCCTTGCGTAGGGGAACTACGTCGCCCTGATCCTCATACCAGATGAGGTACGTAGGCAGGAGATGAGCTGATCTCTCCGGGCGCCTTTTTTTCTTTTTCAACCTTTGTGTTTCAACCCCCTTGTGTGTGTTTTGGTTCGGATGCTGATGTAAGTCCAGTGATTGGCATTCGGGCTCTACGTTTGCCTTTGCCCGTGTTTGTTTGTGTGCGTGTTAGCCGAGCTACGAATGCTCTGATTCTCCTTCGTCCAAAGGAGATACGTATGCATAGGATGCGACATCCTAGCGAGCATGTGTCGTTTCCCCCAGTCCGAACTACTTTGACTCTGATGTCTATGCTTGATAGACTAAGTAGGCCCAGGATGCGATATCCTGCCGAGTCAGCCTTGTCTGTTTTCTTGTGTCTCTTTCAGCCAGTGTATATGTGTGAGCAGTGTTTTAGCAACCATTTTCCTTTCTATTGTGCGTGGATCCCGTCGAGTACGACGGATGCGTAGGGGTGCTAATACCTTCCCTTCGCATAATCAACTCCTGATCCCATTCTCTTTGGTCGCGAGACCATGCTTTTTCCAGGTTTACTCTGAGCGTTTCCTTTCCCTCTTTTGGGATAAATAACGCACGGTGGCGGCTCTGTTGATTCTTGTTTTCCCGCCGGTTTTTCGCGTAATGCGACACTCCGGATCTCAGAATCTTGGACACTTCGAAAGGACCAGTCCATCTTGAACGTAGCTTTCCCAGGAAGAGTCGTAACCTAGAGTTGAAAAGGAGAACAAGATCGCCTACTTTGAAGTTTTTCTTTACTATTCTTTTGTCGTGATAGGCTTTTGTCCTCTCTTTATATATTTTTGCATTCTCGTAGGCCGATTGCCTAAGTTCTTCTAGTTTATGAATGTCTAGGGTACGCTTTTCTCCAGCGGCTAGGTAGTCTAAATTCAAAGTTTTAATGGCCCAATTGGCCTTATGCTCTAATTCGAACGGTAAGTGGCAGGATTTTCCATAGACTAGTTGGTAAGGAGTAGTTCCTATAGGGGTTTTGAAAGCGGTTCTATAGGCCCATAATGCTTCTTGAAGCTTCTGAGACCAGTCTCTCCTAGAAATAGAAACAGTTTTCTCTAGGATTTGTTTTATCTCCCTATTGGACACTTCTACTTGGCCACTAGTCTGTGGGTGGTATGATGTTGCTACTCTATGCCTAACTCCATATTTTCTTAAAAATTTGTCAAATATTCTCGATATAAAGTGTGATCCTCCATCGCTTATGACTAAACGTGGTGTTCCAAATCTAGGGAATATATAGTTTTTAAATAGTTTGATTACTACCCTAGTGTCGTTTGTGGGTGCAGCTATAGCTTCAATCCACTTAGACACATAGTCTACAACTACTAAGATGTACCTATTTCCTAAGGATGGTGGGAAAGGTCCCATGAAATCTATACCCCATACGTCAAAGAGCTCTACTTCCTAAATGTTTCTTAGAGGCATTTCATCACGCCTTGAAATATTTCCAGTGCGTTGGCATCTATCACATTTGACAATGCAAGCATAGACATCACGCCACATGGTAGGTCAGAATAGGCCAACTTGAAGAATCTTGGCGTATGTCTTAGAGGTGCTCGCATGTCCACCATAAGATGCAGAATGACAATGCTTGATAATATCATTTACCTCTTCTTCTGGAATGCAACGGCGAAAAATTCCATCTTTACCCCTTTTGAAAAGGAGTGGTTCGTCCCAATAGAAGTTTCTCACATCGTGGAAGAACTTCTTCTTGCGGTGGTAGTCAAGATCAGAGGGTACTATATCAGCAGCTACATAATTAACGAAGTCTGCATACCAGGGTATGTTACTTATTGCTAAGGAATTTTGGGGATGCTCATGAGGGCTTAGGTTATCATCTTCAATGGTTTCTACTCTAGCTATCAGTCTATCATAGGTGAAATTATCATTTACGGGTACTAGTTCAGGTTTTAGATGTTCTAGCCTAGAAAGGTGATCGGCTACTACATTTTCAGTGCCTTTTTTTTATCTCTTATGTCTAAATCAAACTCTTGTAGTAATAGAATCCATCGGAGTAACCTGGGCTTGGCATCTTTTTTACTTAATAGGTAACGAATGGCAGCATGATCGGTGTAAACTATAATTTTTGCTCCTACTAGATAAGATCTAAATTTGTCTATAGCGAAAACTACAGCGAGTAATTCTTTTTCAGTTGTTGCATAGTTAAGTTGGGCAGCATCTAGGGTTCTATTGGCATAATAAATGGCATGTAATTTTTTATCTTTCCTTTGTCCTAGAACGGATCCAACTGCATAATCACTAGCATCACACATTATCTCAAAAGGTTCTGACCAATCTGGTGGTTTCATAATAGGTGCTGAGATTAATGCTTGCTTTAAAAGATTAAATGCATCATTACATTTTTCATCAAAAATGAATTCAGCATCTTTCATTAAAAGTCTAGTTAAAGGTTTGGTTATTTTGGAGAAGTCCTTAATAAAACGCCGGTAGAATCCAGCGTGTCCAAGAAAGCTTCGGACTTCTCTGATGGTTTTTGGTTGTTTTAGGTTTTCTATAACTTCTATTTTAGCTCTATCTACCTCTATACCTTTTTCATAAACTATATGTCCTAAAACTATTCCTTCGGTCACCATGAAATGACACTTTTCCCAGTTTAGCACGAGGTTCACCTCCACGCATCTCTCCAGGATTTTCTCAAGGTTAGCAAGACAATTGTGGAAATCAAATCCGCAAACCGAGAAATCATCCATAAACACTTCCATGATACCATATAGGTAATCTGCAAAGATTGACATCATGCAGCGTTGGAAAGTAGTTGGGGCATTACAAAGGCCGAATGGCATTCGTCTGTAGGCAAAAGTTCTATAAGGGCATGTAAAGGTAGTTTTTTCTTGATCTTCGGGGTGGATAGGTATTTGGAAGAATCCAGAGTATCCATCTAGATAGCAGAAGTAAGAGTGTCTGGCTAGACGCTCCAACATTTGGTCGATAAATGGTAAAGGGAAATGATCCTTCCTGGTTGCTTTATTTAATTTTCTATAATCTATACACATCCGCCATCCTCCTTCTAAATGTTTTGCTACATGTTCGCCTTTATCGTTTTACACGACTGTGATGCCTCCCTTTTTAGGTACTACATGCACAAGGCTTACCCACTTACTATCCGAGATCTGATAGATTATACCTGCCTCAAGTAACTTAAGAACTTCCTTTTTAACAACATCACTCATTATAGGGTTTATTCTTCTCTGATGTTCCCTTGAGGGTTTTGAATCTTCTTCGAGCGAAATCCGATGCATGCATACGGATGGTCTTATACCTTTCAGGTCACAGATATTATATCCTAAGGCTGAGGGATATCTTCGTAAAACGTCTAAAAGTTGGTTCGTGTGCTCTTGGCTCAAGGTAGCACTGACTATAATTGGACGGTTCATCTTTTCATCGAGGAACTCATATCTCAGGTTCTTAGGCAGTTCCTTAAGTTCTAAGGTTGGTTTCTTAGAACATGGCATAGGATCTGGGGTAAGGGATAAACATTCGTAAAGGTTATCATTGATGTAGGATTTCTTAGAGTCATCATCTTCCCTTATGAGAGTTGATGGTAACTTAATTGTTTTTATAATTTCTTCTTGTTCTAGTTCTCTAACACATTCATCAATGATATCTAAGGCATAACACGCGTCTCCCATCACAGGTGCCATAAGAAATTTTGAAAGTATAAATTCTATTTTCTCGTCACCTACCTCAAATGTCAACTTTCCTTTCTTAACATCTATTATGGCTCCTGCAGTCGATAAGAATGGTCTACCTAGAAGGATTGGTATATCATTGTCCTCTTTGATGTCCATGACAATAAAATCAGTAGGGATAAATAACCGACCTATCCTAACAGGGACATCTTCTAAAATGCCTATCGGATACTTAACAGATCTATCGGCTAACTGAAGTGACATCTTAGTGGGCTGTAATTCTCCTAAGTTTAACCTCTCACAAACCGCTAAAGGCATTAAGCTCACACTAGCTCCTAGGTCTAGAAAAGCTTTTTCGATGACATGATTACCCAAAAGGCAAGGAATGGAGAAATTTCCAGGATCTTTATCTTTCTTTGCTAATTTGTCCTCGGAAATAGCATTACATTCCAAAGGCTTCGGATCGTCAAGTCTACGTTTGTTGGTAAGGATGTCTTTAAGAAACTTTGCATAAGAAGGTATTTGGGTGATGGCTTATGTGAAAGGGATTTCTACATGAAGTTTTTCTATAACTTTAATAAATTTTTGATACTGTTTATTGATCTAGATTTGTTTGAGTCTTTGCGGATATGGTATAGGTGGTTTATATGGCGGGGGTGGTACGTAAGTTTTATCTTTAGGTTCTTCTCCTTTTTCTCGACCTTCCTGGTTTTCAGGTTCCTCTGGTTCCTTTACTTCGTTAGTGGGTTCGGTACATTCCTTAGAAGTTTCGGGTTCACTCAATCTAGGGTTTGGTGGCTCATCATAAGCGTTCCCACTTCGTAGGGTAATGGCATTGGCTTGTCCTCTTGGATTTTGTTGAGGTTGTCCAGGGAATTGTCCTCCAGGTGTAGTCTGAGGGGCTTGGTTTAAAGCTACCTGAGAGATCTGGGTTTCAAGCATCTTAGTATGAGTAACTATTTGGTCAACCTTGGTTCCTAACTGAGTAATCAATTCGTTAACATGAATGTTCTGGTTCATGAACTCCTTGTTTTGTTGGGTTTGAGCGGTGATAAAATTTTCCATAATTTTCTCAAGGCTCAGCTTTGGTGGTACATGTTGCATAGGTTGATTTGATCTAGGGGCTTGATAACTAGGTCTCGGAGGTGCATTATTTTGGATTGGGTTATTGTTTTTATAGGAGAAGTTCGGGTGATACCTCCATCCAGGGTTATAGGTATTCGAGTATGGGTTCGTTTGGGTGTAGTTCACTTGCTTAGAGTGGGTTTCGTTTAATAGACTGCATTCTGCAGATTGGTGTCCTTTGGTTCCACATATCTCACAATCCGACGAAACTGCGGCTACAGTATTCGGGTTTATGCACATATGCTCGACCTTAAGGGCTAATGCGTCCATTTTAGCTTGCATCATGTCTATAGAGCTTAGTTCATGCACTCCTCCTTGGGCTTCCTTCTTCTCAACTGTCGCTCGTTCGACTCCCCATGATTGATGGTTTTGAGCCATATCTTCGATGAGGGCACTAGCTTCAGGGTAAGGTTTGTTCATCAGAGCACCGCCTGCGGCAGCGTCGATGGTCATCTTCGTGTTATAGTGAAGTCCATTATATAAGGTTTGAATGATTAACCAAATTTCTAAACCATGATGTGGGCATGCTCGTAACAACTCTTTATATCTCTCCCAAGCTTCGAACAATGATTCTCCTTGGTTTTGGGTAAATCTAGTTATATGGTTTCGAAGAACGGCGGTCTTACTCGGGGGGAAAATATCTAGCAAGAAAAACTCTTCTAAGGTTATCCCAAGTCGTAATGGAATTGGGTGGAAGGGAATCTAACCATGATAGGGCTTTATCTCTGAGGGAAAAAGGGAATAATCTTAAACGTATTGCCTCAGGAGAAGCTCCATTGGTTTTAAAAGTGTTTGATAATTCAAGAAATATTTTTAAATGTTGGTTTGGGTTCTCAGTAGCGAGACCTGCGAATTGTCTCTGTTGCACTAGTTGCAACAGGGATGGTTTAAGTTCAAAATTATTAGCTGGGATGGTTGGGTTTACTATACTAGAACTAGGTTCTTCATTTGATGGTTGAGCGAAATCTTTAAGAGGTCTTTGGTTTTGATCTTCGGCCATAGCTCTCTTAATTCTATGAAAGAATAAACGTGCACGAGCGTAACGTTCAGGTTCCGCCAGAGGATATACTAAGCTTAAACTTTCGGTGCTGCGAGTTCTTCGCATTGACCGGTGGGAAATAGCCTAAGTCTAAACTATATAACAATAGGAAAATGAAATTTGACGAAATTGGTCCCCGGCAACGGCGCCAAAAACTTGATGCGTGTTTTTCACAAGTATACGAACGCGTCAGAATAATATAAAAGATTGTCGAATCCACAGAGACCAAGTGTCAATCTATCGTTATCTATTGTTATGGTGTTTATCAAAGGCAATCAAAATAGGTGTTTTTAGAGTGTGCAATGAAAAGTAAAGTATTGAATAAAGTTTAATTAATAAAGACAGGGTCGAATGTAATTCACACAATCAATTAATAATCCAAGTACTTGCTAATAGAACTACTTATGGGCAATGTTTCCTACTTTGAAAAGAACTAATTTAACGGGAACTGTCGCTTTCGCGTATTCAGAACCGAGTTGTACTCCCTAATCAAACCCTCTTATTGTCACTTATAAAAAGGCGCACATTGCGTTAGAGTAGTAAACCTATTTTTAAGAAATATAGTATCTTGACTAAGTTGAAAAGTATTATAACCTGGATTCACTACGCCAAAAAAGACCTATGAGAGCGCTTTTTTTGGCCTTTAAAAGCGCTTAAAAGCGCTGCCGTAGGTGGCGCTGCTATAGGTTTTAGCAGCGCTTTTTGTTTACTAAAAAGCGCTGCTAAAGGTTGTCAATAGAGAGCGCTTTTTAGTAAAAAGCGCTGCTAAAGGTGGTATATAGACAACCTTTAAGAGCGCTTTTTACTAAAAAGCGCTCTCTATTGACAACCTTTAGCAGCGCTTTTGAGTAAAAAGCGCTCTTAAAGGTTGTCTATATACCACCTATAGCAGCGCTTTTTACTAAAAAGCGCTCTCTATTGACAACCTATAGCAGCGCTTTTTAGTAAAAAGCGCTCTCTATTGACAACCTATAGCAGCGCTTTTTACTAAAAAGCGCTCTCTATTGACAACCTTTAGCAGCGCTTTTTAGTAAAAAGCGCTCTCTATTGACAACCTTTAGCAGCGCTTTTTACTAAAAAGCGCTGTCTTTTCCTCTAGTAAAATAACAAAACGCTGCCTTCAGTTTAAGCCTACCATTTCAACCTGTAATATTTTTTGGGAATAATCCCATAAACCTGTAAATCAAGTCTCTCTAATTCAAGCATTTGGAGTCATAATTCAAGCATTTGTAATTTTTTAAACCAACACAAGCAAACCAACACAAGAATGAACACATTTGGAGTCATAATTCAAGCAAACCAACACAAGGATAGATAGGCACTGAACACATTTGGAGTCATAATTCAAGCATTTGTAATTTTTTAAAGCAAACCAACACAAGAATGAACACATTAATCTATCCATGAAATTAAAGATATCACTAAAATTATAAAGAACTATACACAAGTCAAAACTAATATGTTATACGGCCTATTTGGAGTCATAACTAATCTGTTAAAAATATAAAGAACTATACACTTGCCAACCAGAAACCATTCTTCATCAAAGTATTCATGTTATTTTGAAACCATTATATACTAATTAATCTTTTCTCAATAAAATATTGACACAATTCATCCTTGATTTGTTCCAACTGCAGTCTCGTGTAATGAGCACACTTGTATTCATCAAAGTACTACATAACAAAACATAATATGCATGATTTAGTTAAAAGTAATAAATAATATGAAATATTCGATAAATATTAAAACAAATCCTAAGTTATAAATCCATACCGTGATTGGAATCTCTATTTGATTCATATTAATGATTTCCCTCATAAACCTCATTACAAAGTATCCGCAATCGATACCGTTGCGCTGTAGAGGACACTACATAGAAAAAAAAATAAGAATGTATAGTTATCTTTTCTTATCAAGTAGCATCACTATTATAAGCAAAATTGTGAAAATTAAAGTACCTGCACTTTTATCCACGTAATGTTGCTGGATTTAGTACGTGGTACTCGAGCTTGTCTTTGAGATCGGAACACTTTTATTGATCTAACAAAATAAAAACATATATTTAGAACAATCTCACATAAATATACACGAATATTTAGAACAGTCTCACTTACGTATCAACTAATTGCTTCATATCCGGATAATTTGTCCATTCACCATCTATCGAATTCAGAAAATATACCACTTCTTTTAAAGGATCAATAGCAAGCAACAACCAGTGACACCTATAAATTAAAACAAAAGTTTATATGGAAATTTTTTACGTAAAAGAAACAATTAAAGATTAGAATAAACTTAGAATTAAAATCTAACCCTGAATTATACGGCCAAAGATACAAGTTGTTTGTACTGCTGGCCATGAATCTCTTGACTAAGTACTCTCTACATGAATCCGGTTCCCTACAAATTAATGCTTTGTTGACCAGGGAGGAAGACACGAAACGGAATCTGTTTGACAATTGATCATTCCCGCGCATGAAATTGTCATACAAGAACCTTCAATAAAAACATAATAAACATTAGACTATTTTTATTGAAATGTGTAAATAAATTGTTCAAGTAATTAAATAATATATAGATCGGATTACCGGATGTATGTGTGTATAACACCGACGCCTAATTCTTGATGCCGAAAAATATGTTCCAGATCTTCTTTTCCGATTGTTTCAGTGCATGTAAGACTCATCAATGTCTAAGCAATTCAAACCACAAATAACTAGAATAATTAGTAGAATAATTGAATGCTAAATCATGCATGTGAATACGCGTACCAGAAGTTTAACACACTGACAGGGACCCAAAATCTAAACCCTGAACAGAAAAATTTCACAGAAAGGTATTAGAAATATGCATATCAGTAACTCCAGAGTAACAATTAGGCAATGAGATTTGTTTATACCATAAAGTAAAGCTGGCAGAGCATCTCTTCTGTATTTTTCTGGAAGCTCTGAGAGCTTCTGTTGCCATAAATTGTTCCACGCAAAGACAACCGCAATGACACACGGACCCAACACAATCTGGTTTAGTAAAACCTGTCAAAAGAAAAGATAAAAAAAGAAGAGAAATTAGAAGCTGTGACTATCCTTAACTACTGCATGCTTCTATAATGCATAATACAATACCTTTAGCATTAGGTTCTGGACATTTGGTTTAGGGAGACAATGATCAAGCAACTGGTACCAGGCGAAAGAACCAGGACCATAGAAAAGGAATCCATAGGAAGTCATTCGCAGAGCACGTAGCAAATCGTGTTCCGAAAGAAGCCTCGACAATACATCCTACAGAAAATCCGTTTGGTTTATAACAAACTCCAAAGTATCACCATGAAATTTTAATGCAAAAATAAACAAATAGCAGCTCGCATTCACCCTCTCAACATGACCAAAACCAAAAACCATTCAGCACATATTATGAAAAACAATATGTTTTTCTCTAATGGCTATAACCATTTGCCAAACGGTAGCACTTACATTAATCTTGACACGATGGATACACCTAAAAAACAACTCTTTCAAACTTCAAAGAAAACACACTTCAGCTGAACCTTACAGAACTATAATTTTACATCAAAAGAATCAATATATAACATCTATGAATCACGGACACTCTAGACATAACACTCATACTAATACACTCTTACAGCGACACTGATAATAATTTTAAAAAATAACAAATGTAATAACAAACTTTTATTTTTAGGTGTTGGTGCTAGTAAAACACTAATTTCATACAAAATTAATCACCTATTACAAAAATACGTCAAAAAATTACCAAGGCAAAATTCTTTTTTATTTTTCTGATAATTTCTATTGAACAGTAACACTTACCTGAGAGGCATTTTCATCCGTCTCTTTGGCTTTGCTCCAACGGTTACTGATCTGAGCAATTGTGTCACCAGTAAGGGCGAGGGAGGCGGCTGTTATCGCCTGCTTCACCGGGAACTGATAACCACCTCCGACGATGGAATCAGGCGAAGTCGAATTAGAGCGAATACGACGCCGTCGAGATTCCGGTGACGGATTCCACTTCCAGAAGCCGCTAAATCCACTCCCAAATCCAAGCGCGTCCATTCCCTCTCGAAAAACACGCGATTTTTTAGCTCTTAAGTCTTATTCTTATTTCAAGACTCTAACATGTGGTGTGAGTCTGAAACAAAGAAAAAGTGAAAACGCAGCGTTTCATACTCAGTTTTCCCTTTCCCAAATTCAATAAAAATGGAAATTTTCAAAATATAAAATATAAAAAGCGAATCGTCGTTTGAAGCATAGGACCTATAAGAGCGCTTTTACCTTAAAAGCGCTTTCATAAGTGTGAAACCCATGAGACCTATAAGAGCGCTTTTACCTTAAAAGCGCTTTCATAAGTGTGAAACTCATAGATGTGAGACTGAGACCTATAAGAGCGCTTTTACCTTAAAAGCGCTTTCATAAGTGTGAAACCCATGAGACCTATAAGAGCGCTTTTACCTTAAAAGCGCTTTCATAAGTGTGAAACTCATAGATGTGAGACTGAGACCTATAAGAGCGCTTTTACCTTAAAAGCGCTTTCATAAGTGGAGACCTATAAGAGCGCTTTTACCTTAAAAGCGCTTTCTTTACATAGGCGAATTTTTTTTCAAGCTATTACAGCGCTTTTTTTAAAAAGCGCTTTCTTTTTGGTGCTGCCAAAAGCACTTTTTGGCGTAGTGATTTCTTAACCAAAAGAGGTTCTTACGAACCAGACTCTAAACTTATAAACGCGTCCGAAAATAGTTTTAAAATCTCTTTTCTTCTTAAGTTAAAATCTCCTAATGAACTAAACAAAGCGCTTTCGTTGTTTTTGAAATAGTTAAAAACAATTAAGTTTAGATAGACGTTGGACGGCTTTCGATCTTACCCAACGGAATTGAAGTGCGGGAAAACTTAGGTTGAAAGTTAAAATAGCCCTTAAGTGCTTCTACGAGCAATTGTATGGATTATCGGTGCAATTACGATCCATACATTCTAACCTTATAAATTTAGTTAGACATGGTAAAGTAAAAGTGCATTAATTTAAATAAAAGTAGTGTGAGTGCGGAAAGTAAATAAAAGTAAAGCGAGTGCGAGAAAATAAATAATTTAAGGCGAGTGCGAGAAAATAAATAAAGTAAAGCGAGTGCGAGGAAATAAATAAAGTAAAGCGAGTGCGAGGAAATAAATAAAGTAAAGTGAGTGCGAGGAAATAAATAAAGTAAAGCGAGTGCGGGAAAATAAATAAAGTAAAGCGAGTGCGAGGAAAATAAATAAAGTAAAGCGAGTGCGGGAAAATAAATAAGATAAAGACAAGTAATAAAAACCTGCTCCAATCGGAGGGTTGAATAAATTGCAAAGCGAAAATGAAAATGGCGGCAGGACTAACTTCCTTCCAAAGTGCTCCAAACTCGATTACAGACTCGATCACATACTTGATTACACAATTGTGGTAATACTCCAATGCGAAGCGATTACCACTTTAAAATACTGAATATATGCCTAAGTGAAACAAAGTTGCTCTGAGTTTGCCTCTGCTCTAAGTTTGGATGATTGAAAAAGTGATTTCGAGTTTCTATTTATAAGCAAGTAAAAAGATGGAAATGACAAGGATGCCCTTCAACTTGAAAATGGGAGGGAAAAATTTTCCTCTTGTGGCGCCCGCCACAAGGCCAATCTGAGGTGCCTTAGTGGAAGTAGTGGGGAACTTGGCAGTTGAGGGAGGTTGAGCTTGGACACGTCATGGCAGGGTCTATGGCGCCAGCCATGGTGGAAGCCACAAGTACAAAATGCTGAATTTTAGGATTTTTAGCTCTTTTTCGCTCCTTTTCTCGATCGGGGCTCCGATTAAAGTAAAAATCTGAAAACAAAGAAAAACATAGTAATAACACAACAAAATAACAATAAAACAACTAGAATGCATGTGAAATCGGAGTCGAAAATACGATAAATTTCAGTGTTATCAACTTGCAAAAGAAAGAGAAGAGGATTAGAGGGAGATCAAGGAGATTAAGAGCAAGAATCAGAAACTAGAATCAAAGCAAGGAATTAAATACAAGGAAGGGGACTCAACCTAATTCGATTACGGCAGGGAAGGTAAAGATTTCTCTGACCCAATAAATATGTGATTGTATGTGATTAATTTTGAGAAGTTGGCTTAGGGTTTAGAAATTTTGTTGTGTGATTTATTGTTTAAAGGGTTGATTGGGGTTTAGGGTGGGCTGACTTATGGATCAACTAGGGTTTGAGGTTTATCTGGATAGGTTTATGATATTTTTGGGTTTAAGTTAGGGTTAGGGTTCATATGATTCATAGTTTCTAGGTTTGGGTTAGGGTTCATGTTGAACCTAGGTTAGAATTCTAAGGGTTTGAGGTTAGGGTTGAAGGTTTGAGGGGTTTTTGTGTTGGGAATTTAAAGGTTCGAAGATCCCAGATGATATTCAATCGCAGATCTAGATTTGACAGAGTCTGTGATTGGATTTTGGGTTAATGTTCATCATTTGGATGAACATTGGTTGAAGGTATGAAGGTTCTAGTTGAGTATCAACCAGAAACCTGGGTGTTACAATGGTTTTAGGGGCGGTGTCGGGGTTTGGTAGTGGCCGGAGGGGAAGAGAGATAGAGAGGATTAGAGAGAACGAGAGAGAGTGGAATGAAGAGAGAGAAGAGAAGGGAAGAAATGAAATATGTTGAAGAAGGTTTCATTAAATACCCCCCCCCCCCCCCCCGAGTTGGATCCATGTCACATCACGTGGTTCATTCTGAACCAATCATTTCAATGACTCACTTAGACCACTATGCGCGCGTGTGTACCAGGTTCCCTTGTTGACTTTGCATCCCAATCCTTCATTCTGCATACTTTGACCAGTAGTCCACATTTAGGCCCTTGATTGCATTTCACGTGATCCCTCAGATCATGATTAGGAGGTCTAGAGAGAGTCAACCGTTGACTCTCTCCCTCCATGGACTTCCCCCTCAGCGTAGGCTAAATGAAAATGGGTCTATTTCCAATTGCTTTCCACACCCCTCTCAAAAACTCAGTTTTATTTCAGTATAAAACACACTCCCTGTGTCTTCTTTTCTATTTGTTTTATTTATTTTATTTTCTTAATAAATAATATCATTAACTTATTTTTATTATTAGAAATTAATCAATAATTGATTAAACTAGTTAATAATTAATTTTTAGTAATTAAGGGTTTATTTTATTTTCATCAATAAATAAAAAATACAAAAAAACTTGTTTTATGATTAGGGTTTATTAGGATAATTTCATAATTAATTTTAGGGTTAAGACTTGGACATTATTAGGGTTAATTAGGGTTTAATCAAGATAATATTTATCCTTCTTTCGCTAATTAATTATGTTTAATACTTTCTCCAATGAAATTAATTATGTACACACACACACACACACACACACACACACACACATATATATATATATATATATATATATATATATATATATATATATATATATGTGTGTGTGTGTGTGTGTGTGTGTGTGTGTGTGTGTGTGTGTAACATTTAATTTAATTTCTAATTAAATTAGTTATAACATTTTTGCAATTAACAAGTTAACTAAAATCAATTCCACACATTCAAATTTAAGTCCTCTGCTCTTATGCATTGAGGCATTTTAAAATCAAATACTTTCTCCATCCCCGATGCGTTGAAAACTTTTCAAAATCTAAAATCAACAAGCACACAACACTTTTCTAGCCGAACTACAGTACTTTGATCTCACATAATGCTTGAGGTTACGTATGAACAGAGTTATAACACTTAGGCGAGTGCAATTATAAAAAAAAACTTTTTTTTAGGTCCCTTTTATAATTAAATCATATCTTTTCTTAAAAATGAAATAAAACAATTTTCTTGTAAATATGTAATAAGTAACTACACAAGAGTAAGTAACAAGCAAGCTTCCCTTAGACGAACATACTAACCCTAGATTTAGAGGAGGATTCTATTGAGAACACTGAAAGTGAGGGGTGCCTAATACATTCCCCTTACTTAATCGACTCCCGAATCTTAGTCTCTCACCCTTAACATTAAGTTTTATCATTATTTACTCGTTCCTTAGGAACAAATAAAGGATGATGTTGACTCTGTAATTTTCCAGCAGCGACATTCTTGATAACTATATCACCAGGTCCTTCAAGAACTATTCCTGCACCACTTCCCTTAATGTTGGAGGCGCCATTGACGGATAAAGTCTAATAAAGGAGGGGGGGGATCATCATCTATGGGCGAATTAAGTTTAGCTATGAAGTCGGCTAGGGCTTGATATTTGATGTTTCCCATAGGGATGTACTAGATGTTGTATTCAGAGAGTTGTACTACCCATGATACCATTCTTCCTGCCAAGCTGGGTTTTTCCAGAACTTGTTGGATGAGATAATTGGTTTTTACCAGGATGGTGTGCCCATGGAAGTACAACCTGAGTTTTATTTCCTCAAAGACAACGACCAAAAAGAGTTTCTCAATCTTCTAGTAGTGTGTCTCGGCACCTTTGAACATTTTGCTTACGAAATACACATGTATATCCGCCTTGTGTACTTCTTGGACGAGTATTGAACACATCGACATTCAGTGACTGAGAGATAGAGGAGAAAATATGAGTCTTCCTTTGTGAGAGTGAGGATCGAGGGCAATGTGAGGAACTCATTTACCTTGGTGAAATCCTCATCACGCTCAATGATTCATTTGAACTTTTCTTTTTTCCTTAGGGCGACAAAGAAAATGAAAGCTTTGTCGCATACACAGGAGAGGAAGCGAGATAGAGAGGCAAGTTATCTAGTAAGTTGTTGTACTTCCTTCACGCTCATGGGATACCTCATGTCGATGACCGTTTGGCACTTGTTTGGATTGGCCTTAATGCCTCTCCTTGTTAGCATAAAACCAAGAAATTACCCCGCTTGTACTTTGAAGGAGCACTTGGCAGGATTTAGGCGCATATCGTACCTCCTTGTCGATTATAAGATGTCCTTCAGGTCATCAGCGTGACTATGTTCCTCCCATGTTTTAATGATCATGTAGTTAACATATACCTCCAGATTTTGTCCTATCTGATGGATGAAAATTGCATTCATGAGTCACTGGTATGTGGCCCCAGTGTTCTTGAGGTTGAATGGCATGACATTGTAGTAGTAATTGTCATGGTTCGACATGAAGGAATTATTGGGCACGTCGAAGGGATCCGTTTGGATCCGATTGTATACCAAGTAGGCATCCATGAAACTTAACATACGGTAACCTTAATACTTGTCGATTAAATGCTCGATGTCTGGCAGCGAATACAAATCCTTGGGGAAAACGACACCCAAATCTGTGAAAACTACACACATGTGCCATTTATTATTGGCTTTTTGTGCTAGGAATACGTTAGTTATCCAGGTATGGTATTTTGATTCTGTGATAAATCCAACGTTAGATAGTTTTCCACCCCTTCATCAATGGCATGCCTCATTTCCTCACCTACCTTCCATTTTCTCTACGTCATTGTTTTGGTTGAGGAATGGATGGCAAGGCGAAGTCTTATGACTTTTATGTATATACTTGGCATATGTGAGGGCCCCCGTGTGAACATGTCTACATTCTTTTTAATTTGATCGACTAGCTCTCGCTCCTCCCCAAACAAACAAGGAAGTGCCTATCTTTGTAACTTGATGGGAGTGAGGACCTATCTATACTTCCATCAAATCTTCTATAGGCTTGAGTCTTTCCTCCTTTGCACCCAATTAGGGGTCCCAACCCCTAGAGTTAGTATTTGGAACTTTGGAAGGATGGGCATCAACCAATGCAAGCTCTTCTCTGGATGCCTCAAGGCTGCTCAAATAGCATTCACGAGCCACTTCTTGATCTCCTCGGATGGTTCATGCTCTTCCATTTAGGAATGGATATTTCAAGGTTAAATATCGGGTGGATACGACCTCTCCCGGGGTATTGATGTTCGGGCGCCCCAAGATGATATTGTAAGATGACATGGTATCTACGATGAGGTAGTTAACGTCAATGGTCTTGGTGTTATCTCCCCCATCGCATGTGTTTTTAAGTTCATATAGCCCATTATTTGTACATGTTCGCCCAATAATCCTGTCATAAATTTGTTGAACCTCTGTACGTCCTCCAGATTTAGTTGTAACTTCTGGAAGACATCCCAAAACAGGACATCGACGAAGCTATCCAGATCCATCAACACTTGCTTGATATCCCGACTCCGATGTTTAACGGTTATGAACAAGGGATCATTGTCACGAGGGTTGGTTTCCAGGGCATTTTCTTTGGAGAAAACGATGTTAACCCTTGCCATTCCTATGGTGTTTCCAGAAAAACACATGGATATGACGTTTATTGCGAACACCTGATTTACATATCTTCTTCGGGCGACCCTAGAGAGGCCCCTCCTAGAGATACCTCTGACTATGGTGTTGGCTTCGTGACATCAGACCTTGTTAGTCATCTCCATAAAAGGGGATGGAATAGTTAGAGGGAAATGTGTGGCTCAAGTTAGTTTTATCGGGGACCAATGGTGGGCGGCACTATACTGGTAAAAAAGTACAAATGTGTACTCCCCCTGCAAGGGCAGGGAGGCACAAATGCCTTAGTAGGTGTATAACACATTTGGGTGGTGAGGACTTGCTCACAGCGGCGAGAAGCCTTGTACGGTGGTTTTTTAGACTATTTTAGTGACCAACCCATGTGAGGTGAGAGGTTATATTGGCAGTCTGTGCTACAAGAGTTACATGAGGGCGGTTACGATAGTCGTGTGTCATGGTTACAAGGAGTGTGATGCTCTTTTATGTAGTAGAATATGGGTATGAATTAGAGTTTGTCCTCTTTCCATTTGAAGGATGGTGCATTTATAAGGGTCTCTAAGACCTAATATTTCCTTGGGAAATGCCACCGCCCACATGGGTTAGTAACGACTCTTACTTTCATCGTTATTTTCGTCTTATCCAAGACACGTCTTATCCCATATTTTCCTCGAGTATGGGTGATGGAAGACTCACGGGCGAGGTAATATCTTCCTATATGCGAACTTTCGTCGTCGCCTCTTCTAAGGAGGTCCTAGGGCGTAGCCCTAGGCAAGGCCTTTTGTAAATATAACACAATAATTTTCCTATTTTTTGTGCGCTTTATATTCCATCTTTCTTACTTTGTAATCAATTTTTTCCTTTAATTTATAAGTCTTTTTTTCCATAATATATGAATTTTATTTTCTTATCTATCTTATGTGATAAAGCCTGAAAAAACTGGGCGGGGCGGGACGAGCATAGTTGAGGGTGCATGCATAAAATTGGCCCGTACCGCAAAAAAATGAGGGTGGGGCAAGGAGGGCCCGCATGCACTCTATATTTTAAGCCTAAAATTATAAAAAATTATGTTAATGTTCGGCCCCACAAAAGCCCAAAAAGTGAGACGAGCAGCGCGAGTATATTAAAGGGTGTGAGTCTAAAACCTTGAATTTTCTCGCGAAAAAGTGCAGGCAAAACGGACATGTCCGACGGGTCGGACCCATTTTGCCACCCTTATAGGGTGGCAACAATTTTTGGCTAACATAATCAACAAAGGAAGGGATATCATGACATACTAGCTCAAAATGTTTCAAATATTGCTCATATCAAACACTCTATTTGAATACATGATCTTATTACATAAGTACATCACATGATCTTGTCTATTAACCTCAACAAACTCCTTATACTTTGCACCAATAGTTTTCGTAACATGGATAATATACATAAGAGGTGGACCGAGGATGAGAAAATAACTTCAATGACATTCATCGGGGCAAGTTCCCGATCAATCACCATGACCTTGGGAAACAATTTCTCAGATGTGAACAACTCATCAGCTTCTCCAGTGCCCCATGTGAAATTTGACTCCCTTTCATGTTCTAAGTAAGCAAACCCAACAGAGAATGTCAACTTAGTTCATGTAACACCAACATCTCAAGTAGTGATAGCATATACCTATTTGTTTTATATGTGCAATCAAAGATCAAAACCAAATAAAATATATTAAAAAAACTTCACTAAATCAATATGTGTCCAAAATATATCACCCACAATGTTAAAATCATGTATGTTTCTAGCCTAGCACAAATACTTCTCATTATGAATTAATCTCAACAAATATTGGATTTCAGTGAATGAACCTTTAATAGTAAACATGTATCTAACTTTGACTTTATATATTTTCTTGACACTTGTTAGATTCTCAACATTCGTATATTTCAATGCACTTATTATGTACCTCGACGCCATGTTGTACTTTGTCATATCATTCACAAACTATCTTTCTTCAAATCTTAGACAATTTAGTGTGTCGCAGCCGTCTAAATCCTCAGCTAAACGGTGATTATGAATTTCACATCTAATTTATGTTCCAACCATAATCACTTGACACATGAACTTAATTCTTAACTTCTAATTTCCCTTTGTTATTGTAATGAAAAGGTCGTTATTGATATTTTGAAATTACGAAGGATCATTACTTACCTTCTAATATTATGTAAATAAGTCATGTACAATTTGAGAGGTGTGACTCAAGGATCATTCTCACAAGACCAAAACAAGAAGCCCATGTCAAATAATTTGGGATTAATTTTTCTTAAAAAATAAATAAATAAAAAAGTTTCAAAACCCATTTTTCATTAAAATGAAAAAAGTAGAATAGAAATAGAATGGGTTACCTTATCCAAGCGTGTTTCCATCCCAACGGCATATTACGATGCTATGCTATCATCCACTCCTCAATTCAACTTCCCTGTCACTACAACCACCTTCCGTCAGTTAAACTAAACTCTAACAATGGCTTCCACGTTTCATCTCTCAACTCCTTTCTCTCAAATCCACCCTCTCAAACCCAAACCCAAACCCTCCCTCTTCCACCTCTCCAAAACCCATCTCTCCCACAATCTCAAACCCATCCACCCTCGAAAATTCACCATTAACTCCACCGACATTTCAAAAGAAGAAGAACAACAGCAACAACAAACTTCACCCGATTCCGAAAAGCTTCGCCTGGAAGAGAAATTCGCTGTGTTGAACACCGGAATCTACGAATGTCGTTCATGTGGGTATAAATACGATGAAGGTGTTGGTGACCCTTCGTATCCCATTCCTCCTGGTTATCAGTTCGAGAAGCTTCCAGATGATTGGAGATGTCCTACTTGTGGTGCGGCGCAGAGTTTCTTTGAGAGCAAAAGTGTTGAGATTGCTGGGTTTGCTCAGAATCAACAGTATGGACTTGGTGGAAATTCTCTTACTTCTGGTCAGAAAACTGTGCTTATTTATGGTACTTTGTTGTTTTTCTTTGGGCTTTTTCTTAGTGGCTACTTCATACAATAGTTATTATTATCATTCTTTTTTGTTTCTGAATTTGTGTTGGATTTTATGCTTTGTTGGTCACAAGTGTATGTAATGTTGTCAATACTCAATAGTAAGAGCCAAGTATGAGGGTTATCAAACAATCATCTTACACATTACAAACCATTTCCTCTATAGAAATATGTCTATGGAAGGAAATTGGTATTGCAATACTGCAATTCAATCATTCTCTTAGAAACTGAAACTTCCTCTCTCTCTCTATGCTTGCAATTCAATCATCCTTTGACTATGGTTGATTTGTTGTCTACAAGCAAATATCATGTTGTGTCCTAGGTATCTTCAATTCATCTAGCAATGTTCCTATTGGAGCCTTGCAATAGGAGTCAAAATAGCTAAACACTACTTTAATTCTTTGTTATTTTATAGTTAGCAGGATCCTATGATCAGTTGCACATAATTTCACATATATCTTACTCTCTTCTTAAAATAAAAGTTATAAAAGTTTTTTAAAGTTGTTGCACACAAATTAAAAATAATAATGAATGAAAGAATAAATGTAATAATTTTGTAAAATTGTGCTTAATTGTTATTAGTTACACATATATTGTCATAAATATATAGTGAGATTTAATGACCGGAGAGGAATGTAAACAATATTAATTAGGGATAAAATTGGTACAAATGAACTAATGTTGCATTGAGAAAGTAGAGAGACACTTATTTCTGGATATTTTTTATATTAAAAAGACATTTATTTTGAGACAGAGGAGTAATTCTTTTAGCAGCTTTTAGATATGATACCTTGGTTGCTCTATGAATATGCTGATTGAAAAAGTATCTTAGCGAACTATGATTTGTTTGAAGAAAATGGCATTCACAAGCTCCTCGTTATCTTCTTAGCCATGTCTAGCTCCATATTCAATAGATGTAACAAATATATTGCAATTGACTATGTTGAATTTTTTAACACATCTTTTGCATATTTCTTCTAATGCAAGAAAACTCTTTTGCTTGTGTTTTTGAATTATATTCTCAAAAAGTAGGATAGATTTCCAACCAATGGTTTAAGTACTAAATTCTTAAAAAATTAAACGAAAACAACTTAATGGAAAAATCACTTAAATCTCAAATTGGGGCAAACAGTATACGGGGTTACAGTTCATATTTCTAACACAATCACGTGATCCTTATTACATTTATTACGAGAACTTTGCATAAATTATAGAATATAGATAAAATTGGGCACTACCTGTTTTTGCTAGCGCATTGCCCCTATCGACGACGAATAATCTGTCGGCTTTTGCATCGTCCGGTTATTCTTTGACGAGTCGTTACTTTTGCCTAACTATATGTTTTCTCAAATTCTTCCAAGAGCTTTTGTTGTTTTGGATTAGGTTGTTTAAAAATTTGTGCTCTGATATCGACACATATCCTTTCAGACTACGGTTGATACTTAAGAACCACTTATTTTCGTAACGAAGTTGAAATGCAAGAACTCATATTATAAAATAAGTTTAAATAAAATACTCGCAATCGATAGTAACAGATCATATGATAAGTCATGAAATAATCCCCATAACCCCTAGTCCCTAGAGAACTATTCATTCATGATCGCAATGGTATTCATCATCAAACTCATAACAATCAATCACAACAGATGAATAATATAAGGAAAATGAATTATAAAACCTAAATCATGAATAAACTTTGTTCCACAAATTGCACTCTTGAAGACTTGAGTTGCAAGAAAAATAGAACAAAAGATACATAGAAACTAGGAATGAAATTTGGAATAAAAATTGGGATCCTAAACTCATAACAGACCATGAGTTTTATAGAAAAATAGTAAAAGTGCATAATATCTTTAGTTTGATGAGAATTATTCATATTTGAGACAAATCAAATATTGCCTAAGAACCACAATTAAGAGAGAATCAACCTAATTAAGAAAACAAAACAATTGTGACAACTTTCGCTCGCCTCCCTGCTATGGCCCATGGCAGCCGCTACAGGTGGTTGTAGCAGGCCTCTGACTTTAGTACTAGGAAGCTTTCAGTGGGGCATCTAGGGCTTCTGCTGCTATGGTCCGTAGCAGCTGTTACGAGTGGTCGTAGCAACCCCCTCGTTTTTGTATGGGAAAAATGTCTTTTTGTCGTTTTGTCTCGTTTTGCTTGTCTTTGATCTCTCTTGTCTTGGATGCTCATTAGACCATGAAATTAGCAAGAAAGCACAAACCAAAGCATAAAACAAGATAATTGCTAGTAAATCGAACAAAATGTAGTAAAATACTAAAGGAAAATCTACTAGAAATAACGATGCAAAGACCACTTATCAATGTTAAATGTAATTTACTTCAAATTCATTTGCATTTCATTTGAATATGTATTTGTGTTTAGTTTAAGTTTGAGTTTCATTTGGGTCATTGTATAAAACTCAAATGAAGTTGCATTTGTAACAGAATTGAACTTTTGCAATTTTGAGTTTGAAAGTTAGTGACGCAATTATCTCTCTCTGCATCTGTTCATCATCTTCTTCATTCTTGTGCATTATTAAAGTAGTTTAGGTGTTAACTCCAACAATTAGAATAAATTTTAAAATAAAGAGAGAGAGAGAGAGAGAGAGAGAGAGAGAGAGAGAGAGAGAGAGAGAGAGAGAGAGAGAGAGAGAGAGTATTGTGAAAATGATGTCGAAATTATAAAGTATAATTGATTTCTTGATCGGTAAGAAACCTACAAGGATAGAAAAGAAGAAAACAATAACACAATGAATTTGGTTATAAACTGATATTCTTTACTTTCTCTTTGAAACAAGATTACAAGTGTTATAGAATAGCAAATAACCTCTCTCACCCTAATTAGGTTTTGCTTTATGCAATGATGAGAGACTAGTATGTTATTTATAAGAAAACTAACATACTAAATTAATGGTCTTTTAGACACAAGTCCATTAAACAAGCTAACTTATAGAATAAGCTAACTTAAATAATTTGGCACAACAAACAAGCCTAATTTGAAATGCTAACAATCCTAACATACCTCGACTATAGCATGTGAACAGACTTCGACGACATGCTAAGGTCATGTCGAATTGTCGAACCAAGAAGTTACCCTTCGACCATACTAGAGTTCGATCCAATATCTCACGAATCTCCACCTTGGAACAAACTCTATAACATCATGGGAACAAACTAGCTTTCTTCATGCAGCTTTATCAACTGCATACAATGGAAAAAACTTATAACTTTGTAATGTCTTGGTGATCATATCAGCAGCATTGTGCTCTGTCGAAACCTTCAACACTTGGACTTCTCCACGCTCAATTACCCCTTTGACGAAATGCAGCCTCACATCATTGTGCTTGGTTCTCTCATGATAGGATGAATTCTTCGACATGTGTATAGCACTTTGATAATCACATTTAACAGTGATAACTCGACCTTGAAGTTTTAGTTCCTTAGGAAAAAATTCAAGTCACAATGCTTCTTTCACAGCTTCGATGAGGGCGATATATTTCGCTTCAGTGGTTGATAAGGCAACAACCTTCTAAAGTGTTTCTTTCCAACTAATTGTTGTGCCAAACATAATGAACACATATCCAGAAATAGATTTTATGGAATCCATACAACTTGCATAATCAGAGTCGACATACCCTTCGATTTATGCTTTATGATTTTCACCACATGTTCCACCATAAATCAGGACTCTGTTCAGAGATCAATTTATGTACCTTAGAATCCACTTCAATGCTTGTCAAGGAGCCTTTCCAGGATTCACCATGTACATGCTTATAAGACTTACTGCATATGTTATGTCGGGTCTAGTACAGACCATAACATATATCAAAGAACCTACTATGTTAGCATATGGGATGCTATTCATATAAGCTCTTTCGACCTCGGGTACTGGGACACTGATTTGTACTCAACTTGAATTGAGGGTTTGTCGGAGTCACACTAAGCTTTGAATTCGACATACCAAACTTGTCGAGAATCTTCCGTAGGTATGTCTCTTGAGATAAGCATAATTTTGACTACTTTCTGTCTCTTCGGATGTCAATCCCAAGAATCCTGGATGCTGCTCCCAGATCCTTCATATCGAACTCCTTATTGAGTTCAGCCTTCACCTTCATTACATCCTCGACATTGTTGCTTGCTATGAAAATATCATCCATATAAAGCAACAAAATAACAAATTAATTTCCAGGTTGAAATCTGAAGTAAACACAGTGGTCGAACTGACTTCTAATGAAATCTATGTGTGTCATGAACTTGTTGAATATCCTATTCCACTGTCGAGGAGATTGTTTCAGTCCATATAAAGATTTATTCAGCTTACACACATAATCTTCCTTACTTGAAAATAAAAAATTGATGTTGGTATTTAATGTCACGTAAGAAAGCCATTTGTCATCAACGATGAGTTAATGTGAGCAAAAAGTCTAACTTGGATGCCTAGTCATCAGCAATTAACATTTTTTTAACAAAACCTAACAGAAATGACCTCGTTGACTAGCGAAAAATGTTTTTCAGGACCAAATAGTTACGATTATAAACTAAGGGACCAACATAAAACTATAAATTAAATTAAATGACCACGAGTCTAACTAGCCCTTTAAGTTTTTATGCTAATAGATTAAAAAAAATTGATCAATTTCATATATTTCTTTGGACCGGCCAGTTTCACAAGTTCCTGGTTCAAATGGTTTAAAATAGTTCAATCCATTGTTTTTATGATTTTATACCAACTTTGGCCCATCAACAATTTTACAAAGTTGACCGGATCGGATTCAATGTTGGTTTCCAATTGAACCATGGTCTGATTTTTAACACATTTCATATAAGGTTTTTCTAAATTTGAGCACTTTCTTGACCTTTGAGCTCAAATCTTTATGGTTGGCTCACATAGACATACTCGTATAATGGTTAACTCATAAATGTTGACTTTACGTCAAGCAATGGGCATCACAATTTTAATTGTTTCAAATCATGTTATTGGTTCAAATGTCTCATTGAAGTCAAGACCATGTCTTTGTAAGAAACATCTTGTTATTCACTCTTCATTCAAACATTTCATCAAACATTTGGTGTGCACACTTCATTTCAACATTTCCCATGGCTTCAAAGCTCTCTAAGTCTAAGAGTAATGATAAGGGTAAAAACAAGGCTACTACCTCTACTATTGCTGCTGAAAATCCATTAACTTTGGTTTCCAAGAAGTATGCCAAGGATTTTGAGTTAAAGCATCAAACTCGTCTTATAGTGAAATAATTTGTGTGGAAGCCGGTTACGGTTGGTTGCTTAGATATATCTGATGTTGTTAAACTTGTTGAGCATCAACAAATTGGCTATTTGCTATAACTTGCTCAGGATTACAATGAGGATCTTATTAATGTATTTTACTCAGGGCTACATGAAATGCAAGGTTCTTGCTTCAGTTTTTCGATAGGTAACAAAGTTTATCATTTTACTAATGATTTGAGGAAAACCTTGTTTGGTATTACTGTGGGTGATACTGATGAGGATGACGAGGTTGATTTGTTGGTAACCGATCTTTACACTCATGTAAATTTTGGTTGGGGTGTTCATGTGAATGAGCTACTCAAGGTTGCTCGTGTCGAGGACTGTTATGATCCTATTACCATTGGTCAATTAAAGATGATGCCAAGAATTCGGTTATGTGTGGTATCTCATATCTTGTGGAAAAGAATAGCGGTTTTTTGAGAATTGACTTTGCTGAGATTCATTTGGTATACATTCTGCTGCACAAAGTCAAAATTAATTTGCCTCACTACTTTGTATCTCGTATGTTCTCTATCAAAACATGCAACAAAGGCACATCATTCTGCTATCCCTCTATGATTGCTAATATTCTAAAATACTTTGACACTGGCATGCCGAATCTTACCTACAAATCTTCTGATTCATCTCAAGAATTTTCTCATTGTACACTGATTAACATGAACTACTTTTGGGATGCAAATCGTCGGGTGTACTATCTATGCTTAAGTAAGCATGGCTGGGAGGTTACAATATTGACGATTCTATTGAGTATGTTGATGATGCAGTTGAAGCTCATATGGATGATGAGCAACCTATGGGAGTTCATCATGATGTTAATGAAGGAGATGTTGTAATGCATGATGCTCCTCATGGAGATGATTATGGTGTTAGCTTTGGTACCTGTTATTTTGATACTGCCTCTATAATGACTATGCTTCAGAATATGCGGATGAGACAATACGACAAATATGTGAAGGAATGCAAATGGTGAGAGACCTTTGAAGCTACACAAATGGAGCAATTATGTCTTATGCAACAACATATGTCTACTCAAGATTCCAACTTTGAGGATTTTGCTTCATATGTGACAAAGTCTCTGGTGTCCTTAAGGAATGATATGAATAATAATCATGTTGTTGTTCTGGCCAAGATTAACCACTTGATCTCAACCCAAGAAGCATATTCAGGTCATTATGAAAGGTTATGCTGAGAGATGTGTGACTTCTTGTATTCCTAATATCGCAATAAAGGACAAGGTTGGCATATGGGAGAAATATATATGCCAAAAGGACATGGAAGAAAATGAAGTGATGTTGAATGAAGTTTTGTGCATTTTGTCTTGGATTATGTCTTTTGGTCTCATGTGTCATCATGCATTTTGTCGTACCTCATGGAAAGGAGAACACGACTTAGCGAAACGCAATCGCACGCTCGCAATGATGGACTGAACAGAGTCGCCACCGAACTTTATTTATTCCTAAAAAGGAAAGGGGAAATACCGATAAAACTCAAGACAAAACGACAATGATATTGGTCGTCGCAACCAAATCAGGGTTCGGGAGTCGATTACGCGAGGGGAAGGTATTAGCACCCCCCACGTCCGTTGTACTCAACGGGAACCCTTAGGTTAGTTGGGTGCGTTAATGTTAGTTTAAAATGTTAGGCTTTTCAAGTTATTAGGTGGAAAAGAAAGAATGGATGAGAGAATATTTTTGGATTTTTGACGAAGGACTAAACCTAAGTTTTTTATTAGTGAGCCTGACAAGATTTACAAATCCTGCTCCTACGTATCTCAACAGAGAAATCAAGGCTTACGTAGTTCTGGGTAGAAAAATGTTTGTTTGTTGGTCGATTTTAGCGAAAGTTAAATTGTATTAATCGACGAAAACATTGTTTTACCCAAAACAGATGAGGAGTGGACGTATACCACACATCGAATGGATTTACAAATCAACATTCGGAAAAACGTCACTTATCTCAACTCAACAATTATGGCCGAAGCATTGCTTTGCATCATCTTAAGACAAGATGTCTTTCGTTTATGAAAATGGTTTTTTGATCAATCGCATGGCGGCGAAAAAAGTTTGATTGGTTGAATGTATTTTTGGGTTTGAAAGACGAGTATTTATGACTTGCAAGCTCTTACAACTTGGGTCTAATACTCGGGATTACGTCTGGACCTTTCACCCAAGTGTCGCACCTCGAAAAATGAGTGCACGACTTAAAGCGAAGCGCAATTGCACACTCGCAATGATGGACTGAACAGAGTCGCCATCGAACTTTATTTATTCCTAAAAAGGAAAGGGGAAATATCGATAAAACCTAAGACAAAACGACAATGATTATTGGTCGTCGCAACCAAATCAGGGTTCGGGAGTCGGTTACGCAAGAGGAAGGTATTAGCACCCCTCACGTCCGTTGTATTCAACGGAAACCGTTTAGTTAGTTTCGTTTTGAATGTTAGATTATGTTAGTCTTTCCAAGTTATAATGAGGGAGAGAATAAAATAGAAGAGAGAAGAAATGTTTTTGGATTTTTTGACGAAGGACTAAACCTAAGTTTTTTATTAGTGGGCCTGGCAAGATTTACAAATCCTGCTCCTACGTATCTCAAAAGAGAAATCAAGGTTTACGTAGTTCTGGGTAGAAAATGTTTGTTTGTTGGTCGATTTTAGCGATAGCCATATTGTATTAATCGACGAAAACATTGTTTTACCCAAAACAGATGAGGAGTGGACATATACCACACATCAAATGGATTTACAAATCTACATTCGGAAAAACGTCACTTATCTCGACTCAACAATCGTGGCCGAAACATTGTTTTGCATCACCTTAAGACAATATATCTTTCATTTATGAAAAAGGTTTTTGATTAGTCGCACGACGGCGAGAAAAAAAGTTTGATTGGTTGGATTTATTTTGAGTAATGGCGAGAACTTGGATGAGCGAGATATCCATCTCGAATCATAGTCTCAGGAGTGCGTGGTATCCACCACGTTCCATTTCCATCTTACCGGAAAAAGTATTTAATAAAGATTAAGTGTTTTGAATTTGATTGAGAAAGGGGTTTGAAGGAACCGCATTGACAATTTTAGACGATGGCGAGAGCTAAGATAGGCAAGGCATCCACCTTGAATCTTAATCTCAGGAGTGCACGGTATACACCATGTTCCATTTCCATCTTTATTGAAAAAGTGTTAAGGTAAGAATTAAGTATTTTTTTTGAAAGATGAATATTTGATGAGAACGAGACATGAGCCTCGGGGTCAATCACTCGGGGTTCCACTAGAATGCTAGATTCCAATGATCCTTTTTTATTCGAATTATTGAAGAAAATTAATTAATGGACAACGAACACTTGATGAGAATCAAATATTCAAAGGGTTACGCCAGAATGCTTGATCCCAACGGCCCTTATTTTGTCCAAGTTAATTATTGAGTGTCTTTAAGAACAAAAGAAAAGAATGAACGGTTAATCCAAAACGTGAGGCTCATGACTGATCATTCGAGGGTTCCCACCGGAATGCAAGATTCGAATGGTCCTCTTCTTTCGCGTTTTTTAAAATGGAATTTAATCGAGTTGTAAAGATAGTTTAAAAATAAAATTATATTATAAGGATAAAACTAATTTTACAATTTTATATGTATATCGAATTAATTATATATATATATATATATAATCGAGTTCCCACCAGAATGCTAGATTCAAATGGGAGGAAATGAAATTAAATGTTGAAACTATGGAAAGTTAGTGAAATTTAAATTGAAAAAATTAGTGAATTTGAATGTGATTATTTACATGTGTAAGGGTATGAACATGGATACCAATAACCTAATTAAATTAACTAACACACAAAAATCGACTAATCGAATAAAACCCAATACCGGAAAGTCAACCATTAATTAAATCTAAAAAGTAAACATTTAAAAATCTAAACAACTAAATAACGATTAAATTAAATTAATAAAAATATAAAAGTAAGATAAATAGTAAGAAATTATAAATAATTTAAATGAAATAGCAAGCATAAAAAGAATAAAAATATGGAGATATGCTACTCCCAAGTATCGAACCCCTCCCACTGAAGAAAGTGAAACTGCTCTCTCTCCACTAGGCCACTTATGGTCATTTGTTTCCTTAATAATAACTTGAATATATAGACAAAAATAACTAAATATAAATTGAAATAAATAAAAAACTGGAACGAGATAGTCTGTTGGGTCATTTTTTAGAGTAAAATCTAACCTAAACTAAGGACCCTAACGGTATGGGCCTCTTCCTATTCTGCGTGGGAATCAGAGTTAACCGTCACATGGGGAAGAGGATGAAGAGCCATTAATGCTCTTGGGGAAACGAAAAAAGTCATTAAGTGGATTTTAATTGCATGTTTTTTTTAAATAAATAAAAGAAGAGAATGTGAGAGACCGCGTTGCAAATTCAGAGATTCGCTCGTCTTCCTCTTGAAGATGGTCTCCATTCCCTAAATCTCCACTCGTCTTCTCCCAATCGCTCGCACTTCCTATTCTCACTCTAAATTTAATCCTCAACCTCTCGTCATCTCTCAATCTCACTCATCTTCTCAAACTTTCGCACCTCCCTCTCTCACTCTAAACGCGGAAAAAACCATAGCTTCAAAAGAAAATCAAATAAGAAGGCTCACCTTCGACGGTGACTCGGCGGCGATGGTGAGCTTGTATCTTCCTCTCTTTGCTAGGGTTTTCACGCCGTCACCAAAATTAGGGTTTTTTCGTCTTCTGAGATTTAGGGTTTTTCGTGGTCGATTTTGCCTCTCCCTACAGTATTCGCTTTGCTCCTTTTTATACTCAACAACTTAGGGTTCTGAGCTAGCTTATGGAGATCAAACGGGCATCTCTTGGAAGTGCTTTAAGGTGCTCAGATTTTGGTCTGCCTTATTCGACGTTAATTCGCAAACGGTAATATGAACCTACGTTTTCTTCTTTTAATTTTGTCCTAATCCTTTTTGGGGTATTTGCTGAGTTTTAACGCCTTACCAACATACTTGTTTTTACTGCAGTGAAAACCGGTGAGAGTAAAAACTTCGGTTATTTGCAAAGCTTAACTATTGCTGCTGTCATGAACTTCTAGGTGTGAAGAAGTGCTAGCTATCAAGAATGAAATTAGTTAAGTTATAAGCTAGTGTTAATGTTAAGTCTCATTACATTGTCTTACTTGAACTGTTAGTGCAGAATTTCTTATTAATTGGAAATTTTTGTTCAACTATGAGGGATTATTCTTACTGTTATGCTTATTAATCTCTGCAGGTTAGTAGGTGTTACCGGTTGAATGGTGCAGAAGTTCTGGTATGGAGGTTTTTTTCAGTTGGTAGGCGGTTATGACAGTTGGTTGAACGGTTATCAGTTTGAAGTTTTTTTTGGGAAGATTATGTTGTGGTTTTGGTTGATGGTTGGTTGTTCTGTTATCCTCTTGTTATCAAATTTGTTGCAGGTTGGTTACGTTCTGTTTGTAGGTTGAGAGGATGATTGAAGGGTGGTTGAGAAAACGGTTGGAGGGGGGTTCATATCGGTTAGAGAGGAGGGTCCGCTATGAATTGTTGAGGTCTTTTTCTCTGAAGGTTTTAAGTGGTTCAGCTTTCTTATCCTGTTATATCTGCTAACCAGTTAGTTGGTTTGGAAGTTTATTCTTTGGTATGATTATGTTATGGAGTGTTAGTAGGAGTTTTGGAAGGTTATTGATTGCCTGAAACATATAAGTTTAGCATTGTTGATAGAGAGGCAACTGCAACAGGTTGAGCACTGCAAGCAACAACTTCATGGGCCGAAAGCGGGAGAAAATATGGTTGAAAGTCAAGGCGCATGGCTTGAATTCAATGGATAATAAAAGGCTTTGAATGGGCTTGATTGGAATTGGATGGTTGGAATTTTGTTGTAATTTTTATGCATTGAATGTGTAATGTAGGTAATTGAACTACTAATGTATGGCATCAATGTATTGTTTAAATTAGAATTGAATACATGAGATTTGGCAAATTGGCTTATGTAGCTTTGTTTATAGTTTTGTAACTTTGGAATTGGAAATTGTATATTGGTTTATGGTTAAATTTGTAACTTTGAATGAAGATGTATGTACTTGTATGGTTTATATATGAAATGGAAGGTTTGGAAATTGGTTCAAACAATGGTTTTTGTACTGAAATGAAACGGTTTATGTAATAGGATCCCACATGCAATTGAGACTTGGGATTATTTGGGATTAGATTATGGTTGAATTATGATGTGATTTTGAATGTATGGAGAGTTATTAAATTCTATGAAAATAGTGAAATCTCATTTCCTTTTAACGGTTTGAATGGCATTGAAAAGAGGAAATGAAATGAGTCATGAATGCGAATGGAATCATGGCCTAGGAATGCAATAATGGACTAAGTTTCCATGGATTCTAGATGCAAATGAAATCATGAACTAGTAAATCCACAATAAGAAATAGCTGATGCATTATGAAAGTATGAACATGAATTCACCACAAGCAATGAATCAAATGACTATGCCTATAAATGAAAACATGAATAAACTTGGATGAAACAAAGCATTAGATCCAAGTATCAGGAAACACATATCAAGCCCCTAAACCATGGCCAAGGGATGAATCAATCCTCAATGACCAACTAGTCCAAATATTCATGAATTAGGATTTCCAAGATCACCCTAAAGCAAGCAAAAAGTCCCATAAACAAACTCACACCAAAGTGTCCCACAAAAAAAATTAGGGTTTTAAGATCAAGTGAAATATTATTATCAAGGAGCACACCCCACCAACATAAGTTAAAGTTTAGGCTTGACACACATGAATACAAGGTCAAGGATCCAACCACAAACTTTTGAATCTATGAGGATACTTGCAACATTTGATATGAATGGATGGTACATATGAAATTGGCATGAATGTATGCAAATGAAATTTAAGCCAAGTGCCAAATGAAAAATGAAAAATTTTCAGGAACAAAATCGGGGTATGACAGTTGCCCCTATTTAAACATCCTCCACCAGAGGAAAATGAAACAGCATTTTTCATCAAATCGCAGTGGGGGATGGTTAAATACTATGAAGACCCAGATTTTGATCCTGAAAAATGCAAATGTTATGATATGATATGCATGGATGCAGGATTCTTTATTTTGGATTTGTCTGTTAGAGACACGGTGAACTTTTTGTAGGAGATGTTATAACAGACAAACCAATCTGTGGGGAACTCTGATGGCCCACAAGGAAATAGACAAATAATGCACAGGCAACTCGCGGGGATAACAATCCTGCTGGAGAGTCAGACACACACTGGGGAGTAATCGAAGTGAAAGTTGACAAATGACACTTAGAACACCAGATATTTTGACAGCAAGTTCACACATGACTTACTGCAACTTAAATAAGAAAAAATTCTACAACAGGTTCATACATGACCTGATAACACTGAAACAATCATAGAGAAAGATTCTTCAAAACAGGTTCATACATGACCTGGTAATACTGGAATGAAAGCTCAACAGCAGGTTCATACATGACTTGACAATACTGGGGAATATCAAGAAGTTCTGACAGCAGGTTCAGACATGACCTAACAAACTCAGAAAAATTCAAGAAGAGTATATCAACAGGTTCATGCATGACCTGATGACCAACTTGAACATTTTGAGAAAATTTCCACAACAAGTTCATACATGACTTGACAACATTGGAACAAAAGGTCCAGCAACATGTTCATACATGACCTGATAACACTGGAATAAAGGCTCAACATCAATGGGTTCATACATGACCTGACAATGGGGAGTACCAAGAAGTTCTGACAGCAGGTTCAGACATGACCTAACAAAACCCAGAAAAATTCAAGAAGAGTATATCAACAGGTTCATACATGACCTGATGACCAACTTGAACATTTTGAGAAAATTTCCACAACAAGTTCATACATGACTTGACAACATTGTGTCGCAGCCTGGAAAAAGGAAATGCGAAAAAACAACCGGCGAGAGAAGAAAGGACAGAAGAGTCTCCACCGCGCGTTATTTATCCAAAAGGAGGGAAAGGAAACGCTCGAAGTCAACCTGGAAAAAGGAAAGGAAAAGACAAGGTCTCGCAACCAAATCTTGGGTTCGGGAGCCGATTATGCGAAGGGAAGGTATTAGCACCCCTACGCATCCGTAGTACTCTACGGGATCCACTTTTGTTGTTCTTGTCTAAAGGGTGTGTGTATATCTAATGTACTATTTACTAAAAGAGGGGTCAAAAGAAAATGACTCGCACGGATGTTGCATCCACTGCATACGTATCTCATCTGAACATGAGAATCAGAGTCTTCGTAGCTCGGCTACCTATGGGGTTAAAGACGAGTGTGCTCGCTAAGACATCGCGTCTTATGCCTACGTATCTCATCTGGAATGAGAATCATAGCAAGCCGTAGTTCGGCTATCTACGGGTTAAGGGTTGTGTTGTTTAGGTGAACGGCGTTACTACGCAATCTACCGGATGCTCGGCCTTTGGAGACTTACTCGCCTGTAGTAGAAGGAGTTAACGTGTTCTTAGGAGAAGAAAAATCAATGAGTTTGATTGTGTTCTAGGAATGCTCATGCAAAAAGGAAGTCCTAGACGAAGGAACATTGCTACCTTAATTGACATGCAAACGAGAGACTATACGAAGCCTAGCAATCCTATGGGGAGACGATCACACCAGACAAAACAAACATGCATAAAGTAAAATGCCAACAAGGGGGCTTAAACATACATGGGTAGGGCTTTAGTCAAGAGGGGTCATATCAACCTCGACAAACAAGCCATGAAAAAGGTAATCAAATGGACTCTTAACCACTGACATTGAACGTCAGGGTGAGCAGATCAAAAGGGTAATGAGGATAAGACCTCATAGCTCTTAACCCTGGACAGGGTGAGCTCATGACAAAAAGTGGGGATTCAGAAAGGTGGAACCCTCTCCACTGACTGACCGGACAAAAGATCTTGGGCTTTTGTTCAGAAGCATCGAGACGTAGTGTGATCTTAAAGAACGACACACTGAATAACGGGGGATTGACTACTAATCTCTTTTATCCGTCAATTGCCTCTTCAGGGAGGTCTTTAGCACTGATGCCTCTTCTTGGAGGTCTTTGGGCACAAAAGTAAACAACAAAAGAAAACATTGCCTCCTATTGAGGTCTTCCAGCTAAGAAAGCGGTAAAATACGGGAAAGATAAGGGGATCAAGAGATCTACCACACGGATAAAGATCCGAAGCAACAGCAATTAAAGAAACAAGAAACCCAGAGATCCCTCAAGCTAGAACCATCAAAGAAAGCGAGTCAGTACAGGTAATCGGAATGAATCTCCAAATGGTATCCCACAAATAAAGTGGAATGCCAAGCAAGCTATCCTTTCAGGAGTCATGTGAGTCTGATTGGAGAGATCGAATGAAATTGAATTGCCCGGTTGGGTTTGCAAAGCAATCTGAGGGTTTATATGAGATGGAATTGGCTATTTGCAGATGAGTTCATTTCAGTCTCTAGAGGTTGCTCTGAACTCTGTTAGCTCTTCTCTCACTATCTTTTTCCCCAGGTTGTTTTGGGAGATGGAAGTCTAGAATTTATAACCTGATTTTTGTGACTTTGTGGGCTCAAATGAGAGAGGTCCAAGTCCAAGATTTTTCTGTTATATTTTATTTATTTATTTATTTTTATTGTTTTTTTTTTCGTTTTTTTTCTTTTCGAAACGCGTGGGCTTCGCCTAGCGAGCATGACAGCTCATGAACAAACTTTTGCTCCTTCAAGATTAACGTTTTGACTGATGAATAGACCCAATTTGAACATGTTGGAAGTATCTCAAGACATTCCCTTGTGTTGACTGATCACCCAGATAGGACCCACAAAGTGTCTTGGATGATATTCAAGCTTCTTAGATCTAATTCCGATTGACATGATGAAATGCAATGTTTAAATGACCTAAAAATGAATGCATGAATGAGGGGGGAAAATTTTGAGGTATTACAGCTGCCCCTATTCAATCAACTGGAGACCCGAAAAGAAGATAGCAGCGGCTTTCGCACTTTCGAGGTATCAAGGGATTGAATACAATAAAAGCCCGAAAATTTGCACTGAAGTGAAGTGAAGTAACAATGCCTGTCAGAATAGGTGGTCTTGAAAGAAGAATCCGTCTGGTACGGTGAGAGTCAGTCTGAATACCGAAAAAGAATGTTAACCTGGATACCCAAAATAAATGGTAACACAGAAATAACCATGGCCTGAATGCCGCTCATCAGTCTGAATACTGGAAATGACTTCGATCTGAACATCGGAAGATATGAGATTATTAATATCGGTCTGAACACCGAGAGGCTGACCTGAATGCCACAAGTTGCGTCGACCTGAATGTAGGAAACTTCTTCGATCTGAACATCGGAAAACTGGCCTGAATTCCACTTCGATCTGAATATCGGAAAATTAGCCTGAATGCCACTTCGATCTGAATATCGGAAACTGGCCTGAATGCCACAAGTTGCATCGACCTGAACGTCGGAAACTTCTACGATCTGAACATCGGAAAACTGGCCTGAACGCCACTTCGGTCTGAATACCGGAAACTGGCCTGAATGCCACTTCGGTCTGAATACCGAAAACTGGCCTGAATGCCACAAGTTGCATCGACCTGAACGTCAGAAACTTCTTCGATCTGAACATCGGAAAACTGGCCTGAACGCCACTTCGGTCTGAATACCGGAAACTGGCCTGAATGCCACTTCGGTCTGAATACCGGAAACTGGCCTGAATGCCACAAGTTGCATCGACCTGAACGTCGGAAAATTCTTCGATCTGAACATCGGAAAACTGGCCTGAACGCCACTTCGGTCTGAATACCGGAAAAACTTCATGCCTGTCAGCATCGGCAGAAATAGGGAAAGATAATAGAGGCGGCGCATGGGCCAATGACACTTGCTGGGGATAATAAAGGTAAGTCATAATCAATCTTCAGTCCGAGTACTGGAAACAACTTTTGGCTTATCACTTGGGATACCGAGAATGTTTTATGCTTTACATGCGTATGTTTGAATTTTTCAATGGCGTAATGCTCCATAAAAATGGAAATGCTACGCGATTTGGGAGGATGCAATGCAATATGATTCTACATGCAGGGATGCGAAATGCTGGGTAGAATGCCAAGTCGAGGCAAGGGAATCTGCCGGGGAAATGATCACCATCTTCTGGACCCTGACAAGGCTGTTGGAGATGCACAGTGCAAAGAACTCTGTGGGGAAATGACCCGCCACACGGTGTTCTAGCAATGACGAAATACCGAGACTCTGAATGGGGAGAGAACGACACTGAAAACCTGCTGTTGGGGAAGCGACGGAGGTTCTGGCGACCATAATCTGCGAGAGAGACGACTCAGCAGGGGAAGCTAACACCGATACGGTATCGAGATTCTGCTTCAAGGAAAGAGACCATGGATCTGGCGTTGAGATCATCGATCTGGCATCGAACCCTGAGGAGCAGCCGCTTCTGCTGGGAAGATACAGTCTGGCACTGTCAACTCCTGCTGGGGATATATAGTCTGACACTGTCAACTCTACTGGGGAGTGTATATTTTGAAACAACCGCTTGGGGGAGGTACAACAGTGAGAGCCTGCTGGGGATCGAAAAATCCAATGCTCTGATCAGCTCTGCAGGGATAAGATACCAACTTTGGCTATTGGGGGAAAACATTCGCGATCATCGGCGGGGAACCTTTAGGAAATGCCCCGAGGGTACCTGTTCTGAATAGAGGATCTAAAGCACTTAACATTTACAACAATTTTAAATGTTTATTAAGCATGTACCTATAAAGCTCTTATATTTCATGATGCAATGTTTATCAAAAATTCGGACGTCATTTTTGCAAACAAAACAGTAAAATGAAAATGAAAAACAGAGATATACTGAATAACATGATTTTATTGATTGAATGGCCTCTGAATAGGCATTTACATCAAGAAGCAATCCCTGGAAAGAGGTAATCGCACAAAAGATAAAAACAGAAATTAATCTAATGGCAATGTGAAATGGATTTCTATTGGGTTCCAATTCTGCTATGACTTGCTCGTCTTCAAGATCCTCCAGATGATAAGCTTTCTGAAAAGAGTGATTGGACTGTTTCCTATCCTTCAAAAGTTTCCAGTCATTGACACGAGATGAGATTCAGAACTACTCAGAACGCAGTCATTCGTTTAATCCCTAATTTTTGCCTGGATCGCCCTTTTTGGGTTTTCAATCCATCGGGATACCCATTTTTGCCTAAGTTGCCTTTTCAGGTTTTCAACTTACCGGGTGTACGATCTTTTCATTTTTAATCCCTAATTTTTGCCCGAACCTTTTCATTTTCTTGGTTCGTCGGGATGCCCATTTTTTTCTGGACTATTCTTTTTACTGTCCAGCGGGTCTATTTTATGCAAAGTATTTTTTAACTGCGTCTGAGTTCACAGGGGAAGTGAAGTTTCCGCCATCCATAGTTGCAAGCATTAAGGCCCCACCATCAAAAACCTTGGTGACAATATACGGTCCATCATAGTTAGGAGTCCACTTGCCCCAGTGATCTGTCTGAGGAGGAAGGATCCTTTTCAACACCAAATCTCTGACCTGGAAGCATTGAGGACGCGCTTTCTGATCAAAGGCTCTCTTCATCCGACTCTGATACAACTGCCCATGACAAATGGCTGCCATTCGCTTCTCTTCGATAAGACTCAACTCATTGAACCTTGTCTGAATCCATTCAGCTTCGTCTAACTTGACATCCAACAGGACTCTTAGAGAAGGAATCTCCACTTCAACAGGTAGGACTGCTTCCATACCATACACAAGGGAGTAAGGGGTTGCCCCGATCGATGTACGTACTGAAGTACGGTACCCATGCAAGGCGAAGGGTAGCATCTCATGCCAATCTCTGTACGTAACGACCATCTTCTGCACAATCTTCTTTATGTTCTTATTTGCCGCCTCAACAACACCGTTCATCTTAGGGCGGTAAGGGGAAGAATTGTGATGCTGAATGTTGAAGTTTTGGCACAACTACTTCATCATTTTGTTATTGAGATTAGAACCATTATCAGTAATGATTCTTTCAGGAATCCCATAACGACAAATAATTTCTTTCTTAATGAATCGGGCAACCACATGTTTGATGACATTCACAAACGATGCTGCTTCGACCCACTTGGTGAAATAGTCGATGGCAACAAGGATGAAGCGATGCCCATTGGAGGCGGTCGGCTCAATCTTTCCAATCATATCGATGCCCCGCATAGCAAAAGGCCACGGCGAAGACATCACATTCAAAGGATTTGGAGGCGCATGTACCTTATCAGCATAAATCTGGCATTTATGACACTTCCGAGCATATTTGAAACAATCAGATTCCATGGTCATCCAGTAATAACCTGCTCTTAACAATTTCTTAGCCATTGCATGTCCGCCGGCATGAGAACCGAAGGAGCCTTCATGAACTTCTTGCATTAACATGTCTGCTTCGTGTCTATCCACGCTGTAGCACCTCAAATTTGCACCTATCATTGTACATACATTTTCATATTAGGTCATAGCATATCATGGTCCACTGCATAGCATTGCATTGTCCCAGTTGCCTCAAGTGCAAGATTATCAGGAGAATTAGGTCAAACTGATTAGGAGATCAGTCAACCAAGCAAGCAAGTGTGTTTTTCATTGAGCCAAGGCCCTAGGGTTGGTCCGACATGTTCACATGACCTAGGGGTCCTCTTGAAGTGTTTTGGTCAAGGGTTGGATGTTCAGAAGTCATCAGTCCATGCACAGTCAGTCAGAAACCCTAAAAAGTCAAACTTGGTCAACTGTGGTTGATTTTATGGTTTTGATGGATGGATTTGGTTTGAGAGAGCTTATTCATGTCCAAATAGGCCTCATATATCATGGCAAACAACATCATTGAAGAATTTGAAGCCAAATCAGAAATTTCCAAAAATAGAAACTGGACCTGTAATTTTAACTGCTAAAAATGGAAACTTCTTGATCTTAATCTTACATCATTATACAAGCTTCAAATGAATTTTTGCCCAACATGAAAGTTGAAGATCTTGTTCTCCCATTTCCAAAAAGTCCAAGAACTCTCAATTCCCATGTATGGTTTGCAAGATATGATCAAATCATTTTCACAAAATCTTGAACTTCAAAAGGCCATATCTCTCAAACCATTTGGCCAAAATTGGTGAGGTTTTTTCCAACAAACCACATTTAACCTCCTCTTTCCAAAAATGCAACTTTCATGTACCAAAACATTTCCAATCAAAATGGCACTTTTGAACCTAGCATGTTTAAATTTCAAGTGTGGTACAATTTTGATTTTTTGAATTAAGTAATTTCCATCATATTGGCCAATTGGGAATGGTTTAGAATGACATTTGTGACTTGCCCAAGGCCCAAAATCGTGCAGCATACACCCTCCTTGCCATTGTTTTGAAAATTAGCAAAATGATCAATTTGCTTCATTTGAGATAATGTTGATTAGCACCTCATTAGCAAAGCTAAAACAGAGATATAAAAACTCATTTTCTGTCAATTAAACCCTAGCAGCAGCCTCACACTCACTCAGAAATCGATTGCTCTCAAAAACACACATTTCCTTCATATCAAAATTCTGGAAGAACCTTCAAAGCACATGATTTCTACTTGCTTGTTCTTCATTTTGCCAACCATTTAGAGGCCTTTGCAAGCACAAAACACCAGCTGGAACAGCATTCTCATGTTCTGTTTTCTCCAAGCACATCAATGGCCAAATTCGATTTGAGTGTTTCCAAGGGTTGTTGAGCTACAAGCCACTCTCCATTCATCATTTCCAACCACAAGGAGCACCTGCTTCAAGCCAAAGCATTCAAACATCACTGTTTTCACAAATTTCTTCAAGAACAAGTAAATATTCGAATCTCATATTTCATTAAACTATGCCATGCCTCTTGTAGATCTTTGTTTGCTGGTTGCATTAAGCTTAGAATCGTGCATTTTGGTTGCTTGTGTTAAGAGAAATCTGACTTTAAAGTTCTATGTTCAAATTTGTTTTTGTTGATTACTCTTTTGTGAGCTCGAATTAATGATAATGGTTGCTGGATTTGTGCTATTCATACTTTACTTGTTCGAATGGTGTGCTTAATTGCTATTTCTGGGCATGTTGTTTTTGTTCGATTGAATGAAAGTGATGAAGCTTCACTGTTGCTGGTACAAACCCTAATTTGCATTTCCAGAATCCCCTGTTCACGTATTGCATGAGTTCGCTTCACTATTCACTGCCTGCACCAATCACAACATTTCATGTGTCTCACTAATACGCACCGTTTCACTAAATATTCTCCACAATTACAAGTATGCCACCGGTCAACCCTTTGACTTATCCATCCATGTTTATTTTGTTTATTTATTTCATTTGATATGCTCATCTTATAAAATTCATAACAGCTTCATTTCAAATCCAAATTTCATGAGGATTTTTGCATAATGCTCTGCTTGATGTCTAGTATTTTATCATGATTTTTGCTGATTTTTTGGATGGATAGATTTTTAATGGTATTAGGGTTTTGTTCATGTATGCATATTTTGTACCTGTTGCCAAATCCTTTGTGAAATAGTCATGCATTATCCATTTGATCTGAAATTTTTTGTGCACAATCTACACTCATCCATGTTTGTTTTGATGTAAAGATCATGAATTTATCTTATGTGGTTTGAGAGTTGTGAATTTTTGAAGTAGGGTGTGACAACTTGTGTCACACCATTGATGTGCAGCTTGCTGATTTTTGTATCCATGCTTTTTGACCTCTAAATGAACTGATTTTTTGCATGAACCTACTCTTATATGTCTAGTTCACTTGTGATTTTTCTTGGAATTAATTATGCCATTTCCTAATTGTTTGAGATTTTCTCCCCTGTTTGACCAAAATGTGGACTTATTGTGATGCATGTTGCCATTTCATTTGTGAAATGCTCATACTTTATTAGATGGGCATGAAATTTTACATGAGATAACTAGACATCCTCATCTTTGCCATGGTTTTAGTCCCATTCATTTATCATACACCCTCTCTGATTTATGAATTTTTCAAGTTGATGCATGTTTGGTTGACTTCTTTGAGCATGTCCAAAATTGCTTTGACTTTCTGATTTTCATTGATTGCCTTCCACTTGTCCAAATGAGATGAAATTTGACATGCTTACCATGCTATGTGTCAGGATTGATCATGATTTATTTGGTGATTTTTGGAAATGTTTTAGTTGACTTTTGATGCAAGTCTTTCTGTTGACTTCTATGAGCTCTCATTTGCCATGCTTTGACTTCTTTTGTTCATGAAATGATGATAGTGATTGATATGAATGTGAACCCAATTGGCATTGATTTTTGATTGTTTGAACATGATTTTGGATGCTTGCCCTTTGCTGTTTTGACTTTTTTCATTCCTTTTGACCCTAGGCTTACCCTAGTGGTCCTGTGACTTATGTCTGAGTTCTTGTTTTCAGGTGAAGCTACAAATGACCAATGAGACCAATTCTTTTTGATTGAGCTTGCTTGAATATCATTGTTTAACATGTTTTGTTTTGTAGGTGGCTTGGCTCTCAAGCCTTAAGCCTTGTGCCTTGCACATTCATTTGCTTCTGACTAACTGTTAATGTCTGTTTCCTTTTGCTTTGATTTGAGTTGCATACTAACATCTGCTTGACTATTTCAGGTGCTTTTAGTTGCTTAGTTCCTTGTGAACTTTTTGCTTTGCTTTGCTTTAATAGCAACTTGCTTTGAGGTATATCCCTTAATCTTCATGTAGTCTGGAAGACCTGGCCTGTTACTTGGCCAGGCAACTGTCTGAAGTCCTCCTTAAGAGGCAATGTTTGTGTATGTTTAATTTGTCCTTGTACATAGTCAAAGACCTCCTAAGTGAAGAGGCAATTGGCAGAACCCAAGGGATATGCAACCTATCCCCTGCTATTCTGTGTGTCATCTGCTTTGCTCACACCACTGTGTTGATGCATTGCAGATACAAACCCAAGATCTTGTACAATTGTACAGTTGAGTCAGTATCAAATGTGTAGAAGGGTTCCCACTTTCTGAACCCACACATTCTTGTCTTGAGCTCTCCCTGACCAGGGATAAGAGCAATGAGGCACACCCCTCATCTCTTTTCATCTGCTTCACCTTAGCCCCTCAATGGCAAGGTTAAGAGCACCATTCACCCCGTTCCAGAGGTTTGTTTGTTGAGGTTGATATGACCCCTCGACTAAAACCTAACCTTGATGTTTGAGCCCCTTGTTGGTGTGTTTATTTTATGCTGTATGTGCTTGTGTGTGCTTGTGTGGTGTGATTGTATCCCCTAGGGTTGTTAGACTCCGCGTAGTCTCGTTTGCATGTCAATTAAGGTAGCACGGTTCCTTCGTATAGGACTTCCTTTCTTGCTTGGGCTTTCCTAAAACACAAACAAACATTATCCCCTCTTAAGGATACGTTAACTCCTTCTACTACAGATGAGTAAGTCTCCCAAGGTCGAGCATCAGGTAGATTGTGCAGTGACGTTGTCCACTTAAAAAACACAAACCAACAGTAATAGTTTAGCCGAACTACGGCAACTCTGATTCTCATGTCCAGATGAGATACGTAGGCACGAGATGCGATTTCTTGTCGAGTTTGACTAACAACTAACACTAATTCTTTTCTCTCGCCCTCGTTGCGATTGAGACCTCCCCTTTCTCTTGCCCTAGTTGCAATCGAGACCCTTGCTTCCTGTGCAAGTTAGGTTTGGTGTGGCTTGCTTCCTGTGCAAGTCATGATTAGGATAGGCTTGCTTCCTGTGCAAGTTAGCTAGAAACCTTAACTTAGGGACGATTTTGCATGACAACATCTAGGCTCGAGTCGTAGTCTCCCTAGTGTTGTGTCTCCCTCTGTTATCTGGTTAGGCTAGTCCTTTTTTCCCTGCGTAGGGGAACTACGTCGCCCTGATCTTCACACCAGATGAAGTATGTAGGCAGGAGATTGAGCTGATCTCTCCGGGCGCCCTTTTTCTTTTTGTGTGTGTTGTTTGACAGTTGCTAGGCTCGAGTGCCTGACTCCTTAGCAATTTGTTGTCTGTTTGTTTGAGTGTGTGCTTGACAGTTATAGGCTCGAGTCCCCGACTCCCTATTAACTTGTTGTGTTGTTGTGTGCTTGGAAGCTGATGTAAGTCCATCGAGTGGCATTCGGGTTCCAGTGTTTGTGTGTGTTTTGGTTCGGATGCTGATGTAAGTCCAGTGATTGGCATTCAGGCTCCACGTTTGCCTTTGCTTGTGTTTGTTTGTGTGCGTGTCAGCCGAGCTACGAATGCTCTGATTCTTCTCTCGTCCGAGAAGATACGTATGCATAGGATACGATATCCTAGCGAGCATGTGTCGTTTCCCCAGTCCGAACTACTTCGACTCTGATGTCTATGTCTGATAGACTAAGTAGGCCCAGGATGCGGTATCCTGCCGAGTCAGTTTCAGTCTTGTTTTCTTGTGTCTCTTTCAGCCAGTGTGTGTGTGTTTGAGCAGTGTTTTAGCAACCATTTTCCTTCCTATTGTGCGTGGATCCCGTCGAGTACGACGGATGCGTAGGGGTGCTAATACCTTCCCTTCGCATAACCGACTCCCGATCCCATTCTCTTTGGTCGCGAGACCACGTCTTTTCCAGGTTTACTCTGAGCGTTTCCTTTCCCTCTTTTGGGATAAATAACGCACGGTGGCGGCTCTGTTGTTTCTTGTTTTCCCGCCGGTTTTTCGCGTAATGCGACAGCTGGCGACTCTGCTGGGGACATAGAGAAGTTGACCTATGCTGGTCCATCTTCCCTGAGCGAGTCTCTCCTAGCGCTCTCTAGGTTAGGGTTTTGGTTGCTTTGTGCTGTGTTTATTTATTGCATTCATTATTTGTTCATTTCATTTATTGATTGCATTGATTGTGTGCATTAATGTTTGCATTCATATTCATTATTCATTCTGCCTGGCTGGTTGTCTGTTTTTCTTTGTGGGGTGGGAGTCAGTTGAGGTAAAAGGTCCAATACCCAGACCATGAGTGAAATCTAGGATGATTAGGAATAGAGTGATTCATGGGAAGCGGGTGGTATTGCGCCACTTAGCGGAACATTGATATCACGAGCAGTTCAGACCCTGGTGGGGTATCGTCGTTACATACTTCGGGTGTGTATATGATGGTATTCTGCGAAAGGTTATTTATGCTGCGTTTCTCTCAGCCTTTACCCTGGCCTAGACTACACCCGTGAGTGGGGAAGGGTTGATCATTACAGGTACCGTTGGTGACTTGGTTCTGTTGGTGACTTTGTTCAGACAGTGTGTTCAGTTGACCTTAAGTTGGATTTGGGTTCTGATTTTTGACTGAAGCTTCGACCTAGTGATCAGAGATTTGCACAACCAGCCAGTCCAGTCTGCATCATTTGCATCATAGCATATTTATTTTTCAAAAGAAACGCAGTAAAAAAAAATCGAAAAAAAAAATCAATCAAAAAAAAAAAGAAAAAAAAACTAATCTCTGCATGCATATCATTTCTCAGGTACATTCCAGAGCTTGTCTACTGATAGAGATGACAACAGTCTCAGAGCCGAAGCGGAAGACCTGTTCCTACAGTTTCCATCGTGAGCCGTTGACTTCACTGATTGAGTTGGGTAGCTTTGTGACAGATGATCGTCTGAAGAGTTTCGTTGGACAGTATGGAGATATCTTGACAGTGCTGAAGACAGTAGTGGATCCGGTGCCTCTGCAGACACTACTACAGTTCTATGATCCAGAGCTCAGATGCTTCACATTTCAAGATTATCAGCTAGCACCTACTCTTGAGGAGTACTCTATTCTGATGAACGTCCCGGTTCAGCATCAGACTCCCTTCTTGGACGTCCCAAAGGAGGTTGACTTCAGATTGATTGCCAGAGCTCTACGAATGAGTGTCAAGAAAGTTGGTGAGAATTGGAAGCCCTGTGGGGAAGTAGTGGGTCTGCCATTGAAGTTTCTGTTGAGAGTAGCCAGAGATGAAGCAGAAAAGGGAAGTTGGGAAGTTTTTCACGCACAGCTTGCTGCCTTGATATATGGAATCATTCTATTTCCCAGTATGCCAAATTTTGTTGATCATGCTGCCATCAGCATTTTTATCAGAGGGAATCCAGTCCCAACCCTTCTAGCTGATACTTACTATGCCATCCACAGTAGGCATGGTAAGGGTGGAGCCATCAGGTGCTGCTTACCTCTCCTGTTCAGATGGTTTATGTCGCTGCTGCCTGTTAGTGGACCATTTGTGGATACCAAGAGCACTCTTAAGTGGACTCAGAGGGTCATGTCGCTCACCTCCTACGACATCAGATGGCAGTCATACCGGATGGATGTGAAGGATGTTATCATGAGTTGTGGTGAATTCCGGAATGTGCCACTCGTGGGGACCAAGGGTTGCATCAATTACAACCCAGTTCTTTCTCTTCGCCAGCTAGGGTTTATCATGAGTAGAAGGCCACTTGAAGCTGAGATAGTTGAGAGTGTGTATTTTGAGAAGCGTACTGACCCTGTTAGATTGGAGCAGATTGGGAGAGCCTGGAAATTTGTTGAAGCGAAGGATGGATCCGTCTTAGGGAAGAAGTTTGCCATTGCAATGCCCGATTACACCGATTGGGTAAAGAAGAGAGTGGAAACTTTGCTGCTACCCTATGGTAGGATGGAGCCGTTGCAGGAGCAACCACCTTTGGTTCTTGCTGATAGTGTGCCTGCTGAGCACTATAAGCAAGCCTTGATGGAGAGTCGTTGTCTGAGAGAGAAGGAGCAGGACACCCAGATGGAGCTGTACAAAGCTAAGGTTGATAAGCTGCACTTGGCCCATCAACTCAGGGAAGTGCAAGGAGAGGATGCTGGCAGAGCAAGAAGCAAGAAGAGATCATATGAGGAGATGGAATCCATGTTGGATGCAGAGCATAGGGAATGTTCGAGACTACAGAGAGCAGAAGTCAACCATCAGAAGAAGATCAGAGACTTGGAGAAACAGCTCAAAGACAAAGACGTCCAGTTGAAGAAAGAGATGGAGTTGAGACAGAAGTCAGAGGACTATCTTGGAGGAGAAGTCTTGGAGCTCAGAAGACAGTTGAAGGAGAAGATCACCCCTCTACCAGAATGTACAGAATGCACACTATTGATAGACCAGTGCCATTACCTGAAGACCCTCATTCCTGAGGACCGTCTGTCTTAGTTTGTACCTTTGATGTATTTGTTGAGAATCACCTCCAGGACTGTTGGATGGGATTCATTTGCTTGTACTCCGTCTTTTGGATCATTTTGTTGAGAATCACCTCCAGGCTTGTTGGATGGGATTCATTTCTTGTACTCTGTTTATTCGAATATTTTGTTGATTTGGTTGTATTGACCTTTTTACCCTTATGTATAGATAAGGTTGTCAGTATTTCCCTGTTGTTCCCATATTTCCCTGTATCTGTTGTTCTCTTGTTGCTGCAGGTTGCCATCTTTTCAGGATGGGTCAGGCTCTTTGAATGCCTGAGAAATGAGCATATCATGTGCATCATACATCATTAAACATCATACTCATCTCATTTGCATAACAGGTGTTCTTGTGCCGTCTTCTCACTTTGATTCCCGTGTCCAGGCAGGATAGCTGATCAAAGACCGCACCGCTACTCAACGCGACTCAACCATCAACGCAATATGGATCAGGTACAAGCCGAGTTAGCTGAGATGAGGGCGAACATGGCCCAGTTCATGAACATGATGCAAGGAGTTGCTCAGGGGCAAGAGGAGCTGCGTGCCTTAGCCCAGAGACTGGAAGCCATGATTCCACCAGTCCACCGTGCTCCACCAGTGGGTGTACCCGTTCATGAGAATGCTGCGGTCACTATTCTCGTTGATGATTGTGCCGTGAGTGACGAATTGAAGGGGATCAGAATCAGTGAACAGCCTCTTGCTGCAGAGACTGTTAATGTCAGAGCAACCTGCGCTCCGGTTCGCCATCCTGGCTCTTCAAGTTCTTCCGGTTCTAAGAAGCCATCCTCTGGGGCACCCAAAAGGGGAGAAAGTGAAACAAATGCTGTGCACCGTCGGAGGAGTGCAAACAGAGGACAGAACCGTCAGGCTGCTGCTGTGTATATTCCAGCAACTCAACCCCAACAACAGAGAAGACCCACTCAGCAATATCAGCATCAACAACATCGTCCTCAGCAGCAGGCTTCCCAGCAAGCCAGTATGAGTAATGAGAGGAAGAAGATCATTTTTGATCCAATCCCCATGTCCTACGCCGAACTGTATCCCTCTCTGTTAGAGCGGAACTTGATTACTCCCAGAGACCCGCCGCCCATACCCGTCAACCCTCGGTGTTGGTATAGGCCTGAACAGCATTGTGTGTATCACTCGGGTGCTCCTGGTCATGACGTGGATAGTTGTTTCCAGCTGAAGATGAAGGTTCAAGACCTTGTGAGGTCAGGCATTCTGATCTTGGAGGATTTAGGTCCCCGTGTTAATCAAGCTTGAAGATAACAAGTCCTGGGCTGGCGCCGACTTTTTCTTCAGAAGGGTTGTTCAGAAAACAGAAGCTGCTGATGCAAGAGATACTGACAGTTGTCATCCCCGGTGGGATCTATCACAATTGGGTCACTGTGGGTTTTCCTACAGTTGTTCATAAGTCAGAGTAATAATCACTTTGTTTAAAAACCCTTCTCCCATGCCAAAAGGAGAAGTGATGATATTGTTGGCAACATTTTGTGCAATGATATTTCCATTCAAATAAATTCATGTTAAACATTTGTTTTTCCATTTGTTTTTCCTTTTTGCTTTTTGCATGAAATTGGTGATCACAAAAAACCTTTAAAAACAAGAATAAAAGCAATCTTTTCATCTGCATAACGATTGTCTTGTTTGATTTTCAAAAAGCTTTTCATATCAAAATCATTATGCAGGTTGTTTCTTAAACCCATTGAACATAATGATCGGACGTCATCTCCCAATTTTGAATTCCCTGTATTCGAAGCGGAAGAAGATGATGTTGAAGGGATTCCTGACGAGATTTCCCGACTTCTTGAGCAAGAAAAGAAGATCACTCAGCTGCATCTCGAGAATCAGCAGAACAGCCAACTGGGGCATTATCAAAAAAAAAAAGAGAAAAAAAAGAGAAAGAGGAGGGTGCAAAATCAAAAAAAAGAAATCAATCAAAATCAAAGGAAATCAAAAGAAATCAAATCAGAAGAAAGAAAAAAAAGAAAGAAGAAAAAAAAAAGAGAAATAGCACCCTCAAAGTCCCAAGTTGACTGATGCTGAATGGATTCAGAGTCACTATGACCAGGTGAATCCAATCGAAAAGAAGAGATCAACTGCCATGTAGCATGGTCAGTTACATCAGCAGAGAGTGACGAAAGCACGCGATAAGAGGGTCAAGCCTCGTGTGTTCCGAGGGACCTTGTGCTCAAGAAAGTCTTGTCTTTCGTGCCCGAGTCCAGGGGCAAGTGGACTCCAAGCTATGAACGTCCATTTGTTGTCAAGAGAGCCTTTTCAGGCAATGTTTTGACACTTACAACAATGGGTGGAGAAGTTCACTCGTCCTGTGAATTCTGATGCAGTCAAGAAATACTTCGCCTAAAAGAAAAAAAAGCAAAACAGCTCGCTAAGTCGAACACCCCAAAGGGCGACTTAGGCAAAAAGGAGCGTCTCGGTGGATTGAAAACCCGAAAGGGCGATCCAGGCAAAAGTTAGAGACATTGAAAAAAGAATTTGCATCCCGCTAGATTGAGCACCTCACACTGGGGCAATCTAGGCAAAATTAGGGATTTGGCAAGTAACTGCATCTTGACAAGACTGTGCTCTATATCTGTCATCCGTCAGGGGTTCTCGATTCGTCGTCAACTGAAGCTCCGAATACATTGAAAATTCGGAATGGTAGAGGAAAGGTCATTATGTTCAATGTAGCCCTCTCCAATATATATCACCGATTTCAAACTTGTACAGATCTATGGAGTCTCGCCCTTTGCAGACTACCATTCCATCACATTAATTTGAGCTTTTATCCAAATTGTTTGCACTCTTATTTGTTTCAACTCAACAAATGTTTTGCATGTCTTCATTGATAAGGTATCATTGTTTTCAAAATAAACAAATTTTTCAAAAAAAATTGTTCTTAAACAAAGTGAACGTTCACAATGATGGAAGGATACTTAGGAGATCCGCAGTGCTCTCCCGAGGGTGGTATGATTACCAACAGGTAAGACATTTGTTCGTATCTCGAGCATAACTTTATCTTTCTCCTGTCGAACTTCTTTTGGTTTCTCCTCAGCAAGGTTGCTCAGTGCAGTGTTGGTTGAAGTTGTTCGCCTTCATGTTCCCGGCAGTACAACATTCTTCCTCCAAGTCCCTGTTAGCCCTATTGTGGGGCATCTCCAGTATAGGTTTGTTTGAGCCCTACCGTGGGGCATTCCCAGCAAGGTTGCTGTTGGAATACTTTTGTGGGGCAGTTCCCCAAGCAGAATGTTTACTGAAGACGTTAGCGTTCGTCTCTCCAGCAGAGCAGTCTTCTCCTCTCCCCGCAGGATGGTGTTGTTCCCTGATATCCCGGTTTCCAGCAGATCGCGTTTTCTCTCTGGTGTTTTTGGCCTTCCCTATGGAAGAAGAGTAGTACCGGGTGGTTGATTCCTGGGCCTGCGTGTTGAGCATGTCTGTTTGTCAGCATTCATCATACATTTTAGGTAGAATGCATACATGCATAATCATAACATTCAGGTACTCATGATGCAGCTGTTGCCATGTATCTGTTGATGGTTGTCTCCTGCTTTTTGTTAATACAGATCTCTCCAGTAGATCCTCCTAGCAGAGTTGGGTGTGTCTGATCTCTCCATGTAGAGTCAACCCCTTAAGCAGAAAGTGTCTATCCTTTCCTGCCATTTCCCCACTGAGATACATCCTCGTGGATGACGGTTGTTTCCGTTCCCTCCCTAACGGGATGGGTTTTCCCTATTGAGTTCTTTCCTCATTAGGATGAGTCTTGTTTCAGTGTGCCCTTTTGGATCGATCCTAAATTGGCTTCCTGTTGGCTGTTTCTTGTGCTTCCCTGGGGCATAAATGAATAGTCGCTCACTAACCGGCACTCATTCATCTTATCCTCAGCGGAATTTGTTGGCCTCTACCTACGAACCGGTAGCTGTAAGTCCTCTCTTTACGGTCTTCTACCCACTACCCGGTGGTTGTAAATCCTTTTTTCTCACTCTGTCTCTCAGCAGATCGTTTGTGGGCTTCTACCTACGAACCGGTAGTTGTAAGTCCTATCTTTGTGGTTTTCTACCCACTAGCTGGTAGTTGTAAAATCCCGCATTCCTCCCCTTGTTGGAGTTAACCCTTTGTGCTCATCCCGATGATGACTGGTTACTTTTCCGTGGTTTTCTGCCTACAAACCGGTAGATGTAATCCCCTCTTTGCAGTTATCAGTATCCGGTCTGTGATGTTGATATTCTTTCCCCTCTGGATACTTGCCTTGATCAAGCAGTATTGTCCCCATTGGGTCTTCCCCTTCTTTTTGGATATTTGCTCCGAGTTAGCAACTTTATCCTCTTTTGATTGGTCATCTTTTGCATACCTAGCCTGGTACCCTGATGCCTTTCTTTTCGGTCGTTTATCCATTTAACAACCTGCAACCCGGTTATGGATAATCTTCCATGCGAGTGTATTATCTACGTTTTGACGGCTATAGATAATATATCTCATGCACTCTTTGGTCAATCTTTTGATTGTTTTCTCCAGCAGAGTAAGGTTCGTATTCCCTATGGAATCGGATGTCCATCCTTTAACAAAGACTGCTTTTCTAGCCCTCTTCAGGATGTTGAGTGTTTTGGAAAACAAACCAATTCACGCTTTGGTCGGTCACCCGTTTCATACCCACAACCCGGTATCCTTGGTGTTCCTTCCTGTTTGCTCGCTGTCGTGACCTTGATCCCCGAGTGGAGCGGGTTTCACGAAATATTTCTCCAGCAGAGTTCATCCCACCAGTGGATTGGACAAGTTTCCATAGCAGGTCGATACCTGCATCCCCAGCTGAGTTGTTTCTACTTGTGAATATCGTGGGTCGTCCCCGACAGAATAACAGTTATTTCCCAAAGCAGAGTTTACCGTATTTGAGGTTTGTTTGAGCCTTATCCCCAGAAAGTTACCTGGTTTATCTTCCCCAGCAGAGCATTTATTTCCCCAGGCGAAATCTTTGTGGATTGATTAGGATATCTCCAGCAACTTACTTTTGTCTGTATCAAGTGGTTTGCTTACTCCCCAGCGAGTTGCCTTGTCCTCCCCTAGCGGAGTTGTATTGATTGGTTCCCCGACAGTTGCCTTGTTCTTCCCCTAGCGGAGTTGTATTGAAGGTTTCTCAGCACAGTCGTCATGTGTCTTCCCCAGCGGAGTTTTCATCATTTTGCATTTTGCATATAGTAATCATTGCATCCTCAAAACTGCGTAGCATTTCCATTCCATATGGAGCATTACGCCATAAAAAATTCAAACATATGCATTCATGTGTTCGAAACCCCATCAGACCGTATTCCCGGCAGAGGCAGATCATCTTTGTTCAACATCAGCACAGCACGTCTGCTACAGTTGCTTCGACAACATTCAGAATTGATATCCCCACAGAGGTTTATTTCCTCACCCAATGGTGACAGAAAGTTTGTTTCTCCCCACTGAGACCCCCAGCAAGTGATCAGCCTTGCTTTGACATATTTAAGATGTCCGTTCTTGTAATGCCAGTAAGTATCATGTCAACACCCGCGTGTGTTCTATCCTTTTTGGTGTCGGTAAACACCATTGTTTCGGTGTCGGTAAACATCGAGTCTCACCCAGTCATCGGTAAATGTCTGGTCATTTTTGGTGTCGGTAAACACCATTTGTTTCGGTGTCGGTAAACATCGAGTCTCACCCCAGTCATCGGTAAATGTCTGGTCCTTTTTGGTGTCGGTAAACACCATTGTTTCGGTGTCGATAAACATCGAGTCTCACCCAGTCATCGGTAAATGTCTGGTCACTTTTTTTGGTGTCGGTAAACACCATTGTTTCGGTGTCGGTAAACATCGAGTGTCACCCAGTCATCGGTAAATGTCTGGTCATTTTTTGATGTCGGTAAACATCATCTTTCGATGTCGGTAAACATCGAGTCTTTCCCTCAGTCATCGGTAAATGTCTGATAATTCTCCAGCTAGAAATCCCCAGTAGAGTCATCCGTAAATGTCCTATCTGGTTTCCAGTTGCGAATATTTGTTTGTATCTCCCCAATAAATTTCTCATCCCAGTCATCGGTAAATGTCTGGTCATTCTTTGGATGTCGGTAAACATCATCTTTCGATGTCGGTAAACATCGAGTCTCATCCCAGTCATCGGTAAATGTCTGGTCATTCTTTGTTCTCTTGTTAATAAAATCAAAATCCCCAGAAGTCGTCGGTAAACGTCTTGTCTGGTTCCACCACAAAGATTTTGTTCCTCTCCAAGCAGAGATGCCATCGGTAAATGGCCCAGTTTTCTTCGATATCGGTAAATATCGAATTCCCAGTTGCAGCAGCCATCGGTAAATGGCCTTGATATCGGTAAATATCAAGTTTGCTTTGAAGCCACCATCGGTAAATGGTCTTGCTTCCTCTCTACATCAAATTCTTTCCCAGCAGCCATCGGTAAATGGTTTTGCTGAAGTTGATATCGGTAAATATCAAGTTTACAGTTTCCAACCATCGGTAAATGGTTTCACTCATCAAATTGTTTCCCAGCAGCCATCGGTAAATGGTCTTGCTGAAGTTGATATCGGTAAATATCAAGTTTCCAGTGGTTAACCATCGGTAAATGGTTTCGCTTGCCTGAAGTTGTCATGCAGTTGTCATCGGTAAATGACGTGGTTCTCTTTTTATTATAGCCAGTCGGTGCAAATTTCTACGGTTCTTTTGGTATTCAATCCCTGTTTACCCTGAAAGTCTGACAGCCATTGCTATCATCCGTTCGGGTTCCCAGCTGATTGAATAGGGGCAGCTGTAGCACCTCAAATTTGCACCTATCATTGTACATACATTTTCATATTAGGTCATAGCATATCATGGTCCACTGCATAGCATTGCATTGTCCCAGTTGCCTCAAGTGCAAGATTATCAGGAGAATTAGGTCAAACTGATCAGGAGATCAGTCAACCAAGCAAGCAAGTGTGTTTTTCATTGAGCCAAGGCCCTAGGGTTGGTCCGACATGTTCACATGACCTAGGGGTCCTCTTGAAGTGTTTTGGTCAAGGGTTGGATGTTCAGAAGTCATCAGTCCATGCACAGTCAGTCAGAAACCCTAAAAAGTCAAACTTGGTCAACTGTGGTTGATTTTATGGTTTTGATGGATGGATTTGGTTTGAGAGAGCTTATTCATGTCCAAATAGGCCTCATATATCATGGAAAACAACATCATTGAAGAATTTGAAGCGAAATCAGAAATTTCCAAAAATAGAAACTGGACCTATAATTTTAACTGCCAAAAATGGAAACTTCTTGATCTTAATCTTACATCATGATACAAGCTTCAAATGAATTTTTGCCCAACATGAAAGTTGAAGATCTTGTTCTCCCATTTCCAAAAAGTCCAAGAACTCTCAATTCCCATGCATGGTTGGCAAGATATGATCAAATCATTTTCACAAAATCTTGAACTTCAAAAGGCCATATCTCTCAAACCATTTGGCCAAAATTGGTGAGGTTTTTTCCAACAAACCACATTTAACCTCCTCTTTCCAAAAATGCAACTTTCATGTACCAAAACATTGCCAATCAAAATGGCACTTTTGAACCTAGCATGTTTAAATTTCAAGTGTGGTACAATTTTGATTTTTTGAATTAAGTAATTTCCATCATATTGGCCAATTGGGAATGGTTTAGAATGACATTTGTGACTTGCCCAAGGCCCAAAATCGTGCAGCATACAACCTCCTTGCCATTGTTTTGAAAATTAGCAAAATGATCAATTTGCTTCATTTGAGATAATGTTGATTAGCACCTCATTAGCAAAGCTAAAACAGAGATATAAAAACTCATTTTCTGTCAATTAAACCCTAGCAGCAGCCTCACACTCACTCAGAAATCGATTGCTCTCAAAAACACACATTTCCTTCATATCAAAATTCTGGAAGAACCTTCAAAGCACACGATTTCTACTTGTTTGTTCTTCATTTTGCCAACCATTTAGAGGCCTTTGCAAGCACAAAACACCAGCTGGAACAGCATTCTCATGTTCTGTTTTCTCCAAGCACATCAATGGCCAAATTCGATTTGAGTGTTTCCAAGGGTTGTTGAGCTACAAGCCACTCTCCATTCATCATTTCCAACCACAAGGAGCACCTGCTTCAAGCCAAAGCATTCAAACATCACTGTTTTCACAAATTTCTTCAAGAACAAGTAAATATTCGAATCTCATATTTCATTAAACTATGCCATGCCTCTTGTAGATCTTTGTTTGCTGGTTGCATTAAGCTTAGAATCGTGCATTTTGGTTGCTTGTGTTAAGAGAAATCTGACTTTAAAGTTCTATGTTCAAATTTGTTTTTGTTGATTACTCTTTTGTGAGCTCGAATTAATGATAATGGTTGCTGGATTTGTGCTATTCATACTTTACTTGTTCGAATGGTGTGCTTAATTGCTATTTCTGGGCATGTTGTTTTTGTTCGATTGAATGAAAGTGATGAAGCTTCACTGTTGCTGGTACAAACCCTAATTTGCATTTCCAGAATCCCCTGTTCACGTATTGCATGAGTTCGCTTCACTATTCACTGCCTGCACCAATCACAACATTTCATGTGTCTCACTAATACGCACCGTTTCACTAAATATTCTCCACAATTACAAGTATGCCACCGGTCAACCCTTTGACTTATCCATCCATGTTTATTTTGTTTATTTATTTCATTTGATATGCTCATCTTATAAAATTCATAACAGCTTCATTTCAAATCCAAATTTCATGAGGATTTTTGCATAATGCTCTGCTTGATGTCTAGTATTTTATCATGATTTTTGCTGATTTTTTGGATGGATAGATTTTTAATGGTATTAGGGTTTTGTTCATGTATGCATATTTTGTACCTGTTGCCAAATCCTTTGTGAAATAGTCATGCATTATCCATTTGATCTGAAATTTTTTGTGCACAATCTAAACTCATCCATGTTTATTTTGATGTAAAGATCATGAATTTATCTTATGTGGTTTGAGAGTTGTGAATTTTTGAAGTAGGGTGTGACAACTTGTGTCACACCATTGATGTGCAGCTTGCTGATTTTTGTATCCATGCTTTTTGACCTCTAAATGAACTGATTTTTTGCATGAACCTACTCTTATATGTCTAGTTCACTTGTGATTTTTCTTGGAATTAATTATGCCATTTCCTAATTGTTTGAGATTTTCTCCCCTGTTTGACCAAAATGTGGACTTATTGTAATGCATGTTGCCATTTCATTTGTGAAATGCTCATACTTTATTAGATGGGCATGAAATTTTACATGAGATAACTAGACATCCTCATCTTTGCCATGGTTTTAGTCCCATTCATTTATCATACACCCTCTCTGATTTATGAATTTTTCAAGTTGATGCATGTTTGGTTGACTTCTTTGAGCATGTCCAAAATTGCTTTGACTTTCTGATTTTCATTGATTGCCTTCCACTTGTCCAAATGAGATGAAATTTGACATGCTTACCATGCTATGTGTCAGGATTGATCATGATTTATTTGGTGATTTTTGGAAATGTTTTAGTTGACTTTTGATGCAAGTCTTTCTGTTGACTTCTATGAGCTCTCATTTGCCATGCTTTGACTTCTTTTGTTCATGAAATGATGATAGTGATTGATATGAATGTGAACCCAATTGGCATTGATTTTTGATTGTTTGAACATGATTTTGGATGCTTGCCCTTTGCTGTTTTGACTTTTTTCATTCCTTTTGACCCTAGGCTTACCCTAGTGGTCCTGTGACTTATGTCTGAGTTCTTGTTTTCAGGTGAAGCTACAAATGACCAATGAGACCAATTCTTTTTGATTGAGCTTGCTTGAATATCATTGTTTAACATGTTTTGTTTTGTAGGTGGCTTGGCTCTCAAGCCTTAAGCCTTGTGCCTTGCACATTCATTTGCTTCTGACTAACTGTTAATGTCTGTTTCCTTTTGCTTTGATTTGAGTTGCATACTAACATCTGCTTGACTATTTCAGGTGCTTTTAGTTGCTTAGTTCCTTGTGAACTTTTTGCTTTGCTTTGCTTTAATAGCAACTTGCTTTGAGGTATATCCCTTAATCTTCATGTAGTCTGGAAGACCTGGCCTGTTACTTGGCCAGGCAACTGTCTGAAGTCCTCCTTAAGAGGCAATGTTTGTGTATGTTTAATTTGTCCTTGTACATAGTCAAAGACCTCCTAAGTGAAGAGGCAATTGGCAGAACCCAAGGGATATGCAACCTATCCCCTGCTATTCTGTGTGTCATCTGCTTTGCTCACACCACTGTGTTGATGCATTGCAGATACAAACCCAAGATCTTGTACAATTGTACAGTTGAGTCAGTATCAAATGTGTAGAAGGGTTCCCACTTTCTGAACCCACACATTCTTGTCTTGAGCTCTCCCTGACCAGGGATAAGAGCAATGAGGCACACCCCTCATCTCTTTTCATCTGCTTCACCTTAGCCCCTCAATGGCAAGGTTAAGAGCACCATTCACCCCGTTCCAGAGGTTTGTTTGTTGAGGTTGATATGACCCCTCGACTAAAACCTAACCTTGATGTTTGAGCCCCTTGTTGGTGTGTTTATTTTATGCTGTATGTGCTTGTGTGTGCTTGTGTGGTGTGATTGTATCCCCTAGGGTTGTTAGACTCCGCGTAGTCTCGTTTGCATGTCAATTAAGGTAGCACGGTTCCTTCGTATAGGACTTCCTTTCTTGCTTGGGCTTTCCTAAAACACAAACAAACATTATCCCCTCTTAAGGATACGTTAACTCCTTCTACTACAGATGAGTAAGTCTCCCAAGGTCGAGCATCAGGTAGATTGTGCAGTGACGTTGTCCACTTAAAAAACACAAACCAACAGTAATAGTTTAGCCGAACTACGGCAACTCTGATTCTCATGTCCAGATGAGATACGTAGGCACGAGATGCGATTTCTTGTCGAGTTTGACTAACAACTAACACTAATTCTTTTCTCTCGCCCTCGTTGCGATTGAGACCTCCCCTTTCTCTTGCCCTAGTTGCAATCGAGACCCTTGCTTCCTGTGCAAGTTAGGTTTGGTGTGGCTTGCTTCCTGTGCAAGTCATGATTAGGATAGGCTTGCTTCCTGTGCAAGTTAGCTAGAAACCTTAACTTAGGGACGATTTTGCATGACAACATCTAGGCTCGAGTCGTAGTCTCCCTAGTGTTGTGTCTCCCTCTGTTATCTGGTTAGGCTAGTCCTTTTTTCCCTGCGTAGGGGAACTACGTCGCCCTGATCTTCACACCAGATGAAGTATGTAGGCAGGAGATTGAGCTGATCTCTCCGGGCGCCCTTTTTCTTTTTGTGTGTGTTGTTTGACAGTTGCTAGGCTCGAGTGCCTGACTCCTTAGCAATTTGTTGTCTGTTTGTTTGAGTGTGTGCTTGACAGTTATAGGCTCGAGTCCCCGACTCCCTATTAACTTGTTGTGTTGTTGTGTGCTTGGAAGCTGATGTAAGTCCATCGAGTGGCATTCGGGTTCCAGTGTTTGTGTGTGTTTTGGTTCGGATGCTGATGTAAGTCCAGTGATTGGCATTCAGGCTCCACGTTTGCCTTTGCTTGTGTTTGTTTGTGTGCGTGTCAGCCGAGCTACGAATGCTCTGATTCTTCTCTCGTCCGAGAAGATACGTATGCATAGGATACGATATCCTAGCGAGCATGTGTCGTTTCCCCAGTCCGAACTACTTCGACTCTGATGTCTATGTCTGATAGACTAAGTAGGCCCAGGATGCGGTATCCTGCCGAGTCAGTTTCAGTCTTGTTTTCTTGTGTCTCTTTCAGCCAGTGTGTGTGTGTTTGAGCAGTGTTTTAGCAACCATTTTCCTTCCTATTGTGCGTGGATCCCGTCGAGTACGACGGATGCGTAGGGGTGCTAATAACTTCCCTTCGCATAACCGACTCCCGATCCCATTCTCTTTGGTCGCGAGACCACGTCTTTTCCAGGTTTACTCTGAGCGTTTCCTTTCCCTCTTTTGGGATAAATAACGCACGGTGGCGGCTCTGTTGTTTCTTGTTTTCCCGCCGGTTTTTCGCGTAATGCGACACACGCATCTGAGCAAAACCATGTCGAAGTTCCTCTTATACAACACATCGTCTTTGTTCAAGAAGAAACTGCCTGCCAATCTTCTCAAAGTCTTTCTATCATTGTTGGATGCCCCTGCAGGGTACTCTTGATTCTTCAGGAAGAACTTGATGTCGTGATACCAGGGCTTGTCGTCAACTACCAGTTCAACAACGAACACATACGCGGCCCTGTCGAGGCGCATCACATCGATCCTGGGAGCGTGGTTCCACCGAATCACCTTGATCATGGAGGATAGAGTAGCAAGAGCATCTGCCATCTGGTTCTCATCACGAGGTATGTGATACATCTTTACTGTTGTGAAGAAAGTCAATAGTCTTCTCGTGTAATCTCTGTAAGGGACCAGATTGGGCTGGAGAGTATTCCAATCACCATTCACTTGATTGATCACTAGAGCTGAATCTCCGAAGATGTCCAGAGTCTTGATTCTCAAATCAATGGCTTGCTCAATACCCAAGATACAGGCTTCATACTCAGCTTCATTATTTGTGCACTCAAAAGTCAGACGAGCGGTGAAAGGCATGTGGGCACCTTTTGGAGTAGTAATGACAGCGCCAATTCCACTTCCTTTGGCATTGACAGCCCCATCAAACAACAAAGTCCATTTTCCGTCTGGATAAGGTCCCTCCTCAACAGCTGGCTCTTCACAGTCTTTCATCTTGAGGAACATGATGTCTTCATCTGGAAAATCAAACTTCATCGGCTCATAATCACCAATCGGCTTCTGAGCAAAATAGTCTGACAGAATACTCCCTTTGATGGCTTTCTGGGATGTATACTAGATATCGTACTCTGTCAGTACCATTTGCCAACGAGCAACCCTTCCGGTGAGAGCTGGCTTCTCGAATATGTATTTGACTGGATCCATCTTGGAGATCAGTAAGGTTGTGTGAGACAGCATGTATTATCTCAAATGCTTAGCAGCCCATTCAAGTGCACAACATGTCTTTTCAAGCATCGAGTATCTCGACTCGTAATTTGTGAATTTCTTACTCAGGTAGTAGATGGCATGCTCTTTCCTACCTGTCTCGTCGTGTTGACCGAGAACACAACCCATGGAATTGTCTAGTACTGTCAAATACATAATCAGCGGTCTCCCTGGGACCGGAGGCATAAGGATAGGAGGATTCTGCAAATACTCTTTTATCTTCTCGAAAGCCCTTTGGCAATCATCATTCCACCTGATAGCCTGATCTTTTCTCAGCAATTTGAATATTGGCTCACACGTGGCTGTTAGGTGAGAGATGAACCTTGCAATGTAGTTCAACCTCCCTAAGAAACCACAGACTTGTTTCTCTGTTCTTGGCTCAGGCATTTCTCGTATCGCTTTTACTTTGGCTGGATCTACCTCAATCCCTTTCTCGCTAACAATGAAACCCAGCAGTTTTCCAGATCTCACCCCGAAAGTACACTTGTTTGGATTAAGCCTCAGCTTGAACTTCCTCAAACGCTCAAACAGTTTCTGCAAATTCACCAAATGTTCTTCTTCTGTCTGGGATTTGGCAGTCATATCATCAACATAAACCTCGATTTCATGATGAATCATATCATGGAAAAGAGTCACCATCGGCCGTTGATATGTTGCTCCGGCATTTTTCAGACCAAACGGCATCACCTTTTAGCAGAAGGTGCCCCATGGGGTTATGAATGTTGTCTTCTCCATGTTTTCTGGTGCCATCTTAATTTGATTATAGCCAGAAAAGCCATCCATGAAGGAGAATACCGAGAACTGAGTTGTGTTATCCACCAAAACGTCAATGTGAGGTAATGGGAAATCATCCTTAGAGCTAGCTCTGTTCAGATCCCGGTAGTCAACACACATCCGTACCTTTCCCTCCTTCTTAGGTACTGGAACGATATTTGCAACCCATGGCGGATAATTTGTGACTGCTAGAAACCCTGCATCCAACTGTTTTTACACTTCTTCCTTTATCTTGACAGCCATCTCTGGTCTTGTTCTTCTGAGCTTCTGCTTGACCGGAGGACATCCTTCTTTGAGAGGCAAACGGTGTACCACAATATCTGTGTCAAGCCCTGGCATGTCCTGATAAGACCAAGCGAAGATGTCAACATATTCTTGCAGCAATTCAATCAGCCCTTTCTTCACATTATCTTCCAAAGCAGCCCCTATCTTGATTTCTCTCTTGGCGTCCTCGGTGCCAAGATTAATCACTTCAGTAGAGTCTTGATGCGGTTGAATGGCCATTTCCTCCTGTTTTAATAACCTGGTAAGTTCTTCAGGGAGTTCACAGTCTTCATCACCCTCTTCTTCAGCTTGAAAGATTGGATTTTCAAAGTCGAAGCGAGCCATAGCAGAACCGTTATCAATAAGATCCGGTGATGTGCATCTGCATGAGTGATGGTATGTGCTTATGAGTGTGAACAAGAAGTGAAAACTAAATAAAACATTGCCAAATATTTTTTGATTTTCAAAAACTGCAAAAATAGAAAGACAGTGAGCAAAACATTTGAATGCAAAAAGACGTCCTTTATTTATGATAAAAAATGCAGGTATTCGCATAGATGAGCCCTACAATGAGTCATTACGCCCTGGGCGGAACGTAAGACTTGGATATGCATGAATAAACAAAGAAAATTACTCCTCCAGAAAAGTGACTTTGACAATCTCCTCAGAAGACCAATTGTTGATGAATTCACCTGGGATCCTCAGACGCACCCAATTATCGATGTCGCAATCACTATCCCCATCTTCATAGTTGATTCCTTCGGGTACCATATCGGTGAATGCCTGAGTCAACTATCCATATAGTGGAACACCAAACAAACTGAGAACACTCCGGCGGTACCTGTTATGAAAGACATGCAGATGGATATGCAAATGCAATGACATGTTTATCAATTCCAAAGGTATTCTACCCCCTTGATTCCAGTCTCTCATCAGATAAAATATCCCTTTTAAAAAGTACCAGAAAACCCCGACTAGAATCAAGAAGAAGATATAAACCCCACAGAAATGGATAAACATGTGTTAAATGATATGAATGCAGAATGATGTGATGCAATGCAGTGACATGGGAATCAGGATTGCTGGATCCGCTTGAACATCTATCAAGTTGCACTGTCTGAAGAGAAACCCACTGAAGAATGTAATACGAGATCAAAACTCTGCTCCAGAAAACCGGGTTGGTTGTATATCACGAGGCACAGGATCAGAACTTCAGCATGAATTCTGAACCGGGAACCATAGAACACAGTCATCGACTTAGAACCCATACTTCAGAACCAACGGTCACCAACAAGAACCAAACAAAATTCACCAACAGGACATGGTCACCAACAGAACAAGTCACCATCAGTACCTGTAAATGATCATTCCCGCCCCACTCACGGGTGTAATCTAGGCCAGGGTAAGGTCAAGAGAAATGCAGGATAAACAATCCTTTCAAGAATATCATCATATGCACACCAGGTGTATGCAACGATAATACCCCATCAGAATCTGAACTGCTCGTGATACCATGTTCCACTAAGTGGCGCCATACCACCCGCTTCCCATGAATCACTCTTTTCCTAGGTGTCCTAAAGTTCACTCATAGCCTGTGTATTGGGCCTTTTACCTCTTGTGATTCCCATCCAACAGTGAAACAGATACACAGCTAGCACAATATGCATGAAACAATAAAGCGCACATAGGATGCAATGCAAGCAGATACGTATGCAAAGCAATAAATAAATAACACACAATAGACAATAAACAAACAAACGCTAGGAAAGGCCCACTAGGGAAAATGTGTCCCCAACAGAGTCACCAGCTGTCGCAGCCTGGAAAAAGGAAATGCAAAAAAACAACTGACGAGAAAAGAAAGGACAGAAGAGTCGCCACCGGGCGTTATTTATCCCAAAGGAGGAAAGGACACGCTCGAAGTAAACCTGGAAAAAGGAAAGGAAAAGACAAGGTCTCGCAACCAAATCTTGGGTTCGGGAGCCGATTATGCGAAGGGAAGGTATTAGCACCCCTACGCATCCGTAGTACTCTACAGGATCCACTTTTGTTGTTCTTGTCTAAAGGGTGTGTGTATATCTAATGTACTATTTACTAAAAGAGGGGTCAAAAGAAAATGACTCGCACGGATGTCGTATCCACTACATACGTATCTCATCTGAACATGAGAATCAGAGTCTTCGTAGCTCGGCTATCTATGGGGTTAAAGAGGAGTGTGCTCGCTAAGACATCGCGTCTTATGCCTACGTATCTCATCTGGAATGAGAATCAGAGCAAGCCGTAGTTCGGCTACCTACGGGTTAAGGGTTGTGTTTTTTAGGTGAACGGCGTTACTACGCAATCTGCCAGATGCTCGACCTTTGGAGACTTACTCGCCTGTAGTAGAAGGAGTTAACGTGTTCTTAGGAGAAGAAAAATCAATGAGTTTGATTGTGTTCTAGGAATGCTCATGCAAAAAGGAAGTCCCAGACGAAGGAACAGTGCTACCTTAATTGACATGCAAACGAGAGACTATACGAAGCCTAGCAATCCTATGGGGAGACGATCACACCAAACAAAACAAACATGCATAAAGTAAAATGCCAACAAGGGGGCTTAAACATACATGGGTAGGGCTTTAGTCAAGAGGGGTCATATCAACCTCGACAAACAAGCCATGAAAAAGGTAATTAAATGGACTCTTAACCACTGACATTGAACGTCAGGGTGAGCAGATCAAAAGGGTAGTGAGGATAAGACCTCATAGCTCTTAACCCTGGACAGGGTGAGCTCATGACAAAAAGTGGGGATTAAGAAAGGTGGAACCCTCTCCACTGACTGACCGGACAAAAGATCTTGGGCTTTTGTTCTGAAGCATCGAGACGTAGTGTGATCTTAAAGAACGACACACTGAATAACGGGGGATTGACTACTAATCTCTTTTAACCGTCAATTGCCTCTTCAGGGAGGTCTTTAGCACTGATGCCTCTTCTTGGAGGTCTTTGGGCACAAAAGTAAACAAACAAAAGAAAACATTGCCTCCTATTGAGGTCTTCCAGCTAAGAAAGCGGTAAAATGCGGGAAAGATAAAGGGATCAAGAGATCTACCACACGGATAAAGATCCAAAGCAACAACAATTAAAGAAACAAGAAACCCAGAGATCCCTCAAGCTAGCACCATCAAAGAAAGCGAGTCAGTACAGGTAATCAGAATGAATCTCTAAATGGTATCCCACAAATAAAGTGGAATGCCAAGCAAGCTATCCTTTCAGGAGTCATGTGAGCCTGATTGGAGAGATCGAATGAAATTGAATTGCCCGGTTGGGTTTGCAAAGCAATCTGAGGGTTTATATGAGATGGAATTGGCTATTTGCAGATGAGTTCATTTCAGTCTCTGGAGGTTGCTCTGAACTCTGTTAGCTCTTCTCTCACTATCTTTTTCCCCAGGGTTTTTTTGGGAGATGGAAGTCTAGAATTTATAACCTGATTTTTGTGACTTTGTGGGCTCAAATGAGAGAGGTCCAAGTCCAAGATTTTTCTGTTATATTTTATTTATTTATTTTTATTGTTTTTTTTTCGTTTTTTTTTTCTTTTCGAAACGCGTGGGCTTCGCCTAGCGAGCATGACAACTCATGAACAAACTTTTGCTCCTTCAAGATTAACGTTTTGACTGATGAATAGACCCAATTTGAACATGTTGGAAGTATCTCAAGCCATTCCCTTGTGTTGACTGATCACCCAGATAGGACCCACAAAGTGTCTTGGATGATATTCAAGCTTCTTAGATCTAATTCCGATTGACATGATGAAATGCAATGTTTAAATGACCTAAAAATGAATGCATGAATGAGGGGGGAAAATTTTGAGGTATTACCCATTGGAATAATCAAAGAGAAAGATTCTTCAAAACACGTTCAGACATGACCTGGTAATACTGGAATAAAAGCTCAACAACGACGGGTTCATACATGACCTGACAATGCTAGAACATTCAAAGAATTTTCAACAACAGGTTCATACATGACCTGAAAAAACAGGAACATTCAAAGAATTTCAATTAACAGGTTCATACATGACCTGACAAAACAGGAACATTCAAAGAATTTTCAACAACAGGTTCATATATGACCTGACAACACTTGACTATTCAAAGAATTTCAATTAACATGTTCATACATGACCTGATAAAACAGGAACATTCAAAGAATTTTCAACAACAGGTTCATACATGACCTGACAACACTTGACTATTCAAAGAATTTCAATTAACAGATTCATACATGACCTGACAACACTTGACTATTCAAGGAATTTCAATTAACAGGTTCATACATGACCTGACATCACTTGGGAAAAATCAAAAGGAGTTTTATCAATAGGTTCATACATGACCTGAGAATATTGGAAAACATACAAAGGGAGCTTCATTCAACAGGTTCATACATGACCTGACACTTTTTAATGCATTTGATAGTTCTGGAGATTTCTCATAAGAAATTCATCCGATCAAAGATTTTGGATATTCTTAATAGGGAAATTATGCAAAACAAAGATAAGCAGGAGTCTTCTTATAAGTAGATCATCCGTGCAAAAGGCTATGATGATTCTTTACAAAGAAATCAAACAAAACCAACATCATTGGAGTTTTCTAACACGAAAAACCTCCAAGCTTCTGGGAATTCCTCAAGATGATAAGTCATACATGACTTTCACGGAACCATCAGGAAAGACAGGGTAATTAAACTCTCTGTACGTGCCAACAACAATTGGACTTTTAACCGTAAGTAATGGATTACAACCAACTTTTAACGGATTTTGCCAACAACAATTGGACTTTTGACTGTAAGCAATGGATTACAACCAGCTTTTTAACAAATTGGTGCCAACAACAATTGGACTTTGACCGAAAGCAATGGATTACAACCAGCTTGCCAGCAACAACTGGACTTTGACCGAAAGCAATGGATTACAACCAACTTGTAACAGATTGGTGCCAACAACAATTGGACTTTGACTGCAAGTAATGGATTATAACCAGCTTGCCAGCTTGGTGCCAACAACAATTGGACTTTGACCGAAAGCAATGGATTACAACCAACTTTTAACGGATTTTGCCAACAACAATTGGACTTTGACTGAAAGCAAGGGATTACAACCAGCTTCAGATATCAATTACAAATGTACTTACAAACAGACTGACAGTGATGCCAACGACGATACTAGCGACAACTGGTCTTTGGGTCAAGGGATAACAATCACCAACGTGACCTGGGTCAATGCAAAATGAGCACAAAGTACATTTCGGCTATGCATGGTTTGGATTTTCTTTTATGCATGATATATGAATGATCATGATATGCGAATGATGACACTTGAGTGGACAGGGAGTTTGTAAAGACTATTTATGGAGATCATGATTCCTCAATACCGAGAACTCAACCAAATATTTTATGATAGATGTTATCAAAGGAGAATTCTATCAAGCTTGACACCACAACTTAGCCAATGGGATCCTTGTGGAGGATTAATGAATCATGCTAGCATAGTTTTTGGGCACTCGTCTCAAAACCAATGGTTGTTAACATATGGCAGAATTTGTTTGATCAATTTAAAAGCATGAAGGGGGTCTGCCCCTTTGTGGCTCATCTTGCCCCAGTTTGTTGGGTCTTTGAAAATGTTCACCTTGAAAGTGAGTTTGAAACAGCTTGACAAGAGACGATCTCAAGATGGATTTCCCCAAGTGTTCGAGACTTGCAGTGGTCCGAACTTGACTAACCAAATGTTGGAATGGTAGACTCTTGATTGAATTTCCTTAGATAGTTGGACTTACTGAGCTCTGAGGTGGCTTGCCCCGGTCTGAGTCTTGAAGCAAATTACTCTTGGCTAGACGACCCTTAGGGTGATTAGCTCGAATTAACTGATGTTCAAAGTGATTTTCCCCTGACTAGACTTCTTTCACTCCATCAAGTTCCTCAACTGTGTATTATTGGAATTTCTTCGATGCTAAGTGTTGACTTGCAAATAAGATTGTTCATCCAAAAATGGTAATTTTAATGCAGTGTTTATGCAAAAATTTGAAATCAAAATTTATTGGTATGAACGGGTGAAATACAGTGAACGAGTCGTTGATAAGAACACAATGGTGATCAAGTCATTCACAGTATGCAAGTTGGTGCCATCAAATGGTTAACAAAAATCATTTGGAGTCAGTTTAACACAACCTTGTTGTAGTATGCTTTCAGAATAAACTCTGCCTGAATTAGGACTTTTAAGGATTGTAACGTGGTCTGGTTCACGGTTTTTTGAAACAAAAGGATATAAGGCTCAAAATTTATTTTTACCCACCCCTTCTTCTTGATGATCTCCAGTTCCTATGTTCAGCTAATTCAATACACGCATTCGACTTCGAAGGTGCGAAAGTGAAAATGAGGATTCAAGGTGAGATTTTCTTGAAGTGGGAGTCACCTTATTTTGTTTTTATTGAGGATTTAATGATCTCTTTTGATTGATTTTCTTTATCCCTAATTTTTCCTGGACCGCTTCTTTGAAGCTTTCGGTCCATAGGGATGCCCTGACTTTTGCCTAAGTCATTTTGTGGTATTTGACTTAGCGGGCTTTTTTTCTATTTTTTAAAGGTGTTGACTGCCACATTATTGGTGGATGAGGATCAACCAACACTAATTTTAGCTTTTCTTAGCTTCTTTGACACTTCAACATGTGCGTGAAAGATAACATGTGGTTGAACCTATTTGGAGGGCATACATATGGACGATTTTTTTTGAAAGATCGAATGCACGATCAAACTATTTGAACAGGACTACCCTGCCCCACGTTAAGATTAACGGTTTTAGATCCAAAATAAACACCAACTTCTAGGCTCAAAATGGTCGACTAGGGATTAACTCCTTATCTCTTCAGTGTTTGGGGATTTGAAACAATGCCTTACATCATCGACAAGGTTTTACTCAAAAGCATACCACAACAATTTCAGGTGTTTCATTTTCATCATCCTCCTTCCAATCTTTGTTAACACAACAGTTTGATAAACAAAAGTGAATGAGAGGAGTATTTTTGCTTTTAACATAAATGAAAAACGAGTGAATACGAATGGATTAATTCAAAAGATGCATAAACATTTCATTAATCTTACCAATTCAAATAAAACAACAATGCTTAAAGCAATTAACAATCAACATGCGAGGACACTACAAAAGAAATGTTGAAACAACCAAATGATTTCCAGCTTTGTCGCATCACGCGAAAAACCGGCGGGAAAAGAAGAACAACAACAGAGCCGCCACCGTGCGTTATTTATCCCAAAAGAGGGAAAGGAAACGCTCAGAGTAAACCTGGGAAAGAACATGGTCTCGCGACCAAAGAGAATGGGTTCGGGAGTCGGTTATGCGAAGGGAAGGTATTAGCACCCATACGCATCCGTAGTACTCTACGGGATCCACGCACAAAAGGAAGGAAAATGGTTGCTATAAACACTGCTCAAACACACACACACACACTGGCTGAAAGAGACACAAGAAACTGACTGGAACTGACTCGGCAGGATGTCGCATCCTGGGCCTACTTAGTCTATCAGGCATAGACATCAGAGTCGAAGTAGTTCGGACTGGGGAGACGACACATGCTCGCTAGGATGTCGCATCCTATGCATACGTATCTTCTCGGACGAGAGAAGAATCAGAGCATTCGTAGCTCGGCTGACACGCACACAAAACAAACACAGGCAAAGGCAAACATGGAGCCTGAATGCCAATCACTGGACTTACATCAGCATCCGAACCAAAACACACACAAGAAGGCAAACGTGGAGCCCGAATGCCAATCACTGGACTTACATCAGCATCCGAACCAACAAACCCACACTGGAACCCAAATGCCACTCGATGGACTTACATCAGCTTCCAAGCACACAACAAGACAAAACAAAGACACAGGCGCCCGGAGAGATCTGCTCATCTCCTGCCTACGTACCTCATCTGGTATGAGGATCAGGGCGACGTAGTTCCCCTACGGAGGGATAAAGGACTAGTCTAACCAGATAACAGAGGGAGACACAACACTAGGGAGACTACGACTCGAGCCTAGATGTTATCATGCAAAATCGTCCCTAAGTTAAGGTTTCTAGCTAACTGGCACAGGGAGCCAGCCTATCCTAGACATGACTTGCACAGGAAGCAAGCCACACACACACTTAACTTGCACAGGAAGCAAGCCAAGCAAAACCTAACTTGCACAGGAAGCAAGTCTAAACAATCCTAACTTGCACAGGAAGCAAGTCAAACAATCCTAACTTGCACAGGAAGCAAGTCAAACAATCCTAACTTGCACAGGAAGCAAGTCAAACAATCCTACAAGCACAGATAGCACACACTATACACAAGCAAGTGGCTCAAACAAGGGTTAGGTTTTAGTCGAGGGGTCATATCAACCTCAACAAACAAACCTCTGGAACTGGGTGAATGTGCTCTTAACCTTGCCATTGAGGGGCTAAGGTGAAGCAGATGAAAGGTGAGTGAAGATAAGACTTCACAGCTCTTATCTCTGGCCTGGGAGAGCTTAAGACAAGAATGTGTGGGTTCAGAAAGTGGGAACCCTTCTACACATTTAAAACTGACTCAACTGTACAATTGTACAAGATCTTGGGTTTGTATCTGCAATGCATCAACACAGTGGTGTGAGCAAAGCAGATGACACACTGAATAGCAGGGGATAGGTTGCATATCCCTTGGGTTCTGCCAATTGCCTCTTCACTTAGGAGGACTTTGACTCTATGCAGGGACAAAATTAAACAATCACAAACATTGCCTCTTAAGGAGGACTTCAGACAGTTGCCTGGCCAAGTAACAGGCCAGGTCTTCCAGACTACATGAAGGTTAGAAGTATACCTCAATGCCAATTGCTTATACAAGCAAAGCAAAGCAAAAGTTCACAAGGAACTGAGCAACTAAAAGCACCTGAAATAGTCAAGCAGACATTAGTATACAACCTCAAACAAAGCAAAAGGAAACAGAAGTCAACAGTCAGTCAGAAGCAAATGAATGTGCAAGGCACAAGGCTCAAGGCATGTGAGCCAAGCCACCTACAAAACAAACAAGTTAGTCAAGAATAATCAAGCAAGCTCAATCAAAAGAAATGGTCTCATTGGTCATTTGTTGGTCAACCTGAAAATACAAGCTCAAAGGTGAGTAACAGGACCACTAGGACAAGCCTAGGGTCAAAAAGGAATGAAAAAGTCAAAACAACAAGCAATGCCCAATCAAAGTCAAGTTTAAACATTTAAGGAACAAACCCAATTGGTTTCATGTTCATATCATGCATCATCATCATTTTATAAGCAAAAGAAATCAAAGCATGGCAAACAGAAGCTCATAGAAGTCAACAGCAAGACTTAACTCAAAAGCAATCTCAAACATTTCCAAAAATCACCAAATAAATCATGATCAATCACAACCCACATCCTGGTAAGCATGTCAAATTTCATCCCATTTGGACAAGTGGAAGGCAGTCAATGAAAATCAGAAAGTCAAAGCAATTTTGAACATGCTCAAAGAAGTCAACCAAACATGCATCAACTTAGAAAAATCATAAATCAGGGATGGTGTATGATAAATGAATGGGACAAAAACCATGGCAAATATGAGGATGTCTAGTTATCTCATGTAAAATTTCATGTCCATCCAATAAAGTATGAGAATTTCACAAATGAAATGGGAACAAGTGTCACAAAAAGTCAACATATGACTAGACAGGGGAGAAAATCCCAAACAATTAGGAAATGCCACAAATAAATCCAAGAAAATTCCCATGTAAACTAGACATACAAGAGTAGGTTCTTGCAAAAAATCAGATCAATTGGAGGTCAAGAAGCATGGTAATGAAAATCATGAAGTTGGACATCAATGGTGTGACACAAATTGTCACACCCTAATTCAAAAATTCATATCTCACAAACCAGCAATGATAAATTCACAAACTCTACACCAAAATCACCATGAGTGTGTCTAGTTTAAGCACAAAAAATTTGGGAGCCATTGGATAAAGTATCACCATTTCACAAATGTTTTGGCAAAGTGTACAAAAATTGGTCACATGTCACAAACCCTAACACCAATTAAAATCCATTGATCACAAAATTCTGGAAAAAATGTGATAAAAAGGTAGAGATCATGATGAACACAACACAAAAAATCCCATTAAATTTGGATCAAAATTGAACAAGTTATGATTTTTGTAAGATGAAGATCACAAATGAAATAAAAATGGAAAAAATAACATGGTTCAATGTGACATGGGGCCCGGGGGTGGCATTTTTGTAATTCCTCCTCCCACTTAATCAGACGCGGTCGTTTAGGGCCAGAAAATGAAATAATTTGATTGGTCAGTAGACCAAGGCCATGCAACGTGTGAAAGGGACACAGAAAATCTGGGCAGGGTTTGGATAAATTAGGGTTTTTGCTACAGGAACCATGTTCATCTCTTCCCAATTCGTGCTCAACAATTTTTTTCAGAAAATTCAATTGAATACACAGACATGATCATCGAGCAACACACATCAACATTCCAAACTCCATTTTCATCAAATCAAGTTAAACAAAGAGAAATAATCAAAAACAAGTTTGGATGTGAAACTTTAACTCAACATAACTCAACCATTACTCAACCATTTTTAAAACACAAACATCCATGAAATCAGCATCAAGAGACCTATCCAAAACATGTGATAATTTTAAGAATAATGGAACTCGAAAATTTACCAAATCAGCAAGGCAATGGCGATACAGTTGGTATTTGGTGGATTTGAAGTGAAATAGATGAAGCAAGGCCCTCCAAATGATGATTGGTGAAGGTCCTTTGGCTTGTGGATGCTTGGTTTGGCCTCATACAAACTCTGCCATGGCTGATGCCTCTTTAAAACAGTGCTAGAAAAGGTGCTTACAGGTGTGAAAAGGTGATTGCAATGAGTTTAGAAAGGTGTTTGGATGATGTACCAACAATCTCCAAGTCCAGTTCTTTTGAAGTTTTTGAAGATTTTGGAGAATGGCCAAAAAATGAGTTTGAGAGAGAGTGAGATTTCTGTTCAGACCAAGTGGTTTGTGTGGCTGCTAGTGGTTTCAAAATGATGAAAGGATGGTGAAAATAACAATGCAAGGCTTAGTTCTCTTTGAGTTCTTGAGTGGTTTTTGAAAATGCCAAGAATGTGATTTTTTGAGAATGAGTGAAGTAATGCTTCTTGCTGTCAAATGTGGCTGCCATTAGTGTTCTCCTTTGACAGAAAATGATGGTGTATGTCTGCTATGAGAAGTACCAAGCATGGCAAGGTTTTTTTCTTTTAGAAGCTCTTTGACAGATTTTTGCAAAAGTGCCAAAGTGAAGTTTTTGGAGAATGTCCATTCTGTTGTTTTTTGGCAGCAACTAGGGTTACTAAGTGACAGAAAATCATCTCCTGAAATTCTGTTTGAAGGTACCAAGTATGGTTCATGAAAGTATGGATAGATATGGTGAAAGTGTACTTTCTTTCCAAGTTTCAAGCAAGTTAGACATGGCTTCATGTACTGCACAAGAATGGGCTTGCAACAAGTTTTAAATGCATTTTCAGAACATGTTTGATTGGTAGAATTGGTTAGAAATGATTATTTTCAAAAGTCAACCATTGGTCAAACTTGAATTTTAATGAAACAAGTCAAAAAATGCCATTTTGATTGGCAAGGTTTTCGTACATGATGTTTATATTTTTGGAAAGAGGGGATCAAATGTGGTTTGTAGGAAAAAACCCCACCAAAATTGGCCAAATGGTTTGAGAGATATGGCCTTTTGAAGTTCCAAAATTTCTGAAATCGATTCGATCATAACTTGCCAACCACACATGGGAATTGAGAGTTCTTGGACTTTTTGGAAATGGGAGAACAAGATCTTCAACTTTCATGTTGGGAAAAAATTCATTTGGAGCTTGTATCATGATGTAAGTTTGAGGATCAAGACTTTCCATTTTTGGTAAGTTTCAGTTACAGGTCCAGTTTCCATTTTTGGAAATTTCTGATCTGGCTTCAAATTCTTCCATGATGGTGTTTGACATGATATATGAGGCCTATTTGGACATGAATGAGACCTCTCAAACCAAATCCAACCATCAAATCACTGATTAAATGGACAGTTGACCAACAGTTGACTTTTAGGGTTTCTGACTGTCTGTGTATGAACTGATGACCTCCAAGCCTTCAATCCTTGACCAAAATACTTCAAATGGATCCCCAAGTCATGTGAACATGTTGGACCAACCCTAGGGCTTTGGCTCCTTGAGAAATGCACTTGCTTGCTTGGTTGACTGATCTCCTGATCAGTTTGACCTAATTCCTTGATTGGCTTGCACTTGAGGCAAAAGAGGCAATGCAATGCTATGCAATGGACCATGATATGCTATGACCTAATATGAAAATGTATGTACAATGATGGGTGCAAATTTGAGGTGCTACAAGCTTTAGGGAATAACTTCTTCAAACTTGATCCATTAACCTATGGGGACACCCCTTGAGACCTTCGCACTTATTCGGCCGATCGGTTAACGTTTACCACCAAGCTTCCTTCTTGAAAGGCTATGTACCCGTTGTCAATCAACTGTTGTACTTTGGCTTTGAAAGCGTTGCAGTCTTCGGTTGAATGCCCTTCTGATTCGGCATAGTATCCACATTGCACATTTGGGTCATACCCGGATGGGTAAGGTTGTGGAACCGACTTAAGAGACTTGGGAACCACCAACGAGTTTTGAATCAAAGGCTGCAGAAGTTGGCTATATGTCATGACGATTGGATGACGAGGATCACTTCTTCTTTCCAAGTTATTTTGAGGCCTATGCTGATTTTGATATCTCGGCCCTTGGGCTTGTTGATTTGGATGAGGAGCAAACCAGGATTGTTTGTAATGAAGACCAAATGGTAGTGTTTGTTGGTATGGCACTTTGGGCATTGCTAACTGCTCATTTTCAGCCACTTGAAGGTTGGGATCAATAAGCTTTTTGACATTGGCATGATGATCTTCAAATTCGTTTCCTTCAATCTCATCGTTGAACGCAACCCTCTTGGATCCACTACTCACTTCTCCTTTTCTTTCATTGGTATGGGTCGTGACATTGGAAATCCAAGGCGATATCTCAATGCTCTTACCAGGAAACAATGATAGCTCATTAGCCACATCCCTGACATCTTCCTTGTGGAACAAAACCTTGAGGGGTTTCAAGGGTCCTTTCCCTTTCTCATTACCTGGCCCAGAAATCAAGGTATATGTACCTAAGCCTTCCTCCTTGAGTGTTGGTGACCTTATGTCAATCAATCTTTGCAGCTTGAGCTTAAAACTCTTGCATTCCTCGATGGAGTGCCCCATTGTTCCAGTATGGTATCCGCACTTGATCTTCGGGTGATCTTCTTCAAAGACTATGCTCTTTTTGTTAATCAGTTCTCGTACCAAGGCTTTTAGCGCTAAGCAAGAATCCAGGTCATGTCCCACTACCCCTTTATGGAATTCACATGTTGCATTTGGATTGTACCATGGCAGGTATGGTGACGTAGGTGTGAGAGCTCGAGGGGTCACCAAAGCATTCTGGATCAGCTGTTGGTAGAGCTTGCTATATGGCACCGGAATTGGGTCATTGTGATTTTTGTTCCTCTTGTTCTGATTCTGATTTTTGTTCTGAACCTGACTTCGGTGATTTTGAGGAGGAATAGCCAGAGGATGTTGATGATGACGTCTTGAGGGAGGGCCATATGCCGGTAGATGAGGAGCTTCCACATGGAATTTCCCTTGACTTGAGGTAACACTAGATGGATGTGGAGTAGTAGCCCTCTTTGTTGCATCAGTGTATATTGGGTGACCCTCTTTTCTCAACAAGACTTGCAGGGTTTCCAAGACCCATCTCATTTGGCTCTTCAAAAGATTAAGTTCCTCCTTCAGTGCTTCTTGGCTTTTCCTTAGCTCATCCATCATCTCCTGAGACATGGTTCTTTGTTCTAAACGCGTGTTGAGAATCACTTTGCTTCATGGACAAAGGATGGATGAGTTTTTTGGTATTTTCGAAAAATGATATGAAATGCATGAGGACGAATGTAGATGCGATGGTATATGAATGGAGGCAATGCATTGTTTTTTTGTGTTTTGGTATGCAAATAAAATGCAATGCAGGTAGTTAGAGTCTGGGATAACATGAGTAACTCAGAACACCCTACTAGGTAGTCTCCTTAAAAGATAGTTCTAGGTTTTCTACCCATAAACCCACTCACAGGATAGTTTTTACATTTTTGATAGGGTTCCCAGAGTCATGGACCATAATCGTATCAACATCATGCAACAGGCTAGCCGCTTTATGACAAGAGTGACGAAAGGTCTCTTCTGAGCGGGGTTTTCATGTTGGGTGCAACAAGGAGAGGCCCTTGGAGTCCATCATTACGCAACCACCAAAGCAGAAGCTGGTTCTAAGAGGGGGTCCTAGAGTCATGGACCCTTCATGAATCAACGTCATGCAACAGGCTAGCTGTCTTATAACGAGATCTACAAACAGGTCTACTCTAGGGGAGTCTTCATGCTAGGCACGCAAGGAGTGGCCCTTGGGGACTAACACTACACAACTTCCAATTCTAAACTTATGTGTTCTCTCTTCTTTTTCCAAAGCTCGGGTGTAGAGCTTTGTTGAAAAGTATATCTTCGGCAAATATTTTTATATCGTATCCACAGAGATTGGGTAATATTACCGCCGTTCTATAATTCAAATGTTATAAGTTTAGAAAGTAACAGGGTTGTTTTGGTTGGAAAAATATTTTGTGAGTGAATGTTAACAAAAACTATGAAATGGTTTTAGTCAAATATAAAAGCTTGGCAAGATTGGAGTTCACTATTTCAAATGTTTATGATTCCTTATGATAAATAAATCGATTCAAGATTATTGATGATGTTCAAATATCCTCTCAAAGTCATTTATGTCTAAATGATATCGTGATAATCACTATATTGATCCTTAGACGATCTCTCCACCTAACTATCAATATAGCAATCTTTAATGTTCAATATCAAAGAATAGTAATGAATAAATCTATCTCTACAACTTATTCACTACTTGAAAATCTGTTTTATGTCTAAACTCAAGTAATCTGTCTCGACAACTACTCAAATCTGGTTTTCAACTTAGGGCAAAAACAGTATTCAATACATCAACAATCTTTATCAAATATATAAATCAAAGTGAATACATAAACAGATGAGAATAGCTACTACCTCCAATCTTGACAAAAGGGAGTTTAGCTCCTCATCATCATTTTACAAAGCAGAATGGAGAAGAAGAAAAACTCTGTTTTTCTTTATTACAAAAGCTCTCAAGAACAATGTATGAATGATAATGAATAATATATCCCTAGAATAATGTATTTTCTCTCCTAAAAGAGTTGACATTTCCTTAATTGGTCATTCTCATCCAATGCAGAAAAGCAATTCCAAGGCAGACCCAAAATGGCAAAAACAGCTGGCCTTCAAAACAGCACTTTTGACCCAAAAATCAGTTTGCTGGATTCGCAGGGTTCGCGGGGCGAACTTTGTTCGCGGGGCGAACTGGTCCTGTCATGCAGTTCGCGGGGCGAACTGAAGCTGCCTCAGTTTCCTTGTTTTGAAAGCTTCATCCAAAATCTTCCATATTATGATGCTGCAATCCAAAGCTTTCTCATCCAAAAATTCTACAAAACTAACAAATATGTGAAATAACTATTCAAAACAAAATAAATTAAACCTAATTGCATTTATACAAAATAGTGAGAATAAAAGTGTGTAATTACATCAAAACTTGGTAAAAGGGACCAATAAAATGGTATAAAAAGTAGTACTAATTGGTCCCTAACAACTCTCCCCAACTTAGCATTTTGTTTGTCCCTAAACAAAAGTTTCCACCCTTACAATCAAAGCAATGACACAAAAGATTGAAACAAGGATTTACCAAGAACATTCAAATGGTTCAAAAGTGTTTGGCATTTTCTCAATTCACCTATCTCAATTCTAGACAAAATATGAATAAGGGAAATGGTAAAGTGCAAAAATCATTCCAAGGAATTCAAAGCCATATATGTCAAAATTGAATCAAGCTTACACACACATCATAATAATGATGAATAACATGAAGGGTTACTTTCACTCATCCAAGCAATTAAATCAACAACAACTCAAATCATGCGGTTATCACAACAAGTACCAAATCATGTGAAAAATGAGAATCAAGAGGTCTTTCAAAGGTTGTAATGTGGCTTAGGTTACAAGAAAGGATATGATTAAGACAATTCAACCAAATTGCCTATCCTAAGGGAGCATTCCCAAAGATTCACTCTACACAATTTCCCTTTCTTTGATCCCTATCTTTTTCTTTTTCTTTTTCTTTTCAAATCCACACAACCATGAGCATTTCCTTTGCTTTTCTTTTTCTAATTTTTTCTATGCTCTATGGTTTCAAGGGTGATTTCTTTTTCTTGTTTCTTTTCATATTTTTACCCTTTCATAGAAACTCACTTTTCCAAGTTTCTAATCAACTTTTCACTTTACTCTCCCCAACTTTAGATTCCAAAACCAAATTTATTCAATAATGCTCCCTACTTAGACATAAGCAAAAGGCAAAATTTTGCAAACAACTCGGTTTGAGGTTTCAACTGATACGAAAGAAATTAGGATTCATTTATTCCACAATTTTCAATTGATTTTACAATGATCAATCAAATGAATCCTAAATTAAGCTCAAAGGGGTTAACTAAGGATTATTCCTCACAAGGTTAGTTGATTCAAACTTTTTGGTCAAGTGGTTTTTCTCACAAACAATGCCTCTATCATTTTCAAAAATTTCACACAAAAATGGATTGATGCATGATTTAGCATGATAAGAATGAGTTAAAACAATGCTCGGTTTCCCGCTTTTTAGTGTACAATGGAAAGTCTCCTCACAACTGGCTAAGTCCTATTTTGATTCAAAAATGACATATACTTCAATGAATTTATGACATGGAATTTGCACACACCATCAAACTACTCATGTTAAGTCTAGAAAGCGATAAAGTGTACCTTGAAATGCCGACACTAATTCTTATCATCACCACTCGAAGTGTCCTATGCTTCTTTCTTTGCGATCATTTCTCGGTTGCTTAAAGCTTGACTTATGAGTAAGAACAATTAAACAAAAATGTTGGCAAACCAATATTTGATTAAAACACACTTAAATTTCAAAAAGTATTCATGCAATTATCAAGACACACTCTAAAATTCAACAAACTCCTCAATCTTCCTTCAACTCATCGCCATGGTTTACACCACCTCCTGCACCCCCCAAAAAAAATTGGCTTGCCCTCAGGCCACTTAGCATAATCAACAAAATCCTCTTAAGAAAGGAATGGAGAGGGGAAGTTTTGAAATTTGGAGGTTTGGATGTGGAGTAGCGAGGTTGTTGAAAGAATCTCCTAAGTTCGTGAAAATAGGAATGAAACGAAAATGACATAAAACAAAAGTTTTTTTTTTTCAGTTCGCGGGGCGAACTGAAGGAAATTTCAAAAAAAATTAGTTCTGTTATTTACTGTTCGCGGCGCGAACTGAAGCTGTGAATTCAGTTCGCGGGGCGAACAGTGTTCGCGGGGCGAACTGTAAAAACCAGAACCCAATTTTTTTCAAAATTTAACACAGCAAAAACTCACACAGCAGAAAAAAAATTAAAATACAGACTTACAACGTTGGGTTGCCTCCCAACAAGCGCTTTGTTTAACGTCGTTTGAGCTTGACGGTCCACTGATTAGCCCGGTTTAAATAGAGATACGACATCCACATCACGATTTATGTCGCCACCATGGTAAACTTTGAGTCTTTGACCATTTACGGTCCAACTCTCTTGTGACTTTGGATCCTCGATTACAATGGCTCCATAATTCCGTACTTCCTTGACAACGAACGGTCCTGACCCTTTTGGCTTCAGCTTACCCGGTAATAACTTGAACCTTGATTTGAAAAGCAGTACCATTTGTCCGACATGAAACTCCTTGCGACGGGCCTTTCCATCATGGTATTTTTCTTCAATTGCATCATTTCGGAATGAATCATGTTTGTCATGTGGATGCTTCATAGCTTTAAAAAGATTAAAGGTCACCTCTTCGTCTTGCACTCTCACCTTCATTAGTCCATCATCTACGTCAATCATCATCCGAGCTGTTTTCATAAAAGGTCTTCCAAGAATTAGGGGCACATCACGGTCCTCATCCATCTCCACTATTACGAAATCTACCGGAAACAAGAATTTGTCCACCTTCACTAACATGTCTTTAGCAATTCCGTATGGTAAAGTGGTAGACTTGTCGGCTAGTTGTAAAGTCATTCTCGTCGATTTAATCTCAACATTCCCTAATCTTTTAACAATGGAGAGAGGGATTAAATTTATACTAGAGCCCAAGTCAATCAAACCATTTCCAGTGTATGTGCTTCCAATGGTCACCGGTAGAACAACCCGGCCCGGATCAGACTCCTTCCTTGGGAGAGTCTTTTGGATGATAGCACTACACCGTGCATCAAGCAGTATGGTCTCGTCTTCCACGTGTCTCCTTTTCTTTGTAAGAATGTCCTTCATGAACTTGGCATACCGTGGCATTTGTTCTAATGCATCAGCAAATGGAATGTTGATTTGAAGCTGCTTGAAGATGTCCATAAACCGTGCATAGTGTCTAGCGTTATCCTTCTTTGATGGTGTGTGCGGATATGGTAGATGTTGAACTGGAATGACATTCACTCCTTTGTCTCCTTTTTTCTTATTTCTTGGTTCGATTTCCTTATTCATTTCCGCTTCACACCGCTGCTCTTCCATCAGTTGTTGGTTCTGCTATTTTCGCGGCGCGAAGGGAGATCGCGGCGCGAACTGAGCAGTTTCTACCACTTTCTTCTTCCCACAAGCCACATCCTCATTTTCCAGCACAGCATCCATATCATTCTCAACTGTAATTTCCTCACCTTTTTTACTTGTCAACTCTCTACCGCTTCTAGTAAAAATTGCTTTGCAATGCTCCTTTGGATTAGTTTGAGTATTAGCGGAGAAAGAAGATCCTGCAGTTTGTTCCGACAGCTGTTTCGCAAGTTGACCTATTTGATTTTCCAAATTCTTGATTGCTGCTTCATTACTCTTCTGATTTGCCATGGAAGCTTGCATGAATTGTTGAAGAGTGTCCTCTAGCTTGGAACTTCCTCCTTGTGATTGTTGGCCTTGAGAATTTGGATGTTGGTAAGGACTTTGCTGCTGAAAATTTTGATTGTTGAACCTTGATGGTTGATAACCTTGATTGTTGCTTTGATAGCCTTGATTTTGATTGTTCACATAGCTTACTTCTTCTAGTGGAGGACAAAAACCAGTAGGGTGATCTCCTTGACATAACTCGCAACATGCTACTTGATGTCGAACTTGAGAACTTTGAATCTCTTTTATTTGCTGTGGAAGCTTGGCCATTTGTTGAGTGAGAAGCTCCACTTGTTGAGAGAGTAGCTTGTTTTGAGCAAGGATGGCATCATTGGTATTCAACTCAAGAACTCCCGGTTTACGTTGTGAAGGGCTACGATCATGTTGACCTTGATGATCATTGAGTGCCATCCGGTCAATAATAACGTTAGCTTCTTCCGCAGTCTTTGACATAAGAGAGCCACTCGCGGTAGCATCCAAAAGTGTTCTGTGAGTTGATTGGAGCCCATTTAGAAAAATATGGATTTGAGTGAGCTCATCAAAACCATGACCCTTGCATTTTCTCAACATTGACTTGAATCTTTCCCAAGCCTCATTTAAAGACTCGTTGCTTCCTTGAGTGAATACCGCAATAGCCGTTTTGGCTTCCATGAATCGGGATTGAGGGAAATATCTTTCTAAGAACTTTTCTTCTAACAAATTCCAATCCGTCATCACTCTTGATGCTTGATCAAGGTACCACTCTTTTGCCTTTCCCACTAAGGAGTGTGGGAACATCCTCTTGAATAATGCTTCTTCACCCGCTTCATCAATTCCCGTAGAACCCGCAATCTCATAAAATTTGATGAGATGGGTGTACGGATCTTCATGATCCATTCCGGTGAATGGATTTGCATAGAGAAGTTGGAGGATTCCGGTCTTCATCTCCGTATTTCTTCCTCCACGAGCAAATTGAGCATTTCTTCTTGGACTATTCGCGGACATCTCGGTACGATTATCATCCGCCATGTTTCCTTCGCAAGCCTCTACAACCACTTCTTCGATCGGAACAAGTGCGGAAGTAGATGCTTCTTCTCTCCGGTTCCTCTCTTCGGCTAGTTTCCTTCTTCTTCATGTTTTGCTATTGAGCTTCCGAAGTGTTCTTTCAATTTCAGGATCAAATTGAAGTTGCTCCTCGGTTGCTTTTCCTCGCATGCACTAGAATCTACAAAACTAACAAACCAAGTGAAACAAAAGAGGGATAGTAATAAATGTAACACAACTTAAAACAAAGAATTATTGCAATGCTTGTAATATCGACACCAATCCCCGGCAACGGCGCCAATTTGTTGAAAAGTATATCTTCGGCAAATATTTTTATATCGTATCCACAGAGATTGGGTAATATTACCGCCGTTCTATAATTCAAATGTTATAAGTTTAGAAAGTAACAGGGTTGTTTTGGTTGGAAAAATATTTTGTGAGTGAATGTTAACAAAAACTATGAAATGGTTTTAGTCAAATATAAAAGCTTGGCAAGATTGGAGTTCACTATTTCAAATGTTTATGATTCCTTATGATAAATAAATCGATTCAAGATTATTGATGATGTTCAAATATCCTCTCAAAGTCATTTATGTCTAAATGATATCGTGATAATCACTATATTGATCCTTAGACGATCTCTCCACCTAACTATCAATATAGCAATCTTTAATGTTCAATATCAAAGAATAATAATGAATAAATCTATCTCTACAACTTATTCACTACTTGAAAATCTGTTTTATGTCTAAACTCAAGTAATCTGTCTCGACAACTACTCAAATCTGGTTTTCAACTTAGGGCAAAAACAGTATTCAATACATCAACAATCTTTATCAAATATATAAATCAAAGTGAATACATAAACAGATGAGAATAGCTACTACCTCCAATCTTGACAAAAGGGAGTTTAGCTCCTCATCATCATTTTACAAAGCAGAATGGAGAAGAAGAAAAACTCTGTTTTTCTTTATTACAAAAGCTCTCAAGAACAATGTATGAATGATAATGAATAATATATCCCTAGAATAATGTATTTTCTCTCCTAAAAGAGTTGACATTTCCTTAATTGGTCATTCTCATCCAATGCAGAAAAGCAATTCCAAGGCAGACCCAAAATGGCAAAAACAGCTGGCCTTCAAAACAGCACTTTTGACCCAAAAATCAGTTTGCTGGATTCGCAGGGTTCGCGGGGCGAACTTTGTTCGCGGGGCGAACTGGTCCTGTCATGCAGTTCGCGGGGCGAACTTTGTTCGCGGGGCGAACTGAAGCTGCCTCAGTTTCCTTGTTTTGCAAGCTTCATCCAAAATCTTCCATATTATGATGCTGCAATCCAAAGCTTTCTCATCCAAAAATTCTACAAAACTAACAAATATGTGAAATAACTATTCAAAACAAAATAAATTAAACCTAATTGCATTTATACAAAATAGTGAGAATAAAAGTGTGTAATTACATCAAAACTTGGTAAAAGGGACCAATAAAATGGTATAAAAAGTAGTACTAATTGGTCCCTAACAAGCTTTATTCATGATATCAAAATCCCAACACCCACACATAAATATATATACAGATATAAAAATGCAATAAAACAGAGATAAAGAAAGCATATAACAAAGGAAAAAAAGAAACAAACAAAGCTAACACACATACAAAAACCTAACTAAACTAGGGTTGACTCACTTAGGGATGTTCCTTTCCCCAGCAGAGTCGCCATCTGTCGCACCTCGAAAAATGAGTGCACGACTTAAAGCGAAGCGCAATTGCACGCTCGCAATGATGGACTGAACAGAGTCGCCACCGAACTTTATTTATTCCTAAAAAGGAAAGGGGGAATATCGATAAAACCTAAGACAAAACAACAATGATTATTGGTCGTCGCAACCAAATCAGGGTTCGGGAGTCGGTTACGCAAGGGGAAGGTATTAGCACCCCTCACGTCCGTTGTATTCAACGGGAACCGTTTAGTTAGTTTCGTTTTGAATGTTAGCTTATGTTAGTCTTTCCAAGTTATAATGAGGGAGAGAGTAAAATAGAAGAGAGAAGAAATGTTTTTGGATTTTTTGACGAAGGACTAAACCTAAGTTTTTTATTAGTGGGCCTGACAAGATTTACAAATCCTGCTCTTATGTATCTCAAAAGAGAAATCAAGGCCTACGTAGTTCTGGGTAGAAAATGTTTGTTTGTTGGTCGATTTTAGCGATAGCCATATTGTATTAATCGACGAAAACATTGTTTTACCCAAAACAGATGAGGAGTGGACGTATACCACACATCGAATGGATTTACAAATCTACATTCAGAAAAGCGTCACTTATCTCGACTCAACAATCGTGGCCGAAACATTGTTTTCCATCACCTTAAGATAATATATCTTTCGTTTATGAAAAAGATTTTTGATTAGTCGCACGGCGGCTTGAAAAAGAGTTTGATTGGTTGGATTTATTTTGAGTAATGGCGAGAACTTGGATGAGGGAGATATCCATCTCGAATCCTAGTCTCAGGAGTGCGTGGTATCCACTACGTTCCATTTCCATCTTATCGGAAAAAGTATTTAATAAAGATTAAATGTTTTGAATTTGATTGAGAAAGGGGTTTGAAGGAACCGCATTGACAATTTTAGACGATGGTGAGAGCTAAGATAGGCAAGGCATCCACCTTGAATCTTAATCTCAGGAGTGCACGGTATACACCATGTTCCATTTCCATCTTTATTGAAAAAATGTTAAGGTAAGAATTAAGTATTTTTTTTGAAAGACGAATATTTGATGAGAACGAGACATGAGCCTCGGGGTCAATCACTCGGGGTTCCACTGGAATGCTAGATTCCAATGGTCCTTTTTTATTCGAATTATTGAAGAAAATTAATTAATGGACAACGGACACTTGATGAGAACCAAATATTCAAAGGGTTACGCCAGAATGCTTGATCCCAACAGCCCTTATTTTGTCCAAGTTAATTATTGAGTGTTTCTAAGAACGAAAGAAAAGAATGAACGGTTAACCCAAAACGTGAGGCTCATGACTGATTGTCATACGGTGAACTGACTTTATGTGTTTTTGCTTTGGAAAGCAAATGTCGCGGATAGCAAGAGTCGCCACCGACTTTTCTTTTATCCAATAAGGAAAGGTGGAAAATAACAGGAAAGACCTTAATTAGATTTTGGGTTCGGGAGGTACATTATACAAAGGGAAGGTGTTAGCACCCTTTGTATCCATGGTTATCCATGGGCTCTTAATTGCTCGATCACTTATGTTTGTCTGAAAAAGTGTTTGTGAATTGCTTAGAAAAGGTTTTGAAAGGAGAATTTAACTTTGTAATGATTCTTGTATGAATGTATACAAAGTGGTTATCTCGTTTAGTTTTGAAAGTTGTTTAGAAAAATATAACTCGGTAATGATTCTAGTATGAATGTATACCAAGTGGTGATTTTCTAAAAGATGTTTTGAAAGGTGTGAGGTGTGAAAAATGTTTTAGGTTGTGAGTCAGCAATTAAGGGTTATACCTACCCGAGGTCTTTATAAGTATTTCCTATCCTTATGAGGGTAAAACTGTCCTTACTATTGAGAAGTAAGTAGTTTTATCCTTTGGATGTAAAAGGGACATCGTAGGGTCATCGATTGGTCATTGAAGGCAACATTTGTAAGGATACCTTAGCATTCGAAGGGACGATCATCTTTTAACCGTAGGCTACAACGAAGGGTCATCGAGGGACAAAATCATATATTCGAAGGCAACATCCGAGGGACTATGATTTATTTTATAGGGACATGATGATTTAATCGAAGGGTCTTTGCTAAGTGGATCCCCACATTCGCGGGACATGACCGTAATACCGTAATATCGTAAGGCAACAAAGAGAGGTCCAAGATCACATATTCAACGGAAATATTTTACGATCGATTAGGTAGTTGTAATCAATTAGGTAATTAGGTCCATATTAATCAAGTAATTAGGAGGAATCTCCACATTAAAATCAATTAAATAAATATGATGAATCTCCACATTAAAATCAATTAAGTAAATAGGATGAATCTCCACAAGGGTATCCCACAAATAAAGTGGGATACCTAGCAAGCTGCCCTCTTCGGGAGTATGTGAGTCCTTACAATATTCAGCAAACAGGTCAGAATACCAAATGGGGGTGCAATCGAGGATTACACCGCAAAGGAAGACACAGCAGTAGGAATGTCAGGCAAAATAACGCATGATAATCATAGAACAGATCAACTAAGCACAGAACAGAACACCCAAAATATTAGCGACTGTCACGTTCGCCTCTGCCTCGCCTAGCGAAGGCCTAGCGAATACTCGCTGCATGCTCGCTTAGCGATGTGCTAGCGAGCGGCTGCGGGTTTTGAATTTCAGAACAGTATGACCTCAGCCTGCTGCACGCCTTATGGCGTCTAATACACAAATTACATGGTTTAGCATTCACAATATTCAGGCACACTTAAATTCACATGCAAAACCTCAAATATGTTTATGAATTCAATTATAATATCACATGCAAATTAAGAACATAAAGCGGTAATAGTAATACAAACCTGTTTGCAATCGAATTGCAACCTTGAATTGGTAAGTCGGATTGAGTTGGGCGGAGGTGACCTTGATGCGGATGAGTTTCCTTCAGGGTTTCCTTTAGGGTTGCTCTGAATTCTCTTGGTTAGCCTCCAGGGTTTGTTGTGCCTTCTTTCTATCTCCGGTTTTCCTTCCGTTTTCCGTTTTTTTTTCCTGACTGAAGTTGTGGTATTTATAATGGTTTGTTGTGACCTAATGGGCTCAGAATGAAGCCCAGAATTTTATGGTATTCGCAAGCTTCGCTAGGCGAGTATTGTAGCGAAGGGTTCGCTAGGCGAAGGATTTGCTCGCCTAGCGAGCATGCCAGTTTGGGCCATTTTCTGGATTGGGCCATTTGTGAGCTGGGTCTTGGTTCCTTTAAGGTCAATGCCTTGGAAAATAAGTTGGGGTGCCTTGAAAAATGCCTTGTAATATTTGCGAGCAAATTTTGGGGTATGACTGTAACACCCCGATAAAAATAAGATAATTATTTAATTTAAGTTAATATTATATTTATTAATTTAATTAAATAATTGGAATTATTGGATTATTATTATTATTTTTATTGGAATAATAATTATTGGAAAATATATATAAGTTGGAAATAAGAAAAAGAGTTTCATTTGGTAAAGAGGGTTTTCACGTGAAAACAGAGAAGCGGCAGAGAAGTGGAGAAAGGGCAAAGAGGAAGAGCAAGAGAACGAAGGTTGGAGAAGAGAAAAGCTTGAAGCTAAAGGATTGCCGGATTAACTCAGGTAAGGGGGGTTTATCGTCGTTTAATGGGTATTATGGGTTAACATGTAATGGGTAGTGATGAACCGTTGATTTGACCCTAATTGGGATGTTGAATGCTGAAAAATTGTGTTGGATAAGTTGTGTTAAAGCTGTGATTGAATCTGTAATTGTGTGAGTTGTGAATTCCCGAACGTATAGCTTTTTACGGAATTGGAATCGGAGGTCCGGAAGTCCTCCAACGGCGGAAAATGCGGAGAATTCTGCATTCTGCTTCGTGTTAGCGCAGGAACAGCTTTCTGTCTTGCGTTAACCGGTTAACCCAGGGTGTTAACCGGTTAACACTGTTAGGAATTGTGAAGTATTGCTGTTTTGCTTGCGTTAACCGGTTAACCCAGGGCGTTAACCGGTTAACACTGTTGTGATTTATGAAAAATTGTTGTTCTGTTTGCGTTAACCGGTTAACCCAGGGCGTTAACCGGTTAACACTGTTGAGTTTTGCCAGAAAGCGTGTTCTGTGTTGCGTTAACCGGTTAACCTAGGGCGTTAACCGGTTAACACTGTTGGAAATTGGAAAATTTGGTATTTAAATGTTGTGTACATATTTGATGGTTGGCCTATATCGGTATGTGATATAGTAGGGATCATTTCCCATTGTTTTGAGTAGAATAGGTATTAGTAGAGTGTGCTAATACTGTGTTGGATTAATTGGCATGACATGATATGATTATGTGATAAATATGCTGATGATGTGTGAAAATATGCATAATGTTGTGAATGTATATATTATGCATGTGTTGGTGAATGGACTGTTTTATGGCTTAGAGTGTGAGCATATGTCCATTGTGGATTGTTGTTGATGATGTTGCATTGCTAGGTGAATTAGCATGCATATTGTGGCCTTTATGGTGGTAGCTAATTCCCATGGTGAGGAATTAGTGAGTAAATCATTGTAGATTGTTGTTGATGTTTGCATGCTAGGTGATTAGCGTGCATATCATGGCCCTTGGGGTGGTAGCTAATTCCCGTGGTGAGGAATTAGTGAGTGAGTCACTAGGTCTCAAATGAGTGGGACTAGTAGGACTTGGTAGCCGTATCTGGATTTGATCGGTGAGGTTGAACTATGTGTTCACGAATAGTCGGTACCGCATGCATGGAGTCTCATTGCATAATGTATGTATGGCGTATAATATGAATGGATGTATTCCAATATTATACGTGTGTTTGTGTTGGCATTGAGTATGAGTATGAATTGTGTTGGTATTGAGTATGATATTTGAGTTGATGTGCCGTTACTGAATGTGTGATATGATTAGGGTGATTAATGTGTTATTGACTTAGCATTACATGATATTTTATAATGCTTATTATATCGATTGAGGAACTCACCCTTACAACTATTTTTCAGGTAACGAGCAGTGATTGAGTAGGAGCTAGTACTTGGAGTCTAGTGTAGTTCCTTAGTGGGTCATGCTCTGGTAGATGTAACATCGGAAAGGGATGTTTTAATTGTTTTATTGTTGGTTGTTGAACCAGTTTACATGTAATGTGTTACATGTTTTGCATGATTGATTTGATTTCTATCCGCTGCGAATTATGCAAATGTTTATTTTGATTAAATAAAGAGCATGACCGTTATTTTGGTGAATGGTGTGAAGTGATTGTGTGACACCCTTAATTGCATATCTACTCTGATATATATTTGTTGTTTTAATTAAATAATTGGGGTATTTTAGAAGGGTGTTACATTAGTGGTATCAGAGCATAGTCGGTCGAGTCGAGTCGTAGTTATTCTGTTTCCCTGTACGTGATAGGTGTTGTGTAACCCTATCAGTACTTATTGTTTTAGCTTGTTGGGTTTTCAGAATAGAGATGGCTGGAAGAGGTAGAGATGATGCTGCGATTGCTGAGGCTCTGGGTATGCTAGCTGGAGTACTTGGAGGGAATCCGAATGTTGTGGGAATGGGAGCTGCTCGTCAATTGAGTGAGTTCCAGAAGAACAATCCTCCAATGTTCAAGGGAGCATACGATCCAGATGGTGCTCAGAAGTGGTTGAAGGAGATCGAGAGAATCTTCCGAGTGACTGAGTGTGCCGATAACCAGAAGGTCAGGTTCGGTACGCATATGCTGTCAGAGGAAGCTGATGATTGGTGGGTTGCTACCCGCACTGAGTTGGAAACTGCTGGGAATGCTGAGATCACTTGGGTTGTGTTCAGAGAGAGATTCCTGAGGAAGTACTTTCCAGAGGATGTCAGAGGAAAGAAAGAGATAGAGTTCTTGGAATTGAAGCAGGGCAATCGGTCTGTTACTGAGTATGCTGCTAAGTTCACAGAGCTGTCGAAGTATTACACTCCCTATAACGAGGCTACTGGGGAATTTTCGAAATGTGTGAAGTTTGAGAACGGGTTACGTCCCGAGATCAAGCAGGCTATTGGGTATCAGCGGATTAGAGTGTTTTCTGATTTGGTTGACTGTTGCAGGATCTTTGAACAGGATACCAAGGCCAGAGCGGAGAGCTATCAGCAGAGGGTTGATAGGAAAGGCAAGAATCAGAATGATCGTGGAAAACCGTATGCAGCTGGCAAAGGTTTTCAGAGACAGAGTGGGATGAAGAGGCCTAGTGGGGGAGACTCTAGTGCCCCTGCTAAGTGTTACAGATGTGGTCAGGCTGGACATCGTGTCCATGAGTGTACCAGTGCTGAGAGGAAGTGTTTCAAGTGTGGAAAAGGTGGTCATTTGGCTGCAGAGTGCCGGTCGAAGACTGTGACTTGTTTCAACTGTGGAGAGGTGGGTCATATCAGCCCACAGTGTCCTAAGCCGAAGAAAGAGAACCAGTCGGGAGGCAAGGTTTTTGCTTTATCGGGTTCTGAGACTTCTGCAGATGATCGTTTGATCCGAGGTACGTGTTATATTAATGGCTTTCCTCTTGTAGCTATTATTGACACAGGTGCGACTCATTCCTTTATATCTTTGGATTGTGCTGTGAAACTTAAGTTAGAGATATCTGAGATGCATGGGAGTATGGTGATTGATACTCCTGCGAAGGGTTCAGTGACTACTACTTCAGTTTGTTTGAATTGTCCTTTGAGTATTTTTGGTAGAGACTTTGGGATGGACCTTGTGTGTCTTCCACTAGTGCAGATTGATGTTATCCTGGGTATGAACTGGTTGGTGTTTAACCGAGTTTATATCAACTGTTTTGATAAGACTGTGATCTTTCCTGAGATGGAGGAAGGAAAGGATTTGTTTCTATCAGCAAGGCAGGTGAATGAGGCAGTAGTAGATGGGGCAGAGTTGTTTATGCTGTTAGCGACTTTGGAGGCTAAAGATAAACTGGTGATTTGCGATCTAGCTGTGGTATGTGATTTTCCTGATGTGTTTCCTGAAGAAGTGAATGAATTACCGCCAGAGCGTGAAGTTGAGTTCTCGATTGATTTGGTACCTGGTACTAGGCCGATATCGATGGCTCCGTACCGTATGTCTGCTGTCGAGTTAGCTGAATTGAAGAGTCAGTTGGAAGATCTGTTGGATAAGAAATTTATTCGTCCGAGTGTGTCACCGTGGGGTGCACCAGTGTTATTGGTTAAGAAGAAAGAAGGTACTATGAGGTTGTGTGTGGACTACAGACAACTGAATAAAGTGACGATCAATAATCGGTATCCTTTGCCGAGGATTGATGATTTGATGGACCAGTTGGTTGGTGCGAGTGTGTTCAGCAAAATAGATTTGAGATCAGGGTATCATCAGATACGTGTGAAAACTGAGGATATTCAGAAGACTGCTTTCAGAACAAGGTATGGACATTATGAGTATTCTGTAATGCCTTTTGGTGTGACTAATGCGCCTGGGGTATTTATGGAGTATATGAATAGGATTTTCCATCCGTACCTAGACAAGTTTGTTGTGGTGTTTATTGACGATATTTTGGTGTATTCGAAATCTGAAGAAGAGCATGCTGAACATTTGAGAGTGGTTTTAGGAGTTCTACGAGAAAAGAAGTTATTTGCTAAACTGTCTAAGTGTGAATTTTGGTTAGAAGAGGTTAGTTTCCTTGGTCATGTGATTTCAAGAGGTGGTATTGCTGTTGATCCTTCTAAGATAGAAGCGGTATCTAAGTGGGAAGCTCCGAAGTCAGTTTCTGAGATAAGGAGTTTCCTTGGTTTGGCTGGTTATTATAGGAAATTCATTGAGGGATTTTCTAAGTTGGCGTTACCATTGACGATGTTGACTAGAAAGGGGCAAGCGTTTGTTTGGGACTCAAAATGTGAAGAAGGTTTCCAAGAGTTAAAGAGAAGGTTAACTACTGCTCCTATTCTGATATTACCGAGTCCGTCAGAACTATTTGAGGTTTTCTGTGATGCGTCATTGTTGGGCTTGGGTGGTGTGTTGATGCAGAATAAGCAGGTTGTGGCTTATGCTTCGAGACAACTGAAGGTTCATGAGAGGAACTATCCGACGCACGATTTAGAGTTGGCAGCTGTGGTATTTGTTCTGAAGTTATGGAGGCATTACTTGTACGGGTCAAGATTTGGGGTTTTCAGTGACCATAAGAGTTTAAAGTATTTGTTTGATCAGAAAGAGCTGAATATGAGACAGAGGAGATGGTTAGAGTTTCTGAAGGATTATGACTTTGGTTTGAATTACCATCCGGGTAAAGCAAACGTAGTGGCTGACGCATTGAGTCGGAAATCATTGCATATGTCTATGTTAATGGTTAAGGAATTGGATTTAATTGAGCAGTTTAGAGACTTGAGTTTGGTGTGTGAGAGTACTCACAATAGTGTTAAATTGGGAATGTTGAAGTTAACGAGTGGTATTCTGGATGAGATTAGAGAGGGTTAGAAATCCGATGTGCTTTTGGTTGATAAGTTGACTCTAGTGAATCAAGGTCAAGGTGGTGAATTCAGAGTTGATGAGAATGGTGTTTTGAAATTTGGTAATCGGGTGTGTATTCCGGATGTTACCGAACTTAAGAAGAGTATTCTTGAGGAAGGACATCGTAGTGGCCTGAGTATTCATCCTGGGGCTACGAAGATGTATCATGATTTGAAAAAGTTATTTTGGTGGCCGGGAATGAAAAGAGAAATTGCAAGTTTTGTTTATTCTTGTTTGACTTGTCAGAAGTCAAAGATTGAGCATCAGAAGCCGTCTGGGCTAATGCAACCGTTGGCTATTCCAGAGTGGAAGTGGGATAGTATCAGTATGGATTTTGTTTCGGGTTTACCGAGGACAATTAAGAACTTTGAAGCTATTTGGGTGATTGTTGACAGATTGACGAAATCGGCTCATTTCATTCCGATCAGAATGGATTATTCGTTAGAGAGATTAGCCGAGTTGTATATTGAGAAGATCGTAAGTTTGCATGGTATTCCGTCGAGTATTGTTTCGGACAGAGATCCTAGATTTACATCGAAGTTCTGGGAAGGTTTGCAGAGGGCTTTGGGAACTAAGCTGAGATTGAGTTCTGCATATCATCCGCAGACTGATGGTCAGACTGAGAGGACGATTCAGTCGCTGGAGGATCTTTTGAGGGCTTGTGTTTTGGAAAAGGGAGGTGCTTGGGATTGTTATTTACCTTTGATTGAGTTTACCTACAACAATAGTTTTCATTCGAGCATTGGTATGGCACCGTTTGAAGCTTTGTATGGTAGGAGATGTCGGACACCTTTATGTTGGTATGAGTCCGGTGAGAGTGCTGTGGTTGGACCGGAGATTGTTCAACAGACTACGGAAAAGATTAAGATGATTCAGGAGAAGATGAGGATTGCTCAGAGTCGTCAGAAGAGTTATCACGACAAGAGAAGGAAGTCACTTGAGTTTCAAGAGGGGGATCATGTGTTTCTTCGTGTTACTCCGATAACTGGTGTTGGTCGAGCTTTGAAGTCGAAGAAGTTGACACCTCGATTTATTGGTCCTTATCAGATTTTGGAGAGGATAGGGGAGGTAGCCTATCGTATCGCTTTACCGCCGTCACTTGCGAATTTGCATGAGGTTTTTCATGTGTCTCAGTTGAGGAGGTACATTCATGATCCGTCGCATGTAGTCCAAGTAGATGATGTACAGGTGAGAGATAACCTGACTGTTGAAACATCACCTATGAGGATCGAGGATCGAGAGTTGAAGCAGTTGCGGGGTAAAGAGATTGCTTTGGTAAAGGTAGCTTGGGGAGGACCAGCAGGTGGCAATGTGACTTGGGAACTTGAGAGTCAGATGAAGGAGTCTTATCCGGAGTTATTCGCTTGAGGTATGTTTTCGAGGACGAAAACTCTTTTAGTGGGGGAGAGTTGTAACACCCCGATAAAAATAAGATAATTATTTAATTTAAGTTAATATTATATTTATTAATTTAATTAAATAATTGGAATTATTGGATTATTATTATTATTTTTATTGGAATAATAATTATTGGAAAATATATATAAGTTGGAAATAAGAAAAAGAGTTTCATTTGGTAAAGAGGGTTTTCACGTGAAAACAGAGAAGCGGCAGAGAAGTGGAGAAAGGGCAAAGAGGAAGAGCAAGAGAACGAAGGTTGGAGAAGAGAAAAGCTTGAAGCTAAAGGATTGCCGGATTAACTCAGGTAAGGGGGGTTTATCGTCGTTTAATGGGTATTATGGGTTAACATGTAATGGGTAGTGATGAACCGTTGATTTGACCCTAATTGGGATGTTGAATGCTGAAAAATTGTGTTGGATAAGTTGTGTTAAAGCTGTGATTGAATCTGTAATTGTGTGAGTTGTGAATTCCCGAACGTATAGCTTTTTACGGAATTGGAATCGGAGGTCCGGAAGTCCTCCAACGGCGGAAAATGCGGAGAATTCTGCATTCTGCTTCGTGTTAGCGCAGGAACAGCTTTCTGTCTTGCGTTAACCGGTTAACCCAGGGTGTTAACCGGTTAACACTGTTAGGAATTGTGAAGTATTGCTGTTTTGCTTGCGTTAACCGGTTAACCCAGGGCGTTAACCGGTTAACACTGTTGTGATTTATGAAAAATTGCTGTTCTGTTTGCGTTAACCGGTTAACCCAGGGCGTTAACCGGTTAACACTGTTGAGTTTTGCCAGAAAGCGTGTTCTGTGTTGCGTTAACCGGTTAACCCAGGGCGTTAACCGGTTAACACTGTTGGAAATTGGAAAATTTGGTATTTAAATGTTGTGTACATATTTGATGGTTGGCCTATATCGGTATGTGATATAGTAGGGATCATTTCCCGTTGTTTTGAGTAGAATAGGTATTAGTAGAGTGTGCTAATACTGTGTTGGATTAATTGGCATGACATGATATGATTATGTGATAAATATGCTGATGATGTGTGAAAATATGCATAATGTTGTGAATGTATATATTATGCATGTGTTGGTGAATGGACTGTTTTATGGCTTAGAGTGTGAGCATATGTCCATTGTGGATTGTTGTTGATGATGTTGCATTGCTAGGTGAATTAGCATGCATATTGTGGCCTTTATGGTGGTAGCTAATTCCCATGGTGAGGAATTAGTGAGTAAATCATTGTAGATTGTTGTTGATGTTTGCATGCTAGGTGATTAGCGTGCATATCATGGCCCTTGGGGTGGTAGCTAATTCCCGTGGTGAGGAATTAGTGAGTGAGTCACTAGGTCTCAAATGAGTGGGACTAGTAGGACTTGGTAGCCGTATCTGGATTTGATCGGTGAGGTTGAACTATGTGTTCACGAATAGTCGGTACCGCATGCATGGAGTCTTATTGCATAATGTATGTATGGCGTATAATATGAATGGATGTATTCCAATATTATACGTGTGTTTGTGTTGGCATTGAGTATGAGTATGAATTGTGTTGGTATTGAGTATGATATTTGAGTTGATGTGCCGTTACTGAATGTGTGATATGATTAGGGTGATTAATGTGTTATTGACTTAGCATTACATGATATTTTATAATGCTTATTATATCGATTGAGGAACTCACCCTTACAACTATTTTTCAGGTAACGAGCAGTGATTGAGTAGGAGCTAGTACTTGGAGTCTAGTGTAGTTCCTTAGTGGGTCATGCTCTGGTAGATGTAACATCGGGAAGGGATGTTTTAATTGTTTTATTGTTGGTTGTTGAACCAGTTTACATGTAATGTGTTACATGTTTTGCATGATTGATTTGATTTCTATCCGCTGCGAATTATGCAAATGTTTATTTTGATTAAATAAAGAGCATGACAGTTATTTTGGTGAATGGTGTGAAGTGATTGTGTGACACCCTTAATTGCATATCTACTCTGATATATATATTTGTTGTTTTAATTAAATAATTGGGGTATTTTAGAAGGGTGTTACAATGACAGCTGCCCCTGTTCAATATTCTTAAACCGAGAGGGTTAGAATGCTATGTATGCCATTCGTGGTCTGGAGGTGGAAGATTATTGAACACTTAGAATGCCCCAAAAATTTGCACTTGTTAATTAAAAGTTAGTCTTGATGAAGATGGGCTTAAAGATGCCCTCCAGGAAGCTTGATGATGAGAGCTTCGGAGTGCGTCGTACATTAGACGATATCTGAAGACATGGGTGTCATACCGGGTCATTCGCTAGACCGTATCGTGAGTCCTCCCTTGTCGACTTCGCTGGGGAGTCAGAGTGCATTATACGCTGCTGGGGATAAGGGATCAGAATGGACCATACGCTAGATCGTATCTGAATAGCAGAGTGAGTTGTTCATTAGGCGGATGACATCGCTGGGGATGAAAGATCAGAATGGATCGTACGCTAGATCGTATCTGAGTTGAAGATCCAAATGGGTCGTACATTAGACCGTATTGGAGTTGTAGAATGAGCCGTACGTTAGGCTGTATCTGAAGAAGAAAGTAGTCGTACGCTAGACTACATCCTGGAATGTACCGTACGCTAGGCAGTATCTGAGGATTTGAAGGTCAGAATGGATCGTACGTTAGATCGTATCCGTATTGCAGAATGAGCCGTACGTTAGGCTGTATCTGAAGAAGAAAGTAGTCGTACGCTAGACTACACCCCGGAATGTACCGTACGCTAGGCAGTATCTGAGGATTTGAGGATCCAAATGGGTCGTACGCTAGACCGTATCGGAGTTGCAGAGTGTCAGGATGGATCATACGTTAGATCGCATCTGAGTTGAAGGAGTCATATGTTGAGCTGAATCAGAGTGAACCGTACGCCAGGCTATATCTGAGAGTATTTGTATATGTTGTATTTACAATGAATATCTGGGGTGGGCTTAATGATGCCACCATTGGGCGGATATCAGAGCGCTTGCCAGAGTGAGTGCTCATATGGATTGTATCTGAGAGATGTAGTTGAATCTTTAATGTAATTGATAAAGATGTCCGTCTGCATGGACCTTTGTTTTGACTGTATCCGGAGGATAATTAACTGAAAAATAAAGTTAGCTCCATGCCATGTCATGATGCATGAGATGTTTTATGCTTATGAAAATAAATGCGAACAATGTATGCATGCGTATGCTGTGAAATGATGTAATGAATGAATTATGCATCTGAAAAGTTTTTTTTTTTTGGCGACTCCCTGGGGAAAATAAATCCCCATCTTCTGGTTGGAGATACTTGTATTGATGACCCTTTCTCAGCTAGGGATACTCGATTTCCGTCTGAGGGTAGAAATATTTAACAGAAGCCTGGATGGGGGTTGAAGAGATGACCAATTTGTCTAGTAATGCCAATTGCTTCTGGGGAATAACTGGCTTTGCTGGGGAATAGAATCGGCACCCGGATTCATTGGAAGGCATGGTTAGACCTTATCCTCGATCCCGAAGTCTTGTAGTAATCGCTACTTCTATTTTATGCGTGCATTTTTGGTAAACATCGATCATATTCAAATGCATATATTAATTCAAATTAAATCAATGGACGTTTTGCAAACAAAACAGAGAAAGTAAAACGGAAGCATTTTTTGGAAATAAAATTGTATTGAGTTTGAAAGAGGGCCTATAGGCAATTTGTGTACAAAGAGACAGAAATCCTAGTAAGAGGAAATCGTCGAGAACATGAAGAAAAAGCTATGAAGGAAAAGTCCTATCGATTTTAATTCTGCTACTGTCATTATGTCTTCAAGCATCTCATCTCCTGCTGTCGGATAGAAGTGATTGGCTTGTTCAGTCCCTTGAACTTGGATGAAGCTGTCTGAGAACGGGACATAGTCACACGCTTTCAATCCCTAATTTTTGCCTGGACCTCCTTTTCAGGTTTTCAGTCCACCAGGATACCCTTTTTTGCCCAAGCCTCCTTTTCAGGTTTTCGACTTGCCGGGTGTACATTTCTACATGTTTATCCCTAATTTTTGCCCGAACCCTTTTGGTTCGCCGGGATGCCCTTACCTTTGCCTAGGTACATCGATCTAGCGGGTCTCTTTTATGCGTAGTATTTTTTGACTATGTCTGCGTTCACGGGATGTGGGAGGTCTTCGCCGTCCATCGTAGCAAGTATCATGGCTCCACCAGAGAATACCTTCTTAACTACAAATGGCCCTTCGTATGTGGGAGTCCATTTGCCCTTGGGATCACCTTGTGGTAGAATGATACGCTTGATAACTAAGTCGTCGATTTGATACACCCGTCTCTTGACCTTTTTGTTGAATGCCTGGGTCATGCGCTTCTGATATATCTGCCCATGACAAACAGCCGCAAGTCTCTTTTAATCAATCAAATTTATCTGATCGAGTCGAGTCTGAATCCATTCATCCTCATCTAAGCTTGCCTCTTTCATGATTCTTAGAGAGGGAATCTGAACTTCCACTGGTAAAACGGCTTCCATTCCGTAGACTAAAGCGAAGGGAGTTGCCCCTGTCGAAGTGCGTACTGAAGTGCGATAACCATGAAGAGCAAATGGTAACATCTCATGCCAGTCTTTGTATGTTACTGTCATCTTTTGTATGATCTTCTTGATATTCTTATTAGCAGCCTCCACGGCGCCGTTCATCTTTGGCCGGTACGGAGAAGAGTTATGGTGTTTTATCTTGAACTGTGTGCAGAGTTCAGTAATCATGTTGTTGTTCAAATTAGTGCCATTGTCAGTGATAACTCTTTCAGGGACGCCATATCGACAAATAAGACTATTCTTGATGAACCGTGCCACCACATTCTTGGTGACAGAAGCAAATGAGGCTGCCTCTACCCACTTTGTAAAGTAATCAATAGCAACCAGAATGAAACGATGTCCGTTGGAAGCAGTAGGTTTAATCTCTCCAATCATATCAATGCCCCACATTGCAAAAGGCCAAGGGGCTGTCAACACGTTTAATGGAGCAGGAGGCACATGTACTTTATCCGCATAGATCTGGCACTTGTGACAATTTCTGGAGTGATGGTGGCAATCAACTTCCATGGTAGACCAATAATACCCTGATCTCAGAATCTTCTTGGCCATTGTATGTTCACTAGAGTGAGTCCCAAAAATACCGTCATGCATGTCTTCCATAATCTTTTCTGCTTCCTTTTTATCCATACAACGAAGCAAAGTCGAATCATGATTACGTTTGTATAATATTCCATTACTCAAAAAGAATTTAGCGGAGAACTTCCTCAGGAATTTTCTGTCATTGATGGACGCCCCTTCAGGGTATTCCTGAGCTTCTAAATATCTTTTTACTTCGTGGAACCAAGGTTTCTCTTCTACTTCAGCAGCGTTAAGTTCATAACAATATGCTGGTTCATCTAGTCGTTCAATGGTGATCCTGGGAGCTTCATTGTCCCATCTGACTCTGAACATAGATGACATGGTGGCCAAGGCGCCTGCCAACTGATTCTCCTCTCGTGGAATATGTTCGAATGTAATCTCTTCAAAGTATGGGATTAATGTCAACACCCGTTCTCGAGAAGGGATGAGATTCGGATGTTTAGTGTCCCATTCTTCTCTGATTTGACTGATTACTAGTGCTGAGTCTCCGCACACACTCAAAAACTTGATTCTCAGGTCTATAGCAGCTCTGAGTCCCAAAATACATGCTTCATACTCGGCCATATTATTGGTACAATCGAAACATAGTCTAGCAGTGAAAGGCGTATGACAACCCTTGGGGGAAACGATTACAACACCAACACCATTGCCCAATGCGTTAGAAGATCCATCAAAAACCATAGTCCATCGGGATCCTGGTTCGGGTCCTTCATCCGGTCCAGGTTCTTCGTAATCAGTAACAAGCATGACATCCTCATCTGGGAACTCAAAATTCATAGATTGGTAATCATCCACTGCTTGATGAGCCAAATGATCGGCCAGCACGCTTCCTTTGATTGCTTTCTGGGTAGTATACTGGATATCATACTGTGTTAAAATCATCTGCCATCTCGCTATTCTTCCGGAGAGGGCAGGTTTCTCAAATATGTATTTGATGGGATCCATCTTAGAAATCAACAAAGTGGTATGATTCAACATATACTGTCTTAGTCGGCGAGCAACCCAAGCCAAAGCACAGCAAGTTCTCTCGAGCAGTGAGTATCTTGTTTCACAGTCGGTAAACTTTTTGCTAAGGTAGTATATGGCATGCTCTTTTTGACCAGACTCGTCATGTTGCCCCAACACACACCCCATTGAATTTTCTAACACGGTCAAATACATGATTAGAGGTCTTCCTTCAACTAGTGGTATCAGGATCGGAGGTTCCTGGAGATACTTCTTGATTTTGTCAAAAGCTTCTTGACATTCGTCATTCCATATCATCTCTTGATTCTTCCTCAGTAGTTTGAAGATGGGTTTGCAGGTAGCAGTTAAATGGGAGATAAACCGGGCGATGTAATTCAAACGTCCCAAGAAACCTCTGACTTCTTTATCTGTACGGGGCACTGACATTTCTTGAATAGCTCTCACCTTAGCCGGGTCAACCTCAATTCCTTTACCACTGACAATAAATCCCAAGAGTTTACCGGATCTTACTCCAAAGGTGCATTTGTTCGGGTTCAATCTCAGCTTGTATTTCTTCAACCTCTCAAACAATTTGTACAAATGATCGAGATGTTCTTCTTCGGTATGAGATCTGGCTATCATGTCATCCACATATACTTCTATTTCATGATGAATCATATCATGGAACAAAACCACCATAGCACGCTGGTACGTTGCCCCGGCGTTCTTTAAACCGAATGGCATTACTTTGTAATAGAAAGTGCCCCATTGCATCACAAACGTAGTTTTCTCCATGTCTTCAGGTGCCATCTTGATCTGGTTATAACCCGAGAATCCATCCATGAAGGAGAATACTTTGTGTTGAGCGGTATTGTCTACCAGAACATCAATGTGCGGGAGTGGAAAGTCATCTTTGGGACTCGCTTTATTCAAATCTCTGTAATCGACGCACATTCGCACCTTACCATCCTTCTTCGGTACCGGTACCACATTAGCAACCCATTGAGGATAAGAAGTAACAGCCAGAAAACCTGCATCAAATTGTTTCATAACCTCGGCTTTGATTTTCTCAGACATTTCAGGACGCATGCGGCGAACCTTTTGCTTAACAGGACGACAATCTTCCTTCGTTGGCAAACGATGCACTACTATATCAGTATCCAATCCTGGCATGTCTTCATAAGACCAAGCAAAAATCTCTACATAGTCATGTAACATCTAAATAAATCTTTCTTTAATACTATTTTCCAAGCCTGCTCCTATTTTGACCTCTTTCTTGTCCACTTCAGTACCCAGGTTTACAATTTCGATTGACTCTTCATGCGGCTGTATAGTCTTCTCTTCTTGCAGTACCAGTCTGGCAAGTTCTCCAGGTACTTCACAATCTTCCTCACTTCCATCCTCGGCTTGGTAGATCGGATTTTCAAAGTCATAATGAACAATAGTAGAACTATTATCAACAGGATCCAGAGTGGGTATGGATCTGCAATTCGTTACGTGAGTGTGTGTAAGAAAACATAGCTTTTTCGGAAGATGACAGGAAAGATAAAGAGCGCAATATTTGAATGCAAAAAGTCCATTGATTTATTGAATGTGAATATGCTTATGAAAATGACAAAACCCTTAACAAATTAGCTATTGTGCCCCGGGCATAGACACAATGCTTTAAGAAGTTCAATTGTAAAAACTAAAAAATTTGCAATACTAAAATAGACAATAACAATTACTCCTGACTAAAGGAAATCGGGATAGTGTCTTCAGCCTTCCAATTATTGAGTCCGTCACCAATTGTTGGGAAAATCCAGCTATCCAGGTCGCAATCGCTATCAGCATCTTCTACAGCATTAATCTGATCTTTGACCATCCTTTTAGAGTTAAATCCCAGACCAGACTTGTCAGACTTGTATGGTACGTTGATCAGTTGACCCCAACCAGTACGACCACCATTTTCAACCACGGCTTGAGCGTCCTTCAGAGAAATCATGGCAGGAGGAGCACGAATAACCTTGGGCACAAGGGGAGTTGGCTTAAGGACAGGACTGGGCGGGTGAACCATTTCAAATGACTGAGTGGGAGTCTCAAAGAATTCTCCATCCATCTCGACGTATCTGAAGGCCTGCACACTACTGACAATATACTCTTCTTCTCCACACACAGTGACAATCTTACCCTCTATTGGGTACTTCAGCTTTTGATGGAGAGATGACGCTACGGCACTTGCCCCATGAATCCAAGGGCGTCCCAGCAAGCATGAATAGGCAGGACGGATGTTCATCACGTGAAAGGTAGTGTTGAAGACTTGAGGTCCTATCTTGATAGGGAGAACCACTTCACCATGGACAACACTTTTCGCACCATCGTAAGCACGCACCACAATGTCACTAGGCTTCAGTTCAATGCTTTTACAGTCAAGTTTATCGAGCACGGCTTTCGGTAGTACATTCAAAGAAGAGCCATTATCGATCAACACATGAGACAAGGTGATCCCTTTACACTCAATGGAGATATGCAGAGCTTTATTGTGATTCTTTCCTGCTGGTGTCAGATCAGCATCGGAAAAGCCTAGGCCATTGTCAACAGTCAGGTTAGCAACATAGTTTTCGAACTGATCGACAGAGGTCTCCTGAGGTACATGAGCAGTCTTCAGGAATTTTATCAATGCTTTGGCATGAGATTCAGAAGATAATAACAAGGATAACATCGAGATCTTAGACGGAGTATGCCCCAGCTGTTCTACCACATCAAAATCACTCTTGCGGATGATTTTCAGCATTTCTTCCATTTCTTGTTTGGCAACATCTTCAGTAGTAACTTCGACCGGTGTCTTTGACTGAGAAGGGTTGACTGGTTCCTTTCCTCGGGTTTCAGGGGCGGGAGGTGAGATTTCTGGAGAGAAGATTCTTCCACTTCGAGTAACTTTACTAGTCCCAACAATGTCATTAGGATTAGCAGAATTACCAACTTGCTTTACGCCATGGATGTAAACATCACCTCCATAATTCCACGGAATGGCTTTGCTGGAGGAATACGGTACTGGGCCAGGTGCAGTAATGATTAGGGGAGCTACCTTGGGCTCAGCAGTAATCTTCACAGGCACTCTAGTAGCGGTAATATTCACTGGAACTTTGGACCTATCAATCACAGATATTTCTTCAGTAGGGTTTTCCACCTTAGGAACCTTTTCGAAGAGAATTGTGCGATCATCCATCAGCCGTTGAATACCATTCCTCAACTTCAAGCACTCGTTGGGTCGGAGTATACAACGATCACAATTTTCAGCACAACCTGGAAATAAACCAGCTTGCAATAAATTCTTCTTGATGATCAGGAGAGGAGATGTTAAATCAGCTACATTAGAAATGTGAGAATTGTCATCCACAACATTAACAGTCTTGTCATGGTTAGGCATAGGTGCAGTGATTACATTAGGAGTCCCTGGAGGATCGAATTCAATTTCACCAGCGTCGATCATATCCTGAATCTTATTCTTCAACGACCAACAATCGTTTGTATCATGCCCGGGGCTATCGGAGTGATATGCACACCTGGCATTGGGATTATAACGAGAAGAAGTAGTGTTGGGATTCGTAGGAGGATCTCTGAGGGTAATCAAATTTGCTTTTAGCATACCCTGCAGTGCCTGTGCTAAAGTCATATTGATCTTGGTAAACTGCCTTCTTGGCCTGTCCTGTCTGTGCTGGAAGTTTTGAGCTGGCGGGGCTGCAATCGTAACTGCTCCAACGGCATGGTCACGATTTTTCTTGTTATGACTCCTTTCACCGTACACAGCATTTGATTCGTTCTTTCCCTGATGGGTCTTTCTGGTGCTTGCGGAGGTAGCTGCCTGTATCTTTCCACTTCGAATACCACTTTCAACACGTTCACCCGTCAATATAAGGTCAGTGAAACCTGTTGAAGAACTTCCCAGTAGATGGCTGTAGAATGGACCAGTCAGTGTACCCATGAACATGTCCACCAATTCTCGATCAGTCATAGGGGGTTTGACTCTGCCAGCCAAATCTCTCCATTTTTGAGCATATTCTTTGAAGCTTTCTTTAGAGCCCATAGTCATATTCTGCAACTGTAGCCGAGTAGGCGCCAATTCAGAATTGTATTGGTAGTGCTTGTAGAAAGCTGTCGCTAAATCAGTCCAGGTGCGGATGTTAGAGCTCTCGAGCTGATAATACCACTCCAACTGTGTGCCAGATAGACTCTCTTGGAAGAAATGGATCCATAGCTTCCTATCAGTGGTATACGGCTGAATCTTTCTCACATAAGCTCTCAGATGCATCTGAGGACAAGACGCACCATCGTACTTAGTGAAAGTGGGGATCTTGAATTTGCGAGGAATGACCACATCAGAGACCAGTCCCAAGCTTTCGAAATCCAGACCGGGCGCCTTCTGACCCTCCATAGCTAGCATGCGTTCTTCCAACAACTTATACTTATCCTCCTTTGGAGAGTACTGTTCATCTTCATAATCTTCATCGTCGTCCTCCTGATTGAGGGGATCAGCATTCTCATCTTTCGAATCATTTTCTGTCTCCTCCTCTTGATCCTTCGGAAGTCTAATCTTGATTCCCGCAGCCTGTCCTTTACGCCTTCTTCCCGGGTTAATGTAATTCACAGGTTTCTGGTCTTTCTTCTTCTCGAGCAAGAGAGCCTTCAGTTCCTCCTGCCCCTTGGATAAGCTCAGCATCATCTCCTGGAATTGAGCATTCTGAGCCTGGAGATCTTTGATAGTTTGTTCGAGAGCCATTTTTCTGTTTAGAAGGAAGACCGTGAGAATATGGTCCTTTAGAGTACCTGTTATGCAATGTTATGTTATGCTATGCAATGTATGAAATGTTTTCAAGGACTTTTGGAATTTAACTTTGCGTAAACCACCAAAAAGAGGGAAACTTTTATTAATAATTTTTTTAATCAATGTTCATTACAAAAGGAAATAATAAAAATACAATGAAAGCCCAAATCTCCCAGGGACGGCTTCTTTTCGGACGAAGATATGTATTGAGTCTTCGTTCCTCATTAAGCTGGTTGGTGAGCTCTAATACTTTCTTCCTTTCTGCAACGAACCGAGTCTCAAAAGTATCCCTTTCCTCTCTCAACTGGATCCAGGATCTCTTTAATTCTTCAACCTCGGTAGGCATACCTGGATAAGGAATGATCTGAGGAGTACCTCCTTCAACCTCTGGTTCAACAATCAGCGGTCCGACTGCAAGGTATGGCATGACAAGTTCATGAGCTCTGGCGCGTACCCATCTGAGATAAGGTTCCATAGGAATAGAGTTTTTATGTCCTAAAGTGCTTCTTTTCACCATGCCCCAGGCTCGTATAAATCTCTGACGGAGACCTTGGGAATCGGTGTCATAGTCAAACACAGTGCCTTGAAGGATTACTTCATGTGGACCATCTCTTCGAGCATAACCAAACTGATGTAGGGCTAGAGCTGGGTTATAAGTAATACCTCCTCTTATCCCCAGGAGTGGTACGTTAGAGAATTCTCCACAACGGTCAATGATGATAACATTTTCTTTGAGATGAGGACACCAACGGATGTCTGAATGGGAGAGCGACATTATCCTTTGAGACCATTTCAGATTTTGCTCATTCTTCAAGACTGATTGAGGAAGGTGCGAAATAAACCACCTAGACAATAAAGGTATGCAGCACATGAGAGTCCCTTGCCTTTTCATAGTACGGGTGTGAAGGGAATGCAAAAGGTCTCCAAGCAAGGTAGGCACAGGGTTATGAGTGAGAAATATCTTAATAGCATTCATGTCTATGAATTGATCCGGGTTAGGGAATAACACCAAACCATAGATTAGTAATGCTAGGACATTTTCGAAAGCATGGACATTCATAATTTTTAGGAATTCTCGGGCCTTATTTATCAGAAATTTGGCAAGTAAACCCTTAATCCCACTTCTTGCTACCCAGTTGGTTTCAATGTCTGACTTTGTCATGTGTAAAGCTGCGGCAACTTCTTCAGACTTCGGAATCTTTTCTAAACCACTGAAAGGTGTTTGATCAAGAATAGGTATCCCAAGCAGCCTGGAGAATTCTTCTAATGTGGGTACCAACTGATAATCTGGGAATGTGAAGCAATGATGTTTAGGATCGAAGAACTGGAATAGAACCCTCATCATATCTTCTTTGAAACCAGTGGTAACCAAACTGAGGAGAGAACCATGTTTCTTGACGAACTGAGTCTGATCAGGAAGTTCTGACACTAAATCCTTGAGTTGAGGAGAGATCGCTACAAGATTGATTTGGATGGTCTTCCTGGAAGCCATAACCTGTTTAACAGAGCAAAGCTAAATCCCTAAGTCCTTGAAATGGTTAGTACAATGTTATGATGCTATGATGTTATGATGTTATGATGTTATGGATAACAAGCACAAACAAGTCACACAACAATCATCCTTAGGTTTTAAGGCTTGCATGAGCTCTATAGGTAAATGCCCTCCCTACTGAAGTTTGGTTGGTTCAACCTGTCCTAGAATGGTAACCGGGTTCTAGAAGGATCTCCAATCATTGACCTTCCTTTAAGTCCACCTCAGTGCCACACCAAGTGGTTGACCAAAGCTTCCCCAAAGTCCAATCTCAAAGAGTGTAGTATCGAGTCTCAACCAACCCCAGTCGGAACCGAAGTCAGTTATCTCACTACTTTCTAATGGCTAGGATGAGTCAATTAGGGTTCTAAAGGTCTGGTTAATGTTTTGATGACACCACGCGGAAGCCAAATTTTTCCTCAAGTAAACATGAGGAACATCAGGACATCCAAAGTGTCACATTAACCGTAGCCATCATTTTGACCATACCAGTATACGCCGAATAGTCGCGATGATCTTTTGCTACTTACCTAAGGTACACTAGATCCGGGTGTAGGATCTTTCACTCAAGCGTAAAATACCCAAGCAATCCCTTAAAAGTAAATCAGACAATTTGAATAAGTGACCTTGTTTTTAAGGTACCCTCTCTTTTTAAGGCTCCCCAGCAGAGTCGCCAGTTCTGTCATACGGTGAACTGACTTTATGTGTTTTTGCTTTGGAAAGCAAATGTCGCGGATAGCAAGAGTCGCCACCGACTTTTCTTTTATCCAATAAGGAAAGGTGGAAAAGAACAGGAAAGACCTTAATTAGATTTTGGGTTCGGGAGGTACATTATACAAAGGGAAGGTGTTAGCACCCTTTGTATCCATGGTTATCCATGGGCTCTTAATTGCTCGATCACTTATGTTTGTCTGAAAAAGTGTTTGTGAATTTCTTAGAAAAGGTTTTGAAAGGAGAATTTAACTTTGTAATGATTCTTGTATGAATGTATACAAAGTGGTTATCTCGTTTAGTTTTGAAAGTTGTTTAGAAAAATATAACTCGGTAATGATTCTAGTATGAATGTATACCAAGTGGTGATTTTCTAAAAGATGTTTTGAAAGGTGTGAGGTGTGAAAAATGTTTTAGGTTGTGAGTCAGCAATTAAGGGTTATACCTACCCGAGGTCTTTATAAGTATTTCCTATCCTTATGAGGGTAAAACTGTCCTTACTATTGAGAAGTAAGTAGTTTTATCCTTTGGATGTAAAAGGGACATCGTAGGGTCATCGATTGGTCATTGAAGGCAACATTTGTAAGGATACCTTAGCATTCGAAGGGACGATCATCTTTTAACCGTAGGCTACAACGAAGGGTCATCGAGGGACAAAATCATATATTCGAAGGCAACATCCGAGGGACTATGATTTATTTTATAGGGACATGATGATTTAATCGAAGGGTCTTTGCTAAGTGGATCCCCACATTCGCGGGACATGACAGTAATACCGTAATATCGTAAGGCAACAAAGAGAGGTCCAAGATCACATATTCAACGGCAATATTTTACGATCGATTAGGTAGTTGTAATCAATTAGGTAATTAGGTCCATATTAATCAAGTAATTATGAGGAATCTCCACATTAAAATCAATTAAATAAATATGATGAATCTCCACATTAAAATCAATTAAGTAAATAGGATGAATCTCCACAAGGGTATCCCACAAATAAAGTGGGATACCTAGCAAGCTGCCCTCTTCGGGAGTATGTGAGTCCTTACAATATTCAGCAAACAGGTCAGAATACCAAATGGGGGTGCAATCGAGGATTACACCGCAAAGGAAGACACAGCAGTAGGAATGTCAGGCAAAATAACGCATGATAATCATAGAACAGATCAACTAAGCATAGAACAGAACACCCAAAGTATTAGCGACTGTCACGTTCGCCTCTGCCTCGCCTAACGAAGGCCTAGCGAATACTCGCTGCATGCTCGCTTAGCGATGTGCTAGCGAGCGGCTACGGGTTTTGAATTTCAGAACAGTATGACCTCAGCCTGCTGCACGCCTTATGGCGTCTAATACACAAATTACATGGTTTAGCATTCACAATATTCAGGCACACTTAAATTCACATGCAAAACCTCAAATATGTTTATGAATTCAATTATAATATCACATGCAAATTAAGAACATAAAGCGGTAATAGTAATACAAACATGTTTGCAATCGAATTGCAACCTTGAATTGGTAAGTCGGATTGAGTTGGGCGGAGGTGACCTTGATGCGGATGAGTTTCCTTCAGGGTTTCCTTTAGGGTTGCTCTGAATTCTCTTGGTTAGCCTCCAGGGTTTGTTGTGCCTTCTTTCTATCTCCGGTTTTCCTTCCGTTTTCCGTTTTTTTTTCCTGACTAAAGTTGTGGTATTTATAATGGTTTGTTGTGACCTAATGGGCTCAGAATGAAGCCCAAAATTTTCTGGTATTTGCAAGCTTCGCTAGGCGAGTATTGTAGCGAAGGGTTCGCTAGGCGAAGGATTTGCTCGCCTAGCGAGCATGCCAGTTTGGGCCATTTTCTGGATTGGGCCATTTGTGAGTTGGGTCTTGGTTCCTTTAAGGTCAATGCCTTGGAAAATAAGTTGGGGTGCCTTGAAAAATGCCTTGTAATATTTGCGAGCAAATTTTGGGGTATGACACTGATCATTCGAGGGTTCCCACCAGAATGCAAGATTCGAATGGTCCTCTTCTTTCGCGTTTTTTAAAAAGGAATTTAATCGAGTTGTAAAGATAGTTTAAAAATAAAATTATATTATAGGGATAAAATTAATTTTACAATTTTATATGTATATCGAATTAATTATATATATATAATCGAGTTCCCACCAGAATGCTAGATTCAAATGGGAGGAAATGAAATTAAATGTTGAAACTATGGAAAGTTAGTGAAATTTATATTGAAAAATTTTGTGAATTTGAATGTGATTATTTACATGTGTAAGGGTATGAACATGGATACCAATAACCTAATTAAATTAACTAACACACAAAAATCGACTAATCGAATAAAACCCAATACCGGAAAGTCAACCATTAATTAAATCTAAAAAGTAAACATTTAAAAATCTAAACAAATAAATAACGATTAAATTAAATTAATAAAAATATAAAAGTAAGATAAAGAGTAAGAAATTATAAATAATTTAAATGAAATAGCAAGCATAAAAAGAATAAAAATATGGAGATACGCTATTCCCAAGTATCAAACCCCTCCCACTGAAGAAAGTGAAACTACTCTCTCTCCACTAGGCCACTTATGGTCATTTGTTTCCTTAATAATAACTTGAATATATAGACAAACATAACTAAAGATAAATTGAAATAAATAAAAAACTGGAACGAGGTAGTCTGTTGGGTCATTTTTTAGAGTAAAATCTAACCTAAACTAAGGACCCTAACGGTATGGGCCTCTTCCTATTCTGCGTGGGAAACAGAGTTAACAGTCACATGGGGAAGAGGATGAAGAGCCATTAATGCTCTTGGGGAAACGAAAAAAGTCATTAAGTGGATTTTAATTGCATGTTTTTTTAAAATAAATAAAAGAAGAGAATGTGAGAGACCGCGTTACAAATCCAGAGATTCGCTCGTCTTCCTCACGAAGATGGTCTCCATTCCCTAAATCTCCACTCGTCTTCTCCCAATCGCTCGCACTCCCTATTCTCACTCTAAACCTAATCCTCAACCTCTCGTCATCTCTCAATCTCACTCATCTTCTCAAACTTTCGCACCTCCCCACTACGCAAAATAAGGGAAAAGAGGGCGCTTTTTTTGGCCTATAACAGTGCTTTAAAGCGCCCTTTAATCTGGCGCTGGCATAGGTAAAGACAGCGCTTTTTTTCCTGGTGAAAGCGCTCTCTAAAGTGGCTCTTTAAGCCCTTTAAGGGCCACTTTAGAGGGCGCTTTTTAAAGAAAGCGCCCTCTAAAGTGGAAACTTTTAAGGGTTTAGAGGGCGCTTTTACTGGAAAGCACCCTCTAATATGGAAATTTAAAGGGTTTAGAGGGCGCTTATTTTGGAAAGCGCCCTATAAAGTGGGTGGTTATTTAATTTTTTTTTTTTAAAAAGCGCTATATTTTTTTATTTATTTTAGACAACCTGTATATTGAAGCAATACACCTAAAACTGTATAATTTGAAGCCCTTTTTCACACATTGCATTCAACAAGCCTTATATACAACAATCCATACATATACAACAATCCACTGATATATAATCGTTTAACTTCTAAAGATTCTAAATATACAACCAATTCATAACTTAAAAAGAAATAAAACTAAGTAGCAAAAGCATCTCTGAGATGTATGTTTTTTTTGCTAGCCGCAGTCTTCTTAGCAACAACCTCTTTTTGTTCAATATCAATAGCATGAACCTAAAATATCATAAAATTAGTTAGGTGAAATATAAGATCAAGAATTAACATTTTCTATGCATAAATATCATATAATTGTGTTTATACCTTTTTTTTTATGCAACTGACTCGATTTGCTGTAATAAAAGCCATTTTACCTGTAATAAAGAAAACAATTAAAATCATTTGACTTGTACCTTTTTCACTAAGTTCTCTTTCTTTTCTTGGTTGGAATATGTTCTACATGTCTCTTAACAACACGGACAGTTGGATTGATCCAAATACCCTCATTATGATCATTTCTAATATATGAATCATTTGATATAATATTCTCATCTTGATCATTTCTGGTAAACGATTCAATCTCAACATCAATATCACCTTGATCTCCAGTGTTTTCATCAATTACTTTGTTGGAAAAAAGAACTATAGACCATTTCGTACTTTTCGGATCATTGACATAGAACACTTGTCTAGCTTGAGAGGCTAGAATAAAAGACTCATCTTTGTATCCCACCCTATTAAGATCCACTTGCAAAAATCCTGACTTATCCATTCGAATGTCGTTATTATTTTCAACCCACTTGCAACCAAATATAGGAATCTGAAACTTCTCATAATTAAACACCCAAATGCGCTCGATAACACCAAAATACGACAAATTTGCAAATTTGGGGTTTAAGTCCTTCACACTTAATATGTGCATTGCTCCCAAGTTGAAACTTTCTTTCCTATATCCATCATAAACCTCCACACCGGTCTCCCACAAAATCTTTAAATCTTCGATTAAGGGCTTCAAGTACACGTCTATGTCATTCCCTGGTTGTTTAGGTCCAGAAATCAACATAGACAACATCATGTACTTACGCTTCATACATAGCCATGGAGGTAGGTTATAAATCATAATAATCACAGGCCATGTACTGTGTGAGATACTCTGGATACCGTGTGGGTTCATTCCATCAGTAGATAATGCCAAGCGAAGGTTTCTTGATTCTTCTCCAAATTCAGGATAATCATTATCAATTCTCAACCACTGTGGTGAATCTGCCGGATGTCGATACTTTCCATCTATAATTCTTTCATCTGCATGCCAGGTCAAGTGTCTTGAATCGGTTTCACTACGAAACATGCGTCTAAATCTCGGAATAACAGGAAAATACCACAAGACTTTTGCTGGAGACAACTTGTTCTTATATCGCGAGACACCGCATTTAGGACACTCATTTAACGATGCATACTCATTTCGAAACAAAACGCAATCGTTTGGACATGCATGTATCTTATCATAGCTCATGCCAATAGAGCACAACATCTTTTTGGTCTCATATGTTCGATTGGGAAGAACATTATCCTCAGGAAGCATATCTTTCAAAAGGGCTAATAACTCTGTGAAACTTTTATCCGACCATCCATTGCCCGCCTTTAAGTTGTACAACTTTAATACCGCAGACAATCTTGTGAATTTAGTGCAACCATCATACAAAGGTTTCTCTGCATCACTTACCAAACTCTCAAACATTTCGGGACAATCCTTAAGATCTCCTTCAAGTGCTTCTGCAATCTCTTCAACTCGATCACAATCGTATGTATCTGCGCCACTATAGTTTGAGGCATAGGTCGTACTATCCCCCGGTTCAACATTCTCGTTACTTTTCTCACCATACAAATTCCAACATGTATAACTTCGATCAATTCCATGCCTCATTAGATGCGATGTCAACTGAACTGCGTCAACCCGTTTCCCATAACAACAACCCAAGCAAGGACATATCATTCTACTGGGGTCTTCGGCGTGCGCAACGATAAACTTAACGAATTCTGATACCCCATTCTTGTACTCTCTCGACAATCGATTGGAAGACATCCATGTATTATCCATTACTAATTAGAATAAACAAAAAACAATTTCAGAAGAGAAACCAAAAATGGGATGAGACAAAACAATTTCGCTTTATTGAGTTAGTCTCTATGCAGGGCATTCATGTCTCCAACAACAACCCAAAACCAAAACAATTTTGGTTTATTGAGTTAGTTTCTCAACATTTTCAGATATCTCTGACTTCAATAGCATGAGAATGTATGAACCATGCATTAAGCATTAGTGGTATGCACTAATTTGTAGCATAGTTATATATCATCATATAGTTTTTACAAAAGATAAACATTGACTAGAAAATATATATGTAGAATTGTATAATGGTCTAACTGAAAGCTAACAGAAGAATAGTCGACTCTAATTTACTCTATCAAATAACATCCATACCTAAACTTCTTAAGTTACTAGCTACGCTATGTATGCTAGAATAAATACACTCATAAGCTGCATAGTGTACCTTTGATTGGTAGAAGGTGTTTTAGATATTGCTGCCTCCTTTTTCTACATCGAGAAACAAATGGAACAGTTGGTGAAATTTAACCCATAATGCCTAGTCTCCATTGCTAGCATTGCAACACAATAATTATTGTTAAGAATACTCAATAAATGTATGAACCAAGAAAAATGAAACCAAAAATGAACAATAGCGAACGTCAGAAGAGAAACCAAGTAATATGAAGATTAGAAAAATACCTATGGTGTCAAAATCGAACAGCTAACAACGAATTAATAGAAGGACGAAACGTCGTAGATCTAACAGAGGTGGAAGGAGAACGCCTTAGAAGTAGCGAAAATCGTAGCAGTGAGAACCCTAACGTGAAAAAGAACGAAAATAACAGAGAGTGAAATAACAAAACGCGCAGTATGTTATAATTTTAATGTTTACTAAAGGGGACCTTAGAGGGCGCTTGTGGAAAAAAAGCGCCCTCTAAAGGGGGCCTAAGAGGGCGCTTATGAAAGCGCTCTCTAAGGCTTTCCAAAAGCGCTTTATAAACTGGAAATGCACATGGACTTATAGAGCGTTTTTTTAAAAGCGCCCTGTATTATTGTCCCTCTATCTCCTCCTTATTTTTTCGCTTCACCTTAGAGGGCGCTGTCTATTCCAGTTGTTCACTCCTTATTTTTTCGCTTCACTTTAGAGTGCGCTTTTGTAATAAAGCGCCCTCTAAGGTGCGCTGTCTATTCCAGTTTTTGGCGTAGTGCCCTCTCTCACTCTAAACGCGGAAAAAACCATAGCTTTAAAAGAAAATCAAATAAGAAGGCTCACCTTCGGCAGTGACTCGGCGACGATGGTGAGCTTGTATCTTCCTCTCTTCGCTAGGGTTTTCACGCCGTCACCAAAATTAGGGTTTTTTCGTCTTCTGAGATTTAGGGTTTTTCGTGGTCGATTTTGCCTCTCCCTACAGTATTCGCTTTGCTCCTTTTTATACTCAACAACTTAGGGTTCTGAGCTACCTTATGGAGATCAAACGGGCATCTCCTGGAAGTGCTTTAAGGCGCTCAGATTTTGGTCTGCCTTATTCAATGTTAATTCGGAAACGGTAATATGAACCTACGCTTTCTTCTTCTAATTTTGTCCTAATCCTTTTTGGGGTATTTGCTGAGTTTTAACGCCTTACCAACTTACTTTTTTTTTACTGCAGTGAAAACCGGTGAGAGTAAAAACTTCGGTTAGTTGCAAAGCTTAACTATTGCTGCTGTCATGAACTTCTAGGTGTGAAGAAGTGCTAGCTATCAAGAATGAAATTAGTTCAGTTATAAGCTAGTGTTAATGTTAAGTCTCATTACATTGTCTTACTTGAACTGTTAGTGCAGAATTTCTTATTAATTGGAAATTTTTGTTCAACTATGAGGGATTATTCTTACTGTTATGCTTATTAATCTCTGCAGGTTAGTAGGTGTTACCGGTTGAATGGTGCAAAAGTTCTGGTATGGAGGTTTTTTTCAGTTGGTAGGCGGTTATGACAGTTGGTTGAATGGTTATCAGTTTGAAGTTTTTTTGGGAAGATTATGTTGTGGTTTTGGTTGATGGTTGGTTGTTCTGTTATCCTCTTGTTATCAAATTTGTTGCAGGTTGGTTACGTTCTGTTTGTAGGTTGAGAGGGTGATTGAAGGGTGGTTGAGAAAACGGTTGGAGGGGGTTCGTATCGGTTAGAGAGGAGGGTCCGTTATGAATTGTTGAGGTCTTTTTCTCTGAAGGTTTTAAGTGGTTCAACTTTCTTATCCTGTTATATCAGCTAACCAGTTAGTTGGTTTGGAAGTTTATTCTTTGGTATGATTATGTTGTGGAGTGTTAGTAGGAGTTTTGGAAGGTTATTGATTGCCTGAAACATATAAGTTTAGCATTGTTGATAGAGAGGCAACTGCAACAGGTTGAGCACTGCAAGCAACAACTTCATGGGCTGAAAGCGGGAGAAAATATGGTTGAAAGTCAAGGCGCATGGCTTGAATTCAATGGATAATAAAAGGCTTTGAATGGGCTTGATTGGAATTGGATGGTTGGAATTTTGTTGTAATTTTTATGCATTGAATGTGTAATGTAGGTAATTGAACTACTAATGTATGGCATCAATGTATTGTTTAAATTAGAATTGAATACATGAGATTTGGCAAATTGGCTTATGTAGCTTTGTTTATAGTTTTGTAACTTTGGAATTGGAAATTGTATATTGGTTTATGGTTAAATTTGTAACTTTGAATGAAGATGTATGTACTTGTATTGTTTATATATGAAATGGAAGGTTTGGAAATTGGTTCAAACAATGGTTTTTGTACTGAAATGAAACGGTTTATGTAATAGGATCCCACATGCAATTGAGACTTGGGATTATTTGGGATTAGATTATGGTTGAATTATGATGTGATTTTGAATGTATGGAGAGTTATTAAATTCTATGAAAATAGTGAAATCTTATTTCCTTTTAACGGTTTGAATGGCATTGAAAAGAGGAAATGAAATGAGTCATGAATGCGAATGGAATCATGGCCTAGGAATGCAATAATGGACTAAGTTTCCATGGATTCTAGATGCAAATGAAATCATGAACTAGTAAATCCACAATAAGAAATAGCTGATGCATTATGAAAGTATGAACATGAATTCACCACAAGCAATGAATCAAATGACTATGCCTATAAATGAAAACATGAATAAACTTGGATGAAACAAAGCATTAGATCCAAGTATCAGGAAACACATATCAAGCCCCTAAACCATGGCCAAGGGATGAATCAATCCTCAATGACCAACTAGTCCAAATATTCATGAATTAGGATTTCCAAGATCACCCTAAAGCAAGCAAAAAGTCCGATAAACAAACTCACACCAAAGTGTCCCACAAAAAAAACTAGGGTTTTAAGATCAAGTGAAATATTATTATCAAGGAGCACACCCCACCAACATAAGTTAAAGTTTAGGCTTGACACACATGAATACAAGGTCAAGGACCCAACCACAAACTTTTGAATCTATGAGGATACTTGCAACATTTGATATGAATAGATGGTGCATATGAAATTGGCATGAATGTATGCAAATGAACTTTAAGCCAAGTGCCAAATGAAAAATGAAAAATTTTCAGGATAAAAATCGGGGTATGACACCAGGTAATCTTTTTCTTTCAATTTTATTGAGAAAAGACGTTTGAATATTCACAAATATTTTAAAGAGAAGACAAATACATAGGGCTTACAAGCTCTTACAACTTGGGCCTAATATTTGGGATTACGACTGGATATTCCATCCAGTATAATCATTTTCTTCAGATTTTATTAATAAAAAAGATTTGAATATTGGAGCGTTTTGAAGATAAGACGAATACATAGGGCTTGCAAGCTCTTACAACTTGGGCCTAATATTCAGTATTACGACTGGATATTCCATCTAGGTAATCTTTTTCTTCCAATTTTATTAATAAAATGGTTTGAATATTTACAAGTGTTTTGGAGGGAAGACGAACACTTATGGCTTACAAGCTCTTACAACTTGGGCCTAGCATTCGGGACTACGACTGGATATTCCATCCAGGTAATCTTTTTCTTCCAACTTACTTATGAAAATGATTTGAATATTGGAGTGTTTTGAAGAGAAGACGAATATTTATGGCTTGTAAGCTCTTACAGCTTGAGCCTAATATTCGGGATTACAACTGGGTATTCCATCCAGGGTAATCCGTTTCTTCAGATTTAGTTAAAAAAAATTATTTGAATTGATTTGAATTGAGAATGGTTTGAAGAAATGGAATAGATAGAAATGGGTGGATTTTTTTATTGAGAAAATACTCGACGTTGGATCGAGTCACTTTTTTTTTTTTGATATTTTCGAAAAGAAGTTGATTTTATTCTTGTGTTAGTAATTAGCTAAACAGTCAAGCGAATAAAGAAATAAAACAGTAAAATTATTACCCATAAAGGGAATGGGGATACATTTTTGTCGAAAAATAGAATAAATAAAAATAAACAAATAATAATGAAATAGAAATAGAAAAATAAAAACAAATAAACATGAAATATATATATATATATATATATATATATATATATATATATATATATATATATATATATATATATATATATATATATATATATATATATATATATATATATATATATATATATATATATATATATATATATATATATATATATATATATATGTGTGTGTGTATTGAGAAATAAATAAATAAACTCTAATTACCCCAAATAAAAGATTAAATATAAAGATAAAACAAAAAATATATTAAAATGAATATTTTTTTATTTTTTCATAAAACCTAATCTCTCTTTTTAATTTGAAAAAAAGTTGATTATTATTTACTTATTTTTGTTCTTTTTATATCTTAAAAAAAACGAACAATAAATAAAGAAAACAAAATAGTTATTAAAAAAAATAACATGTGCCTAATTAATTTACATATCTAATAATGTTAATAAGAAAATGAAAAACACAAGAAGAAATAGATGGCATTTTAAAAGCATCGCTCCAATTTCTTAAAACAAACCATCATGTTTTATTATTATTATTATTACTTTTTTAAAAAGTAGCCAATGGTGTAGTAACACATGGCGTTGGAAATTAAAAAAAAACTAACATTTTTCACATTCATTCATATTTAGTAACAGTAACAGGAAAAATGATAAAAGAAATATGCTCTTTCTCATGGCTATTTTTCTCAATATTACTCTATCTCACATGACCCAATCTTCCTCTCTCAATCACCATGCTCATAAACAAAACAAAGAAGATAGGAACAATGAAACCTTACCCCGTTCATCTTGCTCATTCGATAATACCGACTCAAATATTCACAACAACTAAATAACATTTAAGAAAACTCAAAGCACAAACTCAAACAATAACAACAAAAAAGCATGACTCCGAATCAATCAACAACAACAAAGAAAACAAGTATATTTAAAAGGGATTGGAAGAAAGGTGATTACCGATGGCGATGACGACGACGAACTTGTGGTGGCTGCCGTTATTTTTTGAGATTCAAAGGCGGTCACAGGAGAAGAAACCACACGGTGGTGAGATGCAGAACCGGTCACGATTTATGATGTTGTTGTAGAAGAAAGAGAGATTTAATGGTGCTTTGTGTAGTTGATTTGTTGAAAATGATACTTGGTTGAAGAGGAGTTTTGTATGTTGTTAAGAAATGGTTAAATCTTGTTTCATGGTTGTTATTTGGGGTGTGTAATGAAGAAGAACATGAAGTATAACTATTGTTCACGCATGGAGAAAGAAAGAGGGTTTTGTTGTGTTTTCATGGTGTTTTTTATATGGTAGTATTCACATGGTTAAAGGTAAAAATGGTTATGTTTAGTTCCTGAAACAAACTTTTTTCTCTAAAAGAAAGAGTTGCTTGACCAACTCATGAAGAAGGACACTCCTTTTCTTTTTTTAATTTTAAAAAATGAGATACAACTGTAACAAACGGATAGAGGCGCCGCTTCTGTTTTTTTTTTTTTCAGGAAAATGGATTAATTTATATACATGTCAAGTTAGGGTTACTAAATTTATAAAATATCTAAAATGCCCCTTTGAAAGTTTAAATAGAGTTAAAGTGAAGAAATAAAAATACTAAAAAAGTAAAAAAGTAAAATAATATTGAAATAACGTTATATAATAAACTGTTTACCTATTTAGAAAATATTGACAAAAATGCAAAAAATAAAAGGGGTAAAAATGAATAAAAATTCGAGCGTAAAAGTAATCAAAAAATTAAAATAAATGTACAAAAATGATCAGTGCAAAATAAACTTATTGGAAAAATACAACGTTTCTTTTAATTTTGAAATAAATTCTGACCGGTTAAAAGGCTCAGGCGAGTCAAAAGGTGACCGAGAACTTAGCCGAAAAATAAATCGAACATACCAGATTAAACTACGCGAAACGTAGATTAATAAATCTGGTATTTACAAGCTTGATTTGGAAATTTTTCGTCTACTGATTTGACGGATCTCTGTCAATTAATTCAACCGGTTTGCCTGTAGATCCAAAAAAATTATTTCGACTGATATTCTAGGCACTATGCAGTATGGAATGCATGGTATGCTATGTAGAGATACAATAGCTATGATGAATGTATTGAGTCAGCGATTCAGGGTCAAAATTGGGGTGTGACAGTTGCCCCTATTTAAGTATCTTCAACATGAGAAGATGAAGCAGTACACTCTTCATATGATCATAGTGGGAGATAGTTAAATACTAAGAAGACCCGGATTTTGATCCTGAAATGCAAATGATATGAAATGCTATGAATGTATGAATGACTCGTTTTTGTTCTTTTTTTTTGCTGGGGATATGACGTGAGACCAAATGAACCCTAGCATGATTTTTATGATGGATAATAAGCAGACTAGATAATGGATCTGTGGGGAATGATGGAAACATGTGGTAAAAGTGGCTCATAGAAAACAAAACAAAATAAGGGTAGAAATTTAATACGGATAACAATCCTGCTGGAGGAAAAACAAATGGGGAATATGCAAAGAGATTTTGACAACAGGTTCATACGTGACCTGACAACACCAGATTATTCAAAGAATTTTCAACAACAGATTCAAACATGACCTGAAAACACTTGACTATTTAAAGGGTGCTCAATTAACAGGTTCACACATGACTTGACAATGTTGGGGGATATCAAAAGGTTCCATAAACAGGTTCAAACATGACCTGACAATACTAGAAAATCAAGGAAATTTTAATCAATAAGTTCATACGCGACCTCAACATCAGGATATTTAAAGAAAGTTTCATCCATAGGTTCGTACATCACCTAACAATACTTGGAAAATCAAAGGGAATTTTATCAACAGATTCATGCCTGAGCTGATGACACTGGAAAATTCAAAGAAAGTATATCCATAGGTACATGCATGACCTACCAATTCTTGGAGATTTCAAAAAGATTTTAACAACAGGTTCAGACGTGACCTAACAACACTGAAATATTCAAAGAGAACTTCAACAACAGGTTCATACATGACCTAACAATATTGGAAAACATACCAAGCAAGTTTCATCAACAGGTTCATACATGACCTGGCACTTTAGAATACATCTGACAGTTCTGGAGATTTCTCACAAGAAATTTATCCGACCAAAGATATTGGAAATTCCTAATAGGGAATTTATGCAAAACAAAGATAAACGGGAGTCTTCTTATAAGTAGATCATCCACGCAAAAGGCTACAATGATTCTTTACAAAGAAATCAAATTGAACCAACATCATTGGAGTTTTCTAACACGAAAAATCTCCAAGCTTCTGGGAATTCCTCAAGATGATGAGTCATACATGACTTTCACGGAACCATCAGGAAATACAGGGTAATCAAACTCTCTGCATGTGCCAACAACAATTGGACTTTGACCGTAAAGAATGGATTACAACCAGCTTTTAACGGATAGGTGCCAACAACGATTGGACTTTAACCATAAGCAATGGATTACAACCAACTTTTAACGGATTTTGCCAACAACAATTGGACTTTGACCGTAAGCAATGGATTACAACCAGTTTTTAACGGACTGGTGCCAACAACAACTGGACTTTGCCCGTAAGCAATGGATTACAACCAACTTTTAACGGATCTTTCCAACAACAATTGGACTTTGAGTGTAAGCAATGGATTACAACCAACTTTTAACAGATTTTGCCAACAACAATTGGACTTTGACCATAAGCAATGGATTACAACCAGCTTTTAACGGATTTTGCCAACAACAATTGGACTTTGACCGTAAGTAATGGATTACAACCAATTTTTAACGGATTGGTGACAACAACAATTGGACTTTGACTGTAAGCAATGGATTACAACCAGCTTTTAACGGATTTTGCCAACAACAATTGGACTTTAAATGATGTTGGCAACGACCAAACTCCATATACCAATCACGGTTGTATTTACAAATGAAGTGACAGTGATGCCAACAAAAATTGGGTTTAAAATGAGTTTTAGTGACCACTGAGCTTGGAATAATGCCTAGTAACAACTGAATTTTAGGAGACACCAATGAGTCTTGAAATAATTCCAGGGAGTGGCATAGGGGTTCCGGAAGTGCGTTAGAACAAAAATGACATGTGTGGGAATTCATTAGAGAGTAAAAGAAACGAATTCTGGAAATGCATCAGAATTGTAAGTGATATTTTGGAAATACAGCAGAATACAAACACATCCGGTAATACATCAAGGAAATTCTGGAAATACATCAGAATCCAAGACAAACATATTCGAGAATACATCAGATAGGTGGGGAAACATATGGAAACACATCAGACAAGTTATGGAAATACATCAATAAACAAAGGAGTAATCCGGAAATTCATCGGATAATCCAAAAAGGAATTGAACCTAATGGAAAATTTTCTGAAAGGTGCCAACTGGGTTGGACTTGAAAATGACTGCGAAAACTGGATGATGGTTTAAGGGCACCAAATACAAACTGGAATTAGAGGTCAAAGGATATAGGATCAACAACAAGACCTGGGTCAATGCAAAATGAGCACAAAGTACATTTCGGCTATGCATGGTTTGAATTTTCTTTTATGCATGATATATGAATAATCATGATATGAAAATGATGACACTTGAGTGGACAGGGAGTTTGTAAAGACTATTTATGGAGATCATGATTCCTCAACACCGAGAACTCAACTGAATATTTTATGATAGATGTTATCTAAGGAGAATTCTATCAAGCTTGACAAACACAACTTAGCCAATGGGATCCTTTTGGAGGATTAATGAATCATGCTAGCATAATTTTTGGGTACTCGTCTCAAAATCAATAGTTGTTGACATATGGCAGAATTTGTTTGAGTAGTTTAAAACCATGAAGGGGGTCTGCCCCTATGTGGCTCATCTTGCCCCAGTCTGTTGGGTCTTTGAAAATGTTCACCTTGAAAGTGGGTTTGAAATAGCTTGACCTGAGACGATCTCAAGATGGCTTGCCCTAAGTGTTCGTGACTTGCAGTGGTCTACCCCTGATTAACCAAATATTGGAACGATAGACTTTTGATTGACTGTCCTTGGCTTGTTGGACTCAATGAGCTTCTGAGGTGGCTTGCCCCTGTCTGAGTCTTGAAGCAAATTACTCTTGGCTAGATGACCCTTAGGGTGATTGCCTTGGATTGACCGATACTCAAAGTGATTTTCCCCTGACAAGACTTCTTTCACTTTATCAAGTTATTCAACTGTATATTGTTGGAATTTCTTTGATGCTAAGTCTTGACTCGCAAATAAGATTGTTCATTCAAAAATGGTAATTTAATTCAATGCTTATGCAAAAATTTGAAATCAAAGTTTATTGATATGAATGGGTGAAATACAGTGAACGGGTCATTGATAAGAACACAATGGTGATCAAGTCATTCACAGTATGCAAGTTGGTGCCATCAAATGATTAACAACAATCGTTTAGAGTCAGGTTAACACAACCTTGTTATAGTATGCTTTCAGAATAAACTTTGCCTCAATTAGGTCTTTTCAGGGTTGTAATGTGGCCCTGGTTCACGGTTTTTTAAACAAAAAGGATATAAGGCTCAAAATTTATTTTTTTACCCACCTCTTCTTCTTGATGATCTCCAGTTCCTATGTTCAGTTAATTCATTACACGCATTCGACTTCGAAGGTGCGAAAGTGAAAATGAGGATTCAAGATGAGATTTTCTTGAAATGGCAGTCACCTTATTTTGTTTTTGTTGAGGATTTAATGACCTCTTTTGATTTACTTATTTTATCCCTAATTTTTCCTGGACCGCTTCTTTAAAGCTTTCGGTCCACCGGGATGCCCTAACTTTTGCCTAAGTCATTTTGTGGTATTTGACTTAGCGGACTTTTTTCTGTTTTTTAAAGGTGTTGACTGCCACATTATTGATGGATGAGGATCAACCAACACTAATTTTAGCTTTTCTCAACTTCTTCGACACTTCAACATGTGCGCGAAGGATAGCATGTGGTTGAACCTAATTGGAGGGTGTACATATGGACGAATTTTTTTGAAAGATCGAATGCACGGTCAAACTATCTAAACACAACTACCCTGCCCCAAGTTAAGAATATGGGTTTTAGATCCGAAATAAACACCAACTTCTAGGCTCAAAGTGGTTGGCTAGGGATTAACTCCTTATCTCTTCATTGTTTGGGGATTTGAAACAATGCCTTACATCATCGGCAAGGTTTTACTCAAAAGCATACCACAACAATTTCAGGTGTTTCGTTTTCATCCTCCTCCTTCCAATCTTTGTTAACACAACGGTTTGATAAACAAAAGTGAATGAGAGGAGTATTTTTGTTTTTAACAAGAATGAAAAACGAGTGAATACGAATGGATTAATTCAAAAGATGCATATACATTTCATTAATCTTACCAATTCAAAGAAAACAACAATGCTTAAAAGAAATTAACAATCAACATGCGAGGAAACTACAAAAGAAATGTTGAAACAACCAAATGATTTCCATCTTTAGGGAATGAATTCTTCAAACTTGATCCATTAACTTATGAGGACACCCCTTGAGATCTTCGTACTTATCTGGTCGATGGGTTAACGTTTACCACCAAGCTCCCTTCTTGAAAGGCTATGTACCCATTGTCAATCAACTGTTATACTTTGGCTTTGAAAGTGTTGCAGTCTTCGGTTGAATGCCCTTCTGATCCGGCATGATATCCACATTGCACATTTGGGTCATACCCGGGTGGGTAAGGTTGTGGAACCGGCTTAAGAGACTTGGGAACCACCAACGAGTTTTGAATCAGAGGCTGCAGAAGTTGGCTATATGTCATGACGCTTGGATGACGAGGGGCATTTCTTCTTTCCAAGTTAGTTTGGGGCCTAAGCTGATTTTGACGTTGATTTCGATATCTCAGGCCTTGGGCTTGTTGATTTGGATGAGGAGTAAACCAGGATTGTTTGTAATGAAGACCAAAAGGTAGTGTTTGCTGGTATGGCACTTTGGGCATTGCTAACTGCTCATTTTCAACCACTTGAAGGTTGGGATCAACAAGCTTTTTGACATTGGCACGATGATCTTCCAATTCTTTTCCTTCAATCTCATCGTTGAACGCAACCCTCTTGGATCCACTACTCACTTCTATTTTTCTTTCATTGGTATGGGTCGTGACATTGGAAATCCAAGGCGATATATCAATGCTCTTACCAGGAAATGATGATATCTCATTAGCCACATCCTTGACCTCTTCCTTGTGGTACAAAACCTTGAGGGGTTTCAGGGGTCCTTTCCCTTTCTCATTACCTGGCCCAAAAATCAAGATATATGTACCTGAGCCTTCCTCCTTGAGTGTTGGTGACCTTATGTCAATCAATCTTTGTAGCTTGAGCTTAAAACTCTTGCATTTCTCGATGGAGTGCCCCATTGTTCCAATATGGTATCCGCACTTGACCTTCGGGTGATCTTCTTCAAAGATTAAGCTCTTTTTGTTAATCAGCTCCCGTACCAAGGCTTTCAGCGCTAAGCAAGAATCTTGGTCATGTCCCACTGCCCCTTTATGGAATTCACATGTTGCATTTGGATTGTACCATGACAGGTATGGTGACGTAGGTGTGAGAGCTCAAGGGGTCACCAAAGCATTTTGGATCAGCTATGGGTAGAGCTTGCTATATGGCACCGGAATCGGGTCGTTGTGATTTTTGTTCCCCTTGTTCTGATTCTGATTTTTGCTTTGAGCATGACTTTGGTGATTTTGAGGAGGAATAGTTAGAGGATGTTGATGATGACATCCTGAGGGAGGGTTATATGTCGGTAGATGAGGAGTTGTCACATAGAATTTCCCCTGACTTGGGGTAACACCTGATGGATGTGGAGTAGTAACTCCATCCGTTACCGCAATGGGTATGGGATGACCCTCTTATCTCAATAAGGCTTGCAGGGTTTCCACGACCCATCCCATTTGGATCTTCAAAAGATTGAGTTCCTCCTTCAATGCTTCTTGACTTTTCCTTAGCTCGTCCATCATCTCTTGAGACATGGTTCTTTGTTCTAAACGCGTGTCAGGAATCACTTTGCTGATCATGGACAAAGGATGGATGAGTTTTTTTGTATTTTGTCTGGAAAATGACATACATTATGATGGGATGCAGATGCAATGAAATGTAAATGAATGCAAACCAAGACATGCATATTTGTTTGTTTTCAATACACGGGTTCAAAAATCTGAGGTAGTGATGAATCTGATTACTTTCCAAGAATAGTTCTCACCGGGTATGATCTAGGGTTTCAAAAAAGTTCCTAGAGTCATGGATCCATTAGACTGTTTGCTGCCTATGGCAACTTACTTGCCGGGCATCAACTCCATCCAAAGAATCTACTCTAAGTGAGGTTCTTGCATCGATCCAACGAGAAATTCATCTCGCAGACCCACACTACGCAACCATCTTTCCTAGTTGGACACATGATTAAGGTTCTACAAATGGTCCTTAGAGTCATGGATCCTTATGAAAATATCGAAGCTTACGGCAACTTACTTGCCGAGCAACAACATCCTCCAAAGGATCTACTCTTAAGTAAGGTTCTCGCACTGACCCAACGAGAAATTCATCTCGCGGACCCGCACTACTCAACCTCGTCCTATCTTATGTTTTTACTCGAGACTCGGGTAAAAAGTCTTTCCCACAAGGTTTGCAATCAGAGTATCCAAGTACCAAAGCATAATTGAACCAATACAACAGATTTATATCAATATGACAATAAAGATAGAAAAAACAATAAAGAAAAGCCACACAAGTAAACAAACAAAGACACACAAACGACCTAACTAGGCTTGACTCACTTAAGGAGTTATGTCCCCAGCAGAGTCGCCATCTGGCGTACCTCATGGAAATGAGAACACGACTTAGCGAAACGCAATCGCACGCTCGCAATGATGGACTGTACAGAGTTGCCACCGAACTTTATTTATTCCTAAAAAGTAAAGGGGAAATATCGATAAAACCCAAGACAAAACGACAATGATATTGGTCATCGCAACCAAATCAGGGTTCGGGAGTCGATTACGCGAGGGGAAGGTATTAGCACCCCCCACGTCCGTTGTACTCAACGGGAACCATTAGGTTAGTTGGGTGCGTTAATGTTAGTTTGAAATGTTAGGTTTTTCAAGTTATTAGGTGGGAAAGAAAGAATGGATGAGGGAATATTTTTGGATTTTTGACGAAGGACTAAACCTAAGTTTTTTATTAGTGGGCCTGACAAGATTTACAAATCCTGCTCCTACGTATCTCAACAGAGAAATCAAGGCTTACGTAGTTCTGGGTAGAAAAATGTTTGTTTGTTGGTCGATTTTAGCGAAAGCTAAATTGTATTAATCGACGAAAACATTGTTTTACCCAAAACAGATGCGGAGCAGACGTATACCACACATCGAATGGATTTACAAATCAACATTCGGAAAAACGTCACTTATCTCAACTCAACAATTATGGCCGAAGCATTGCTTTGCATCATCTTAACACAAGATGTCTTTCGTTTATGAAAATGGTTTTTTGATCAATCGCACGGCGGCGAAAAAAGTTTGATTGGTTGAATGTATTTTTGGGTTTGAAAGACGAGTATTTATGACTTGCAAGCTCTTACAACTTGGGTCTAATACTCGGGATTACGTCTGGACCTTTCACCCATGTAATCTTTTTCTTTCAATTTTATTGAGAAAAGACGTTTGAATATTCACAAATATTTTAAAGAGAAGACAAATACATAGGGCTTACAAGCTCTTACAACTTGGGCCTATTAATATTCGGGATTACGACTGGATATTCCATCCAGGGTAATCTTTTTCTTCAGATTTTATTGAGAAAAAAGATTTGAATATTGGAGCGTTTTGAAGATAAGATGAATACATAGGGCTTGCAAGCTCTTACAACTTGGGCCTAATATTCGGGATTACGACTGAATATTCCATCCAGGTAATCTTTTTCTTCCAATTTTATTAAGAAAATGGTTTGAATATTTACAAGTGTTTTGGAGGGAAGACGAACACTTATGGCTTACAAGCTCTTACAACTTGGGCCTAGCATTCGGGACTACGACTGGATATTCCATCCAGGTAATCTTTTTCTTCCAACTTATGAAAATGATTTGAATATTGGAGTGTTTTGAAGAGAAGACGAATATTTATGGCTTGCAAGCTCTTACAGCTTGAGCCTAATATTCGGGATTACAATTGGGTATTCCATCCAGGGTAATCTGTTTCTTCAGATTTAGTTTAAAAAAATTATTTGAGTTGATTTGAATTGAGAATGGTTTGAAGAAATGGAATAGATAGAAATGGATGGATTTGTTTATTGAGAAAATACTCGACGTTGGATCGAGTCACTATTTTTTTGATATTTTCGAAAAGAAGTTGATTTTATTCTTGTGTTAGTAATTAGCTAAACAGTCAAGCGAATAAAGAAATAAAACAGTAAAATTATTACCCATAAAGGGAATGGGGATACATTTTTGTCGAAAAATAGAATAAATAAAAATAAACAAATAATAATGAAATAGAAATAGAAAAATAAAAACAAATAAACATGAAATATATATATATATATATATATATATATATATATATATATATATATATATATATATATATATATATATATATATATATATATATATATATATATATATATATATATATATATATATATATATATATATATATATATATATATATATATATATATATGTGTGTGTATTGAGAAATAAATAAATAAACTCTAATTACCCCAAATAAAAGATTAAATATAAAGATAAAACAAAAAATATATTAAAATGAATATTTTTTTATTTTTTCATAAAACCTAATCTCTCTTTTTAATTTGAAAAAAAGTTGATTATTATTTACTTATTTTTGTTCTTTTTTATATCTTAAAAAAAACGAACAATAAATAAAGAAAACAAAATAGTTATTAAAAAAAATAACATGTGCCTAATTAATTTACATATCTAATAATGTTAATAAGAAAATGAAAAACACAAGAAGAAATAGATGGCATTTTAAAAGCATCGCTCCAATTTCTTAAAACAAACCATCATGTTTTATTATTATTATTATTACTTTTTTAAAAAGTAGCCAATGGTGTAGTAACACATGGCGTTGGAAATTAAAAAAAAACTAACATTTTTCACATTCATTCATATTTAGTAACAGTAACAGGAAAAATGATAAAAGAAATATGCTCTTTCTCATGGCTATTTTTCTCAATATTACTCTATCTCACATGACCCAATCTTCCTCTCTCAATCACCATGCTCATAAACAAAACAAAGAAGATAGGAACAATGAAACCTTACCCCGTTCATCTTGCTCATTCGATAATACCGACTCAAATATTCACAACAACTAAATAACATTTAAGAAAACTCAAAGCACAAACTCAAACAATAACAACAAAAAAGCATGACTCCGAATCAATCAACAACAACAAAGAAAACAAGTATATTTAAAAGGGATTGGAAGAAAGGTGATTACCGATGGCGATGACGACGACGAACTTGTGGTGGCTGCCGTTATTTTTTGAGATTCAAAGGCGGTCACAGGAGAAGAAACCACACGGTGGTGAGATGCAGAACCGGTCACGATTTATGATGTTGTTGTAGAAGAAAGAGAGATTTAATGGTGCTTTGTGTAGTTGATTTGTTGAAAATGATACTTGGTTGAAGAGGAGTTTTGTATGTTGTTAAGAAATGGTTAAATCTTGTTTCATGGTTGTTATTTGGGGTGTGTAATGAAGAAGAACATGAAGTATAACTATTGTTCACGCATGGAGAAAGAAAGAGGGTTTTGTTGTGTTTTCATGGTGTTTTTTATATGGTAGTATTCACATGGTTAAAGGTAAAAATGGTTATGTTTAGTTCCTGAAACAAACTTTTTTTCTCTAAAAGAAAGAGTTGCTTGACCAACTCATGAAGAAGGACACTCCTTTTCTTTTTTTAATTTTAAAAAATGAGATACAACTGTAACAAACGGATAGAGGCGCCGCTTCTGTTTTTTTTTTTTCAGGAAAATGGATTAATTTATATACATGTCAAGTTAGGGTTACTAAATTTATAAAATATCTAAAATGCCCCTTTGAAAGTTTAAATAGAGTTAAAGTGAAGAAATAAAAATACTAAAAAAGTAAAAAAGTAAAATAATATTGAAATAACGTTATATAATAAACTGTTTACCTATTTAGAAAATATTGACAAAAATGCAAAAAATAAAAGGGGTAAAAATGAATAAAAATTCGAGCGTAAAAGTAATCAAAAAATTAAAATAAATGTACAAAAATGATCAGTGCAAAATAAACTTATTGGAAAAATACAACGTTTCTTTTAATTTTGAAATAAATTCTGACCGGTTAAAAGGCTCAGGCGAGTCAAAAGGTGACCGAGAACTTAGCCGAAAAATAAATCGAACATACCAGATTAAACTACGCGAAACGTAGATTAATAAATCTGGTATTTACAAGCTTGATTTGGAAATTTTTCGTCTACTGATTTGACGGATCTCTGTCAATTAATTCAACCGGTTTGCCTGTAGATCCAAAAAAATTATTTCGACTGATATTCTAGGCACTATGCAGTATGGAATGCATGGTATGCTATGTAGAGATACAATAGCTATGATGAATGTATTGAGTCAGCGATTCAGGGTCAAAATTGGGGTGTGACAGTTGCCCCTATTTAAGTATCTTCAACATGAGAAGATGAAGCAGTACACTCTTCATATGATCATAGTGGGAGATAGTTAAATACTAAGAAGACCCGGATTTTGATCCTGAAATGCAAATGATATGAAATGCTATGAATGTATGAATGACTCGTTTTTGTTCTTTTTTTTTGCTGGGGATATGACGTGAGACCAAATGAACCCTAGCATGATTTTTATGATGGATAATAAGCAGACTAGATAATGGATCTGTGGGGAATGATGGAAACATGTGGTAAAAGTGGCTCATAGAAAACAAAACAAAATAAGGGTAGAAATTTAATACGGATAACAATCCTGCTGGAGGAAAAACAAATGGGGAATATGCAAAGAGATTTTGACAACAGGTTCATACGTGACCTGACAACACCAGATTATTCAAAGAATTTTCAACAACAGATTCAAACATGACCTGAAAACACTTGACTATTTAAAGGGTGCTCAATTAACAGGTTCACACATGACTTGACAATGTTGGGGGATATCAAAAGGTTCCATAAACAGGTTCAAACATGACCTGACAATACTAGAAAATCAAGGAAATTTTAATCAATAAGTTCATACGCGACCTCAACATCAGGATATTTAAAGAAAGTTTCATCCATAGGTTCGTACATCACCTAACAATACTTGGAAAATCAAAGGGAATTTTATCAACAGATTCATGCCTGAGCTGATGACACTGGAAAATTCAAAGAAAGTATATCCATAGGTACATGCATGACCTACCAATTCTTGGAGATTTCAAAAAGATTTTAACAACAGGTTCAGACGTGACCTAACAACACTGAAATATTCAAAGAGAACTTCAACAACAGGTTCATACATGACCTAACAATATTGGAAAACATACCAAGCAAGTTTCATCAACAGGTTCATACATGACCTGGCACTTTAGAATACATCTGACAGTTCTGGAGATTTCTCACAAGAAATTTATCCGACCAAAGATATTGGAAATTCCTAATAGGGAATTTATGCAAAACAAAGATAAACGGGAGTCTTCTTATAAGTAGATCATCCACGCAAAAGGCTACAATGATTCTTTACAAAGAAATCAAATTGAACCAACATCATTGGAGTTTTCTAACACGAAAAATCTCCAAGCTTCTGGGAATTCCTCAAGATGATGAGTCATACATGACTTTCACGGAACCATCAGGAAATACAGGGTAATCAAACTCTCTGCATGTGCCAACAACAATTGGACTTTGACCGTAAAGAATGGATTACAACCAGCTTTTAACGGATAGGTGCCAACAACGATTGGACTTTAACCATAAGCAATGGATTACAACCAACTTTTAACGGATTTTGCCAACAACAATTGGACTTTGACCGTAAGCAATGGATTACAACCAGTTTTTAACGGACTGGTGCCAACAACAACTGGACTTTGCCCGTAAGCAATGGATTACAACCAACTTTTAACGGATCTTTCCAACAACAATTGGACTTTGAGTGTAAGCAATGGATTACAACCAACTTTTAACAGATTTTGCCAACAACAATTGGACTTTGACCATAAGCAATGGATTACAACCAGCTTTTAACGGATTTTGCCAACAACAATTGGACTTTGACCGTAAGTAATGGATTACAACCAATTTTTAACGGATTGGTGACAACAACAATTGGACTTTGACTGTAAGCAATGGATTACAACCAGCTTTTAACGGATTTTGTCAACAACAATTGGACTTTAAATGATGTTGGCAACGACCAAACTCCATATACCAATCACGGTTGTATTTACAAATGAAGTGACAGTGATGCCAACAAATATTGGGTTTAAAATGAGTTTTAGTGACCACTGAGCTTGGAATAATGCCTAGTAACAACTAAATTTTAGGAGACACCAATGAGTCTTGAAATAATTCCAGGGAGTGGCATAGGGGTTCCGGAAGTGCGTCAGAACAAAAATGACATGTGTGGGAATTCATTAGAGAGTAAAAGAAACGAATTCTGGAAATGCATCAGAATTGTAAGTGATATTTTGGAAATACAGCAGAATACAAACACATCCGGTAATACATCAAGGAAATTCTGGAAATACATCAGAATCCAAGACAAACATATTCGAGAATACATCAGATAGGTGGGGAAACATATGGAAACACATCAGACAAGTTATGGAAATACATCAATAAACAAAGGAGTAATCCGGAAATTCATCGGATAATCCAAAAAGGAATTGGACCTAATGGAAAATTTTCTGAAAGGTGCCAACTGGGTTGGACTTGAAAATGACTGCGAAAACTGGATGATGGTTTAAGGGCACCAAATACAAACTGGAATTAGAGGTCAAAGGATATAGGATCAACAACAAGACCTGGGTCAATGCAAAATGAGCACAAAGTACATTTCGGCTATGCATGGTTTGAATTTTCTTTTATGCATGATATATGAATAATCATGATATGAAAATGATGACACTTGAGTGGACAGGGAGTTTGTAAAGACTATTTATGGAGATCATGATTCCTCAACACCGAGAACTCAACTGAATATTTTATGATAGATGTTATCTAAGGAGAATTCTATCAAGCTTGACAAACACAACTTAGCCAATGGGATCCTTTTGGAGGATTAATGAATCATGCTAGCATAATTTTTGGGTACTCGTCTCAAAATCAATAGTTGTTGACATATGGCAGAATTTGTTTGAGTAGTTTAAAACCATGAAGGGGGTCTGCCCCTATGTGGCTCATCTTGCCCCAGTCTGTTGGGTCTTTGAAAATGTTCACCTTGAAAGTGGGTTTGAAATAGCTTGACCTGAGACGATCTCAAGATGGCTTGCCCTAAGTGTTCGTGACTTGCAGTGGTCTACCCCTGATTAACCAAATATTGGAACGATAGACTTTTGATTGACTGTCCTTGGCTTGTTGGACTCAATGAGCTTCTGAGGTGGCTTGCCCCTGTCTGAGTCTTGAAGCAAATTACTCTTGGCTAGATGACCCTTAGGGTGATTGCCTTGGATTGACCGATACTCAAAGTGATTTTCCCCTGACAAGACTTCTTTCACTTTATCAAGTTATTCAACTGTATATTGTTGGAATTTCTTTGATGCTAAGTCTTGACTCGCAAATAAGATTGTTCATTCAAAAATGGTAATTTAATTCAATGCTTATGCAAAAATTTGAAATCAAAGTTTATTGATATGAATGGGTGAAATACAGTGAACGGGTCATTGATAAGAACACAATGGTGATCAAGTCATTCACAGTATGCAAGTTGGTGCCATCAAATGATTAACAACAATCGTTTAGAGTCAGGTTAACACAACCTTGTTATAGTATGCTTTCAGAATAAACTTTGCCTCAATTAGGTCTTTTCAGGGTTGTAATGTGGCCCTGGTTCACGGTTTTTTAAACAAAAAGGATATAAGGCTCAAAATTTATTTTTTTACCCACCCCTTCTTCTTGATGATCTCCAGTTCCTATGTTCAGTTAATTCATTACACGCATTCGACTTCGAAGGTGCGAAAGTGAAAATGAGGATTCAAGATGAGATTTTCTTGAAATGGCAGTCACCTTATTTTGTTTTTGTTGAGGATTTAATGACCTCTTTTGATTTACTTATTTTATCCCTAATTTTTCCTGGACCGCTTCTTTAAAGCTTTCGGTCCACCGGGATGCCCTAACTTTTGCCTAAGTCATTTTGTGGTATTTGACTTAGCGGACTTTTTTCTGTTTTTTAAAGGTGTTGACTGCCACATTATTGATGGATGAGGATCAACCAACACTAATTTTAGCTTTTCTCAACTTCTTCGACACTTCAACATGTGCGCGAAGGATAGCATGTGGTTGAACCTAATTGGAGGGTGTACATATGGACGAATTTTTTTGAAAGATCGAATGCACGGTCAAACTATCTAAACACAACTACCCTGCCCCAAGTTAAGAATATGGGTTTTAGATCCGAAATAAACACCAACTTCTAGGCTCAAAGTGGTTGGCTAGGGATTAACTCCTTATCTCTTCATTGTTTGGGGATTTGAAACAATGCCTTACATCATCGGCAAGGTTTTACTCAAAAGCATACCACAACAATTTCAGGTGTTTCGTTTTCATCCTCCTCCTTCCAATCTTTGTTAACACAACGGTTTGATAAACAAAAGTGAATGAGAGGAGTATTTTTGTTTTTAACAAGAATGAAAAACGAGTGAATACGAATGGATTAATTCAAAAGATGCATATACATTTCATTAATCTTACCAATTCAAAGAAAACAACAATGCTTAAAAGAAATTAACAATCAACATGCGAGGAAACTACAAAAGAAATGTTGAAACAACCAAATGATTTCCATCTTTAGGGAATGAATTCTTCAAACTTGATCCATTAACTTATGAGGACACCCCTTGAGATCTTCGTACTTATCTGGTCGATGGGTTAACGTTTACCACCAAGCTCCCTTCTTGAAAGGCTATGTACCCATTGTCAATCAACTGTTATACTTTGGCTTTGAAAGTGTTGCAGTCTTCGGTTGAATGCCCTTCTGATCCGGCATGATATCCACATTGCACATTTGGGTCATACCCGGGTGGGTAAGGTTGTGGAACCGGCTTAAGAGACTTGGGAACCACCAACGAGTTTTGAATCAGAGGCTGCAGAAGTTGGCTATATGTCATGACGCTTGGATGACGAGGGGCATTTCTTCTTTCCAAGTTAGTTTGGGGCCTAAGCTGATTTTGACGTTGATTTCGATATCTCAGGCCTTGGGCTTGTTGATTTGGATGAGGAGTAAACCAGGATTGTTTGTAATGAAGACCAAAAGGTAGTGTTTGCTGGTATGGCACTTTGGGCATTGCTAACTGCTCATTTTCAACCACTTGAAGGTTGGGATCAACAAGCTTTTTGACATTGGCACGATGATCTTCCAATTCTTTTCCTTCAATCTCATCGTTGAACGCAACCCTCTTGGATCCACTACTCACTTCTATTTTTCTTTCATTGGTATGGGTCGTGACATTGGAAATCCAAGGCGATATATCAATGCTCTTACCAGGAAATGATGATATCTCATTAGCCACATCCTTGACCTCTTCCTTGTGGTACAAAACCTTGAGGGGTTTCAGGGGTCCTTTCCCTTTCTCATTACCTGGCCCAAAAATCAAGATATATGTACCTGAGCCTTCCTCCTTGAGTGTTGGTGACCTTATGTCAATCAATCTTTGTAGCTTGAGCTTAAAACTCTTGCATTTCTCGATGGAGTGCCCCATTGTTCCAATATGGTATCCGCACTTGACCTTCGGGTGATCTTCTTCAAAGATTAAGCTCTTTTTGTTAATCAGCTCCCGTACCAAGGCTTTCAGCGCTAAGCAAGAATCTTGGTCATGTCCCACTGCCCCTTTATGGAATTCACATGTTGCATTTGGATTGTACCATGACAGGTATGGTGACGTAGGTGTGAGAGCTCAAGGGGTCACCAAAGCATTTTGGATCAGCTATGGGTAGAGCTTGCTATATGGCACCGGAATCGGGTCGTTGTGATTTTTGTTCCCCTTGTTCTGATTCTGATTTTTGCTTTGAGCATGACTTTGGTGATTTTGAGGAGGAATAGTTAGAGGATGTTGATGATGACATCCTGAGGGAGGGTTATATGTCGGTAGATGAGGAGTTGTCACATAGAATTTCCCCTGACTTGGGGTAACACCTGATGGATGTGGAGTAGTAACTCCATCCGTTACCGCAATGGGTATGGGATGACCCTCTTATCTCAATAAGGCTTGCAGGGTTTCCACGACCCATCCCATTTGGATCTTCAAAAGATTGAGTTCCTCCTTCAATGCTTCTTGACTTTTCCTTAGCTCGTCCATCATCTCTTGAGACATGGTTCTTTGTTCTAAACGCGTGTCAGGAATCACTTTGCTGATCATGGACAAAGGATGGATGAGTTTTTTTGTATTTTGTCTGGAAAATGACATACATTATGATGGGATGCAGATGCAATGAAATGTAAATGAATGCAAACCAAGACATGCATATTTGTTTGTTTTCAATACACGGGTTCAAAAATCTGAGGTAGTGATGAATCTGATTACTTTCCAAGAATAGTTCTCACCGGGTATGATCTAGGGTTTCAAAAAAGTTCCTAGAGTCATGGATCCATTAGACTGTTTGCTGCCTATGGCAACTTACTTGCCGGGCATCAACTCCATCCAAAGAATCTACTCTAAGTGAGGTTCTTGCATCGATCCAACGAGAAATTCATCTCGCAGACCCACACTACGCAACCATCTTTCCTAGTTGGACACATGATTAAGGTTCTACAAATGGTCCTTAGAGTCATGGATCCTTATGAAAATATCGAAGCTTACGGCAACTTACTTGCCGAGCAACAACATCCTCCAAAGGATCTACTCTTAAGTAAGGTTCTCGCACTGACCCAACGAGAAATTCATCTCGCGGACCCGCACTACTCAACCTCGTCCTATCTTATGTTTTTACTCGAGACTCGGGTAAAAAGTCTTTCCCACAAGGTTTGCAATCAGAGTATCCAAGTACCAAAGCATAATTGAACCAATACAACAGATTTATATCAATATGACAATAAAGATAGAAAAAACAATAAAGAAAAGCCACACAAGTAAACAAACAAAGACACACAAACGACCTAACTAGGCTTGACTCACTTAAGGAGTTATGTCCCCAGCAGAGTCGCCATCTGGCGTACCTCATGGAAATGAGAACACGACTTAGCGAAACGCAATCGCACGCTCGCAATGATGGACTGTACAGAGTTGCCACCAAACTTTATTTATTCCTAAAAAGTAAAGGGGAAATATCGATAAAACCCAAGACAAAACGACAATGATATTGGTCATCGCAACCAAATCAGGGTTCGGGAGTCGATTACGCGAGGGGAAGGTATTAGCACCCCCCACGTCCGTTGTACTCAACGGGAACCATTAGGTTAGTTGGGTGCGTTAATGTTAGTTTGAAATGTTAGGTTTTTCAAGTTATTAGGTGGGAAAGAAAGAATGGATGAGGGAATATTTTTGGATTTTTGACGAAGGACTAAACCTAAGTTTTTTATTAGTGGGCCTGACAAGATTTACAAATCCTGCTCCTACGTATCTCAACAGAGAAATCAAGGCTTACGTAGTTCTGGGTAGAAAAATGTTTGTTTGTTGGTCGATTTTAGCGAAAGCTAAATTGTATTAATCGACGAAAACATTGTTTTACCCAAAACAGATGCGGAGCAGACGTATACCACACATCGAATGGATTTACAAATCAACATTCGGAAAAACGTCACTTATCTCAACTCAACAATTATGGCCGAAGCATTGCTTTGCATCATCTTAACACAAGATGTCTTTCGTTTATGAAAATGGTTTTTTGATCAATCGCACGGCGGCGAAAAAAGTTTGATTGGTTGAATGTATTTTTGGGTTTGAAAGACGAGTATTTATGACTTGCAAGCTCTTACAACTTGGGTCTAATACTCGGGATTACGTCTGGACCTTTCACCCATGTAATCTTTTTCTTTCAATTTTATTGAGAAAAGACGTTTGAATATTCACAAATATTTTAAAGAGAAGACAAATACATAGGGCTTACAAGCTCTTACAACTTGGGCCTATTAATATTCGGGATTACGACTGGATATTCCATCCAGGGTAATCTTTTTCTTCAGATTTTATTGAGAAAAAAGATTTGAATATTGGAGCGTTTTGAAGATAAGATGAATACATAGGGCTTGCAAGCTCTTACAACTTGGGCCTAATATTCGGGATTACGACTGAATATTCCATCCAGGTAATCTTTTTCTTCCAATTTTATTAAGAAAATGGTTTGAATATTTACAAGTGTTTTGGAGGGAAGACGAACACTTATGGCTTACAAGCTCTTACAACTTGGGCCTAGCATTCGGGACTACGACTGGATATTCCATCCAGGTAATCTTTTTCTTCCAACTTATGAAAATGATTTGAATATTGGAGTGTTTTGAAGAGAAGACGAATATTTATGGCTTGCAAGCTCTTACAGCTTGAGCCTAATATTCGGGATTACAATTGGGTATTCCATCCAGGGTAATCTGTTTCTTCAGATTTAGTTTAAAAAAATTATTTGAGTTGATTTGAATTGAGAATGGTTTGAAGAAATGGAATAGATAGAAATGGATGGATTTGTTTATTGAGAAAATACTCGACGTTGGATCGAGTCACTATTTTTTTGATATTTTCGAAAAGAAGTTGATTTTATTCTTGTGTTAGTAATTAGCTAAACAGTCAAGCGAATAAAGAAATAAAACAGTAAAATTATTACCCATAAAGGGAATGGGGATACATTTTTGTCGAAAAATAGAATAAATAAAAATAAACAAATAATAATGAAATAGAAATAGAAAAATAAAAACAAATAAACATGAAAATATATATATATATATATATATATATATATATATATATATATATATATATATATATATATATATATATATATATATATATATATATATATATATATATATATATATATATATATATATATATATATATATATATATATATATATATATATATATATATATATATATATATATGTGTGTGTGTATTGAGAAATAAATAAATAAACTCTAATTACCCCAAATAAAAGATTAAATATAAAGATAAAACAAAAATATATTAAAATGAATATTTTTTTATTTTTTCATAAAACCTAATCTCTCTTTTTAATTTGAAAAAAAGTTGATTATTATTTACTTATTTTTGTTCTTTTTATATCTTAAAAAAAACGAACAATAAATAAAGAAAACAAAATAGTTATTAAAAAAAATAACATGTGCCTAATTAATTTACATATCTAATAATGTTAATAAGAAAATGAAAAACACAAGAAGAAATAGATGGCATTTTAAAAGCATCGCTCCAATTTCTTAAAACAAACCATCATGTTTTATTATTATTATTATTACTTTTTTAAAAAGTAGCCAATGGTGTAGTAACACATGGCGTTGGAAATTAAAAAAAACTAACATTTTTCACATTCATTCATATTTAGTAACAGTAACAGGAAAAATGATAAAAGAAATATGCTCTTTCTCATGGCTATTTTTCTCAATATTACTCTATCTCACATGACCCAATCTTCCTCTCTCAATCACCATGCTCATAAACAAAACAAAGAAGATAGGAACAATGAAACCTTACCCCGTTCATCTTGCTCATTCGATAATACCGACTCAAATATTCACAACAACTAAATAACATTTAAGAAAACTCAAAGCACAAACTCAAACAATAACAACAAAAAAGCATGACTCCGAATCAATCAACAACAACAAAGAAAACAAGTATATTTAAAAGGGATTGGAAGAAAGGTGATTACCGATGGCGATGACGACGACGAACTTGTGGTGGCTGCCGTTATTTTTTGAGATTCAAAGGCGGTCACAGGAGAAGAAACCACACGGTGGTGAGATGCAGAACCGGTCACGATTTATGATGTTGTTGTAGAAGAAAGAGAGATTTAATGGTGCTTTGTGTAGTTGATTTGTTGAAAATGATACTTGGTTGAAGAGGAGTTTTGTATGTTGTTAAGAAATGGTTAAATCTTGTTTCATGGTTGTTATTTGGGGTGTGTAATGAAGAAGAACATGAAGTATAACTATTGTTCACGCATGGAGAAAGAAAGAGGGTTTTGTTGTGTTTTCATGGTGTTTTTTATATGGTAGTATTCACATGGTTAAAGGTAAAAATGGTTATGTTTAGTTCCTGAAACAAACTTTTTTTCTCTAAAAGAAAGAGTTGCTTGACCAACTCATGAAGAAGGACACTCCTTTTCTTTTTTTAATTTTAAAAAATGAGATACAACTGTAACAAACGGATAGAGGCGCCGCTTCTGTTTTTTTTTTTTTCAGGAAAATGGATTAATTTATATACATGTCAAGTTAGGGTTACTAAATTTATAAAATATCTAAAATGCCCCTTTGAAAGTTTAAATAGAGTTAAAGTGAAGAAATAAAAATACTAAAAAAGTAAAAAAGTAAAATAATATTGAAATAATGTTATATAATAAATTGTTTACCTATTTAGAAAATATTGACAAAAATGCAAAAAATAAAAGGGGTAAAAATGAATAAAAAATCGAGCGTAAAAGTAATTAAAAAATTAAAATAAATGTACCAAAATGATCAGTGCAAAATAAACTTATTGGAAAAATACAACGTTTTTTTTAATTTTGAAATAAATTCTGACCGGTTAAAAGGCTCAGGCGAGTCAAAAGGTGACCGAGAACTTTGCCGAAAAATAAATCGAACATACCAGATTAAACTACGTGAAACGTAGATTAATAAATCTGGTATTTACAAGCTTGATTTGGAAATTTTTCGTCTACTGATTTGACGGATCTCTGTCAATTAATTCAACCGGTTTGCCTGTAGATCCAAAAAAATTATTTCGACTGATATTCTAGGCACTATGCAGTATGGAATGCATGGTATGCTATGTAGAGATGCAATAGCTATGATGAATGTATTGAGTCAGCGATTCAGGGTCAAAATTGGGGTGTGACAGTTGCTCCTATTTAAGTATCTTCAACATGAGAAGATGAAGCAGTACACTCTTCATATGATCATAGTGGGAGATAGTTAAATACTAAGAAGACCCGGATTTTGATCCTGAAATGCAAATGATATGAAATGCTATGAATGTATGAATGACTCGTTTTTGTTCTTTTTTTTTGCTGGGGATATGACGTGAGACCAAATGAACCCTAGCATGATTTTTATGATGGATAATAAGCAGACTAGATAATGGATCTGTGGGGAATGATGGAAACATGTGGTAAAAGTGGCTCATAGAAAACAAAACAAAATAAGGGTAGAAATTTAATGGGGATAACAATCCTGCTGGAGGAAAAACAAATGGGGAATATGCAAAGAGATTTTGACAACAAGTTCATACGTGACCTGACAACACCAGATTATTCAAAGAATTTTCAACAACAGATTCAAACATGACCTGACAACACTTGACTATTTAAAGGGTGCTCAATTAACAGGTTCACACATGACTTGACAATGCTGGGGGATATCAAAAGGTTCCATAAACAGGTTCAAACATGACCTGACAATACTAGAAAATCAAGGAAATTTTAATCAATAGGTTCATACGCGACCTCAACATCAGGATATTTAAAGAAAGTTTCATCCATAAGTTCGTACATCACCTAACAATACTTGGAAAATCAAAGGGAATTTTATCAACAGATTCATGCCTGAGCTGATGACACTGGAAAATTCAAAGAAAGTATATCCATAGGTTCATGCATGACCTACCAATTCTTGGAGATTTCAAAGAGATTTTAACAACAGGTTCAGACGTGACCTAACAACACTGAAATATTCAAAGAGAACTTCAGCAACAGGTTCATACATGACCTAACAATATTGGAAAACATACCAAGCAAGTTTCATCAACATGTTCATACATGACCTGGCACTTTAGAATACATCTGACAGTTCTGGAGATTTCTCACAAGAAATTTATCCGACCAAAGATTTTGGAAATTCCTAATAGGGAATCTATGCAAAACAAAGATAAACAGGAGTCTTCTTATAAGTAGATCATCCACGCAAAAGGCTACAATGATTCTTTACAAAGAAATCAAATAGAACCAACATCATTGGAGTTTTCTAACACGAAAAATCTCCAAGCTTCTGGGAATTCCTCAAGATGATGAGTCATACATGACTTTCACGGAACCATCAGAAAATACAGGGTAATCAAACTCTCTGCACGTGCCAACAACAATTGGACTTTGATCGTAAAGAATGGATTACAACCAGCTTTTAACGGATAGGTGCCAACAACGATTGGACTTTGACCATAAGCAATGGATTACAACCAACTTTTAACGGATTTTGCCAACAACAACTGGACTTTGACCGTAAGCAATGGATTACAACCAGCTTTTAACGGACCGGTGCCAACAACAACTGGACTTTGCCTGTAAGCAATGGATTACAACCAACTTTTAACGGATTTTTCCAACAATAATTGGACTTTGACTGTAAGCAATGGATTACAACCAACTTTTAACAGATTTTGCCAACAACAATTGGACTTTGACCATAAGCAATGGATTACAACCAACTTTTAACGGATTTTGCCAACAAAAATTGGACTTTGACCGTAAGTAATGGATTACAACCAATTTTTAACGGATTGGTGACAACAACAATTAGACTTTGATTGTAAGCAATGGACTACAACCAGCTTTTAACGGATTTTGCCAACAACAATTGGACTTTAAATGATGTTGGCAACGACCAAACTCCAGATACCAATCACGATTGTATTTACAAATGAAGTGACAGTGATGCCAACAAAAATTGGGTTTAAAATGAGTTTTAGTGACCACTGAGCTTGGAATAATGCCTAGTAACAACTGAATTTTAGGAGACACCAATGAGTCTTGAAATAATTCCAGGGAGTGGCATAAGGGTTCCGGAAGTGCACCAGAACAAAAATGACATGTTTGGGAATTCATTAGAGAGTAAAAGAAACGAATTCTGGAAATGCATCAGAATTGTAAGTGATATTTTGGAAATACAGCAGAATACAGACACATCCGGTAATACATCAAGGAAATTCTGGAAATACATCAGAATCCAAGACAAACATATTCGAGAATACTTCAGATAGGTGGGGAAACATATGGAAACACATCAGACAAGTTATGGAAATACATCAATAAACAAAGTAGTAATCCGGAAATTCATCGGATAATCCAAAAAGGAATTGAACCTAATGGAAAATTTTCTGATAGGTGCCAACTGGGTTGGACTTGAAAATGACTGCGAAAACTGGATGATGGTTTAAGGGCACCAAATACAAACTGGAATTAGAGGTCAAAGGATATAGGATCAACAACAAGACCTGGGTCAATGCAAAATGAGCACAAAGTACATTTCGGCTATGCATGGTTTGAATTTTCTTTTATGCATGATATATGAATAATCATGATATGAAAATGATGACACTTGAGTGGACAGGGAGTTTGTAAAGACTGTTTATGGAGATCATGATTCCTCAACACCGAGAACTCAACCAAATATTTTATGATAGATGTTATCCAAGGAGAATTCTATCAAGCTTGACAAACACAACTTAGCCAATGGGATCCTTTTGGAGGATTAATGAATCATGCTAGCATAATTTTTGGGTACTCGTCTCAAAATCAATAGTTGTTGACATATGGCAGAATTTGTTTGAGTAGTTTAAAAGCATGAAGGGGGCCTGCCCCTATGTGGCTCATCTTGCCCCAGTCTGTTGGGTCTTTGAAAATGTTCACCTTGAAAGTGGGTTTGAAACAGCTTGACCTGAGACGATCTCAAGATGGCTTGCCCCAAGTGTTCGAGACTTGCAGTGGTCTACCCCTAATTAACCAAATATTTGAACGATAGACTTTCGATTGACTTTCCTTGGCTTGTTGGACTCAATGAGCTTCTGAGGTGGCTTGCCCCTGTCTGAGTCTTGAAGCAAATTACTCTTGGCTAGATGACCCTTAGGGTGATTGGCTTGGATTGACCGATACTCAAAGTGATTTTCCCCTGACAAGACTTCTTTCACTTTATCAAGTTCTTCAACTGTATATTGTTGGAATTTCTTTGATGCTAAGTGTTGACTCGCAAATAAGATTGTTCATTCAAAAATGGTAATTTAATTCAATGCTTATGCAAAAATTTGAAATCAAAGTTTATTGATATGAATGGGTGAAATACAGTGAACGAGTCATTGATAAGAACACAATGGTGATCAAGTCATTCGCAGTATGCAAGTTGGTGCCATCAAATGATTAACAACAATCGTTTAGAGTCAGGTTAACACAACCTTGTTATAGTATGCTTTCAGAATAAACTCTGCCTCAATTAGGTCTTTTCAGGGTTGTAATGTGGCCTGGTTCACGGTTTTTTAAACAAAAAGGATACAAGGCTCAAAATTTATTTTTTTACCCACCCCTTCTTCTTGATGATCTCCAGTTCCTATGTTCAGTTAATTCAATACACGCATTCGACTTCAAAGGTGCGAAAGTGAAAATGAGGATTCAAGATGAGATTTTCTTGAAATGACAGTCACCTTATTTTGTTTTTGTTGAGGATTTAATGACCTCTTTTGATTAACTTATTTTATCCCTAATTTTTCCTGGACCGCTTCTTTAAAGCTTTCGGTCCACCGGGATGTCCTAACTTTTGCCTAAGTCATTTTGTGGTATTTGACTTAGCGGACTTTTTTCTGTTTTTTAAAGGCGTTGACTGCCACATTATTGATGGATGAGGATCAACCAACACTAATTTTAGCTTTTCTCAACTTCTTCGACACTTCAACATGTGCGCGAAGGATAACATGTGGTTGAACCTAATTGGAGGGTGTACATATGGACGAATTTTTTTGAAAGATCGAATGCACGGTCGAACTATCTAAACACAACTACCCTGCCCCAAGTTAAGAATATGGGTTTTAGATCCGAAATAAACACCAACTTCTAGGCTCAAAGTGGTTGGCTAGGGATTAACTCCTTATCTCTTCAGTGTTTGGGGATTTGAAATAATGCCTTACATCATCGGCAAGGTTTTACTCAAAAGCATACCACAACAATTTCAGGTGTTTCGTTTTCATCATCCTCCTTCCAATCTTTGTTAACACAACGGTTTGATAAACAAAAGTGAATGAGAGGAGTATTTTTGTTTTTAACATGAATGAAAAACGAGTGAATACGAATGGATTAATTCATAAGATGCATAAACATTTCATTAATCTTACCAATTCAAAGGAAACAACAATGCTTAATAATCTTGTGTGTTTTCATATATGATAGATATATGTGAGTGCACTTCTTATCTTTGCAATTGCATCTGTATTGTATATTAAATATGTGATATTATTAATAGTGTGCTTTGTCTCTTTTTGATGTTTTCAAAGGGGGGGATGTATATGAAGCTATGATACACACATTCAGGGGGAGCTTTTCATGAACAAGAAACACACCATCTCAAGTTTTGCCATCATCAAAAAGGGGAAGTATGTGAGTGCAACTTTCTGTTTAGATATGTTTTGTATGATGTTAAAACTAGTAAATATCGTTTATATACATTGGGTGGTATCATCCGAGTCTAGCTGTGCATTTTAGTGTTCTTGCATTATGAAGCATGTCAACATTGCTGGAAATGGTCTGGAAAAGATTTGTGCATAAAGATATTGTGTTGTGCATGAAAATTTTGGTTTTGGGTGAAAAATATTTACTATAGGTCGACACATACGATAATAGGTCGACCTATAGAAGATATTTTTAAACTACAGGTCGATACACATACTGCATTATCAAAGCATGTAGGCTATGTTCCATGTGTCGCCTTGTCAGGTCGACCTATAGGGAGCACATGACCTTTACAGGTCGACCTATGTTTCAAGCAGGTCGACACATAATTTGTATAGATCGATACATGGCTCGTATAGGTCGACCTATAGATCAAAAATCTTGAAATTTTTCATTTGTTTCCATTCATTTTTCATTCCTTTTTGCCTTAAATCACTCATGCATATAAATACTACATACATGCATCTTTCTCTAGCAAGGTTTCTAGAGTGATTAAAACCTACATGTATCTAGGACTTCAAAGCATTCTCATCATCTTCAACTTCATCTATGCATACACATAATCAAATTACACATAATCATTTTTTGATTGGGTGCAATCTAGATTAGGGTTGATAACGTCCAATTAGGTTTGTTGTACCCAGAATATTGGGTTGAGAACTTTGAGGGATTCAAGTCAGAAAACCAAGTTGGGGATTTCCTTCAAGATCTCTTAGGGTTTGAAGGTTTTGGACAAGATTGTGTAATTCGGATCCGATCGAGTGAAAGCCTTGGTACAAGGGTGTAAGACCCCAATTTTGTCCCTAAGATCCCTCATGGCATCATAACATTTCATTTGCATAGCCTCAAGGATCATTAGCATCTTGGTTCCCTTTGCCTTTGGGTGGGACCTTCTGTGAGTTGGTTTGAGATCACCAAGGATGTTTGAATTGTATATAATTACTTTTCTTATTTTATTTACTAACCAAAAGCACAAAAATATGTCACTAACATCTTTTGTTTGTAGCTTGAGCAATCACAAGGTCAGAAGCTTCAAGGAGATCATTGGTACAAAGACATGGTCAAGAGGAGATGATAGCAAGCATGTCAATGGTTCCCAAATCTCTCATCCATAAAATATGCCTCCCTAATACCTCAATGCATCATTTTGATCAAAGCAAGTCAAAGGGTTTGAGGTATTGTTCTTCAGAGAATCCCTAATTCATCTGTGCATCATAATGCCTTGCTCATGAAGCAACCTCAGCCCATGGTCAAATACAATCAAGGGAAGTTCTTTAATTCATCATTTCATGCATATTTGAACTTATTTGAGTGTCCTCAATCATCAATTCATCAAGATATGAGTTGTGGACTTGAGAAGTTGATCAGTCAATTCATTTGACTATTTTGAAATGCACTAAGACCTAACTTTTTATGTGTTGGTCAAATGGAGATGGTTCCAAAATCAAACATGTTCTTAAGGACAATATTAACAACTTTCATGTTCATCAAATGTTTATTTGAAGCTTGGAAGGCCATCTTCCATTCCAATACATTATAGGCCATTTTGACTAAAACCCTAATTTTAGGTCAACTTCCCAAGGACATAACTCATTCATTTTTTATGATTTTGAGGTGGTATCAAATTAATTGGAAAGATTAAGATGTATAATTCAAATGTTATGTTGAGAAAAAGTTCAAAATCTCAAAGGAAATACATGTGATAATGCAAGACATTATAGGTCCTTTTTTACCAAAGGCATTAAAAGTCAAAAAAAGTCCAACTTCAAGTGCCCATAACTTCTTCATCAAAAATCCAAATGATGCAAACGTTAAGTTCATTTTGATTGTCTTAAAAAGATATACAACTTTGATGTTGGAGGTTTTTTAATTTGGGGCTTTCATCATGGAAACAGAGGGGCTTGAAAGTTGGCCAAATTTAGAAACCTTGCCTTGACATATCATGCACCTTGCACTTTAAACTCAAATTTCATAAATTTCCACACTTCAAATGAGTTTTTTTCCAACATAACATTTGTTCCTTATACAAAGACCTTTCCAACCATTACCCATATGCCTATGTTTGGATTTTCTAAATGGTACTTTTGAAGAGATGTTTGTTTAGGTACAAATGAGGAATTCACTTGAAATCTTGGTACATAAGCAATTGCCTTGCAAGTCACACGTCCAATTCCATTTGGCTGATGCTCAGAATTCATTTGGCATTGTTTTTGGGCCTTGTGCATGATCATGCAAGCCCATGCAACGAAGCTCCACATGCCATGCACACGGATTGATCACATTCTCCTTGCCACTTCCTCTATAAATAGAGACCTCATTCCATTCATTTCACACGCCTGATTCAACCTGAAATGCTGCAGAATTCTCTCCATAGCCATCACTAAAGAAGCAATTGCATTTCTATCAAATTTTTCAGATCTAAAATTCAACTTCATCTGGTTGAATTCTTGGATCTAATGCTTCTAAACCTTCATCATTCATCTCATTGAACTTCTGTTTTAGCAAAGCAAGCAAGGCATCGAGCTCAAGCTACCAGAATTCAAGCTTACATTCCAACTGGTATTTTCTTCGATTCTCATCATCCATGGACCTTTTTGCTTGGATCTAATGTTTTCTGAAGTCCTCACTTGAGAGGCAAGCTAGTGGTAGCTTCAATTTTGCTTTTCCTCAATCTGCATTTTGCATACCTGAATCTTCCACCTCAAATTTCTCCATTTATAGGAATCTTGAGTGTGATCCAAGGTTACAGGGGTGATGTACATCACCCCAGCTTCATTTTGGTATAAGGATCGCGCATTTCCATTAAGGTTTGAAAACCTGCACAATTGGCCGGAATCTGCAGGCTCACAGGAGAAGAAGGTGGCTCCGGTGGCCGCCTGTTTCCAGTTTACATCCTGGTCGTTGGATGTGTTTCCCAGATCGAATCCTGGCCATTGCTTGTTATGACTTTTCTTTTGTTTCCATGTGGTTGCATTGACTTTGGTGTTCCATGAGCGCGCGCCTCTGGATCCTTGGATCGTCCAGCTCAATTAATGAGCTCAGATCCAAGGGCTCTCGTTTTTCCCAATTTTTATTTTCTGTTTTAATTCCATTTTATTTTCTTAAATTCCATTTTATTTCAAAAATCAATATCTCTTTCATTTTTAATCCAAAAATTATGGGACCAATTGCATTAGTCTCCAAATAATTTCTAGTTTCTATTTCGGATTTTTAATATTTTTTATTTTGTCATTTGATATTTTTTGTGAATTTTCTCTTTTCTGGTTATTTTTAATTCATTTTAAATAGTTTTTGATATTCAAAAAACGCAAAAATATTTTCCTAACCTATTTGAATGATGATGGATCTATGAAAAATATTCTCATCAATTTTTGAATTGATTTGAGATTTATTGGAGATTTTAGTTCAATTAGGTTATTTTTATTCATTTTTAATTGATTAAAATTAGTTTCTGACTTTTAAAAATGCTGAAATTTTTTGTCAAACTTTGTTTGACCTTGTTGAACTTAGGATAAATTACTTGGACCTTTCAAGATTGATTTGAAGTAATTTTGAAGTTTGACCTTTCCATTTATTTTTAATTCAAGTTTATTTTAAATATTAAAAAATGCCAAAAATAGTTTATTCATTTCTTGACTCCCAATCTTCATCTCACTTCTGTTTTTGATTGTTTGACCTTGACTTTCAATGTTATTGGTCAACATATGAGGATTGGTACATTGTATTTCATTTAATACACTTTAATTTTGTCATTTCCATTTCTCTTATCCATTTTCTCCTTCTTCTTCTTCTACTTATTTTCTTCTTGATCAATGAGTTGAAGGTTGATAAGTTAGCATTGGTTAGGGAGATTTAATCTTCCTTGATTCAAATATAATTCATCTTGATCAATTGATCAAGTGAATGGCTTTGCATTAAGAATAGGCTGTCTTCTAAATCATGCAAAAGGCTTAAACCAATACAAGATCAATTCTCATTTTCTTTTTGGCATGGCAAGTTTTTGGGACTTGGTTCACTAATCAAGACTCCTAACTTGTGTTTGTTGCCTACATTATTATTGACCGGCCTCAGATAGTTGTGACTTCTACATAAGTCCAATTACGATTGCTTAACATAGCGCTAAATTTGCCTTATGACACACTAACTACTAACACTAACTATTGACAATTAACATTTACTTTATGCAATTTACTTTTATGCAATTTACTATTCTTGCACATATTATCCATTTGCTTTTCCCTTTGCTCACTTGAGCACATGTTTATGTTAATGTCATTTGCCTTTTGCTCACTTGAGCATATAATTGTGTATATATTATTGTGCTTGTGTTTTGTTTTGTTTTGTTGTTGACCAAAATGCAAAGAAATGGACTTAGTTTCTAGGACTTTCCCTATGCAAAGAAATGGAGAATTGGACTTAGATTCTAGGATCTTCCTCATGCAAGATTGGAATAAAAGGATCTTAATGATGAAGATGGATTAGAAGACCCAAATCTCTAAACTCACTCTTGTCCATTCTTGTTTTACTTCATGGAACTTTTGATGTGTGTGCTTTTGTGCTAGGGGATTCTTTGAGATTAATTGGAGGACCATTGCCATGTTCATCCAAGTGGAAGATACAAGATACATTGAGGATCTCTTATGAGACTTGTTTGATTGCTTATGCTTTATGCTTGCTTATTCCAAAGGATGAGAGCTACTTGGATCATCAATATGATCTCAAGAAAGGGACTCCATTGTGGTTTTGATTCTTCATCCCTTCTCTTTTTGTTTTACTTAGGATTTAACCCTTCTTCTTCTTCTCTCCACTCTAACCCAAGCCAAAACCTTTTGTGCAAACATTTAACTTTTGCTTTCAAACATTAGAAACCTAAGCCTTATGCTTTTGATTTTCAAACTTTCTTTTCACAATACTCATTTTGAATTGAATCTTTTAGTCAACTTTGACTATTTTGTATATACTTCTAATTGGTAAATATAACCCATTCAAATATCTTTTTGTGGCTCCAATGGCCACCTTATTAATCAAATTTTCCATAACCTTTAGCTATTAGGTTTGAGTTATCCTTGTGGTAGATGTAATACTCCCCTATATCCTTAGTGATGAACAATGAGCCTTCCATGCTTATTATAGGGTTAACCCCTCACTAGCATGTTGAAGCTATTCTCACATGGTGGATTTGTGGTTTGGTTGAGTTTTCTCCCTTTGATAACAAAAGACCTTAAGGCTTTTGGACCAACCAATTCACTAACTTGTTTTGAGATTTTTACCCCGAACTACGAGGTTTTGATCCTAATCTTTTTTAAGATGGTACGTAGGCAATGGGTTTATCCATTCAAACACAAAATGTAAATAAACTTGTATATTCTCTTCTCATCTCTTCAATCATGTTTGCACAAACAAACTTTCACAAAACAAACAATCTTCACAACAAGTATGAAAAGGGCTCCCTAGGAGTACCTAGGATGTTTTGGGTGCCTAACACCTTCCCATTGCATAACCAACCCCCTTACCCAGATCTCTGTTTCTTTTACTAGTTTTTGTTAAAACTATTAGGTTTTTGTTCGCTTTCTAACCATTCCTTTGGATAAATAGAAGTGCGGTGGCGACTCGACTTGTATGATTTACCTTGGATTTAGTCAATATCTCTAATGGTAACGAATACCCCGCTACAGAAAAGTGGCGACTCTGCTGGGGATCGAACGGCCTAGTGGGTTTTGCCTACTTTTAATATTTGTTGTTTTGTATTTGTCTTGTGACATATTTTTGTGCAATTTGGGATTATTGTATTGTGTGTAATGATTAATTTGCTTGATATTAATTCCTTGTATGCTTGGTGATCTTTGTGAGATGAGTTCTATACCCGGACTCGAGTGTACTTAGGATAGGAGAATGGCGTAGTCTTGTTGACTTGTGTGGAGTTATTCCTTAGCAAGTTGACTTGCAAGTCCATTCACTTGGTGGAGGTCATGTTGGGGTCAATAGTGTCACACAAGTAAGTTGTGGTTAGACATTACTCTTTCCAATATAGACCTTAGAAGCCAAGGACCTTAGTTTACCAAGCCCATCTTGGCCTATTCTTAGGATGTAGTGCGAAAGTCGTTCAAGTGTAAGATTTGATACGATTGTTACACGATACTACACTCATAAGAGTCTCTCTTGAGAATATTTTTGGAATACGAGTAGTCGTTTCTCCGATAATATCCGAAAGATGGGATGATGACTATGGGAACCTCTTGTAGAACATGTTTGGCAGGTTTAAACCCTAGTGCATTCCCTTTGGGGTGGTTCTTAACCTAAACTCCATGCTCTTGACTTGCAACAAACCCTTGATTCATGGTTGATCCGTTCATGTATCCTTAATATCAATGGAACTTGGGTGTTGATAAGGTGTAAACCATAATCCACCAAAATGGATGATTGATATTAAGGATAACATGATCCATCCCATGACCTTTATTTGGTGTGCTTTGCTTGATCCTTGAGTGTGATTGTTGCATTCATGCATTCATGCACTCATTTGCATCCATATCATCAATAATGAAGAAAATTTTCAAGGAACTTAAGGGGTTTATTTGCAAAATTTTCAGACATGGAAAGACAGAGGAGGAATACAAAGAAGTATAGCTTCCGGCAACCAGATTTGAAAGAGTTAAGGAATCTGACATCCTATGTATTAGATCCTTTGGGTTTCAAAGCTCATTTTGGGAAGCTTCTTCCTCTTCTGACTACTCAGGTGGATGAAGGGTTGATGAGTGTATTAGTGCAGTTTTATGATCCCTTGTACCGTTGCTTCACGTTTTCGGATTTCCAGCTTTTACCTACGCTTGAGGAGTACGCCTATCTTGTGGGTATACCTATTCTAGACCAGTTGCCGTTCAGTGGCTTGGAAAGTATTCCTACTTCTCAAGAGATAACTGACATGTTGCACATAGATGAATCTCTGGTTGGTGCTCATATGACTACCAAAGGTGGAATTCAAGGTCTCCCTTCTGAGTTCCTCATTGCTCAAGCTACTATCTATGGGAAGGCCATGAGTGAGGATGCCTTTGAAGCCATATTTGTACTTCTTATCTATGGATTGGTATTGTTCCCCAACATCGACAAGTTTGTGGATGTGAACGCTATTAGGATTTTCTCTACTCTTAATCTCGTTCCGACTCTGTTGGGTGATGCTTATTTCTCTTTGCATATGAGGAATGTCAAAGAGTGGTGGCGCCATTGTGTGCTGTTTGCCTCTGTTGTATAAGTGGTTTATTTCTCACTTACCGTAGACGGTCGCCTTCAAGGAGAACAAGGGATGTCTACGGTGGTCCACGAGACTTATGTCTCTCACTAATGATGATATCTCTTGGTACAACCGTGTGTATGATGGTTGTAACACCTCAAAATTTGCCCTCCTCTTCTTGGTACTAGTTTAGCATATTGCATTTCATTTTGTAGGACTTTGGCGGGATGAGGTCCTCAGGATTGTCTTCTGATCATGTGTCACCTTAGACTTTGGCGGGGCCAACAGAAGTCGTTATGGGTATCTTCGGAGGAAGAAATGCACATGATTACCTTCCTTTTGTGAAGGTGTACCCTATGATATGTCGCCATCAGAGTGGTGTTTGGGTGTTATTTCCGACGTTGCCAGCGGAATTATCACAAGAAAATGGAGAACGGGGTTCAAATGGAGAGAAGGAAGTGTTGGGCATTTTCTGGAGAATGGGGTTCAAATGGAGAAAGGGAGACACGTGGTGTTTTCTGGAGAGCGGGGTTCACAATGGCGATCGTGAGTTATCGTCAAGCGACTGGGGTTCAAATGGAGATCGGGGTTCATTGTTTGGCAAACAGGAGTGTTATGAAGTTGTCGGGGTTCAAATGCGGTGATCGGGGACCATACGCGCGAAAATAATTGTTCTGGGGTTCAAGAAAAGGAAAAAGAGAAAAAAGTTCTGAGGTTCAAGAAAAGGAAAAAGAGAAAAAAGTTCCGAGGTTCAAGAAAAGCAAAAAAATATAATAATCCCCAGCGGAGCGCAAATTGTTCGTCTGTTCTTGGTATGCAATCACTCTTCACCCTGATCATCTGAAAGCCGAGGCTATTCATATCGACAGGTTCATAGTGGATTGAATAGGGGCAGCTGTAATACTTCAAAATTTGCCCTCCTCTTCTTGGGACTAGTTTAGCATATTGCATTTTATTTTGTAGGACATTAGGCATTTGCATATTGCATATCATGTGATAATAAGAAAGTCATCCTCCTAAGTCTTTCTCAGAAGATAGAGAGGTTAAGAGACTCATGCCTGAGGGTCTTATCGAATTGATGATCAATCATATGAGGGTTGCTCTTCAATTAGGGTTTTATTGGTTCCTCAAGGAGGTTGGGTATTATCTTGATTGCAAGGTTACATCATCATCATCATGGTTATTGTCATCTGTAAGGGGTTCATTGTTCATGCTCAGGTTCCTTAGGATTAGGGTTTTAACCTCTGGTCAACCCTAATCAGTTGCATTCTTCCAATCAGTGATTTTCAAGGAGATGAGGTATTCTATGGAGAGTGGGATCACATGATCATCCTATTGAGTTTATATGAGCCAAGGTTCATTTTGAAGCCAATTCCTCAAGTGGTTGAGGCTCAAGCTGATCAGAGCACTTCTAAGTCATCTGTCAACTAGAAAGTCAACAGAAAGTCAACTGAGGGTTGTGAGGTGGAAAAATGAGTTTCAACATCTCATTCATGTTCAAAGGGGGTTCATTGGTCATTAAAAATATATGTCTTGAAGAATTTGAGGTCATGGCAAAAGTTTCCCAAAATGGAAAGTGACCTGTAATTTTAAGTTTCCAAAAATGGAAAGATTTTGGTCCAAATTCAACTTGATCTTACATCATCAAAGAAGCTTCAAATGAAATATTGTCCAACATGAAAGTTGTAGATCTCTCTCTCCCATTTCCAGAAAGTCCAAGATCATGAATTTATGATGAATGGTTGAGGAGATATGGCCAAATGATCATCAAGTATGCTTGGAACTTCAAAGTGCCATAACTTTTGACTCATAACTCCAAATTGAGTGCCTCTTTTTGCACTTTGCTCCTCATGACATATATTTTCCAAATCATTCATGGCATTGCATGAAATTTCGTCATGTGATCATGTGCTAATTCAAGTGCATTTTGGAGGGAAATTGAGAAATTCAAATTTGGTGCATCACATGAGTAAAATTCCACTTGCATTATGTTTATGAGATGGTTTTAAGTGAATGTGAGCATTTGCATGCTACTATTCATGTGGTGCATGGCCATGATACATCATTTTCCATTTTTTGCATTCCATTCCAATTATCACTAATCCTAATTAACCATTACAAATTAGGATTAGCATGGTAATTAACATGGCCTATAAATAGCAAATCATAACAGAATTTTCAGTTCACACATTTTCTAGATCTAGAATTTTCTCTTCCCTCCAAATTTTTCTCTCATTGGAATTCAAATTTTCTCCACACAACCACACATTTTCTTGGTAGATCCATCATCTGCATGGAATTTGGAGCATGAATCAGTCATTTTTTGTGGAAATTGGTGAAGAATTGTGCATACTCCATACATGAACATGAAGATGGAAATGGCAAATTAATCAAGATCTAGTTCGTTTCAAGCTTCAATTTCAACTTCAGACTTCATAACATCAATATAGGAGTGATTCTGGAGCTTGCAAGGCCTTGAACACGCTGCTGCCATTGATTGATCTTCAAGAGGTTGGAAATTCGAATCTCATGAATCTTGATTTTATGTACATAGACTTGTAGATCCTTGCATGCTGGTTATTCTGATATAAATTTCATGAAATTTGGATGAAAAACGAAGAAGTTATGTTGATTTAAAGTTTGTAGATCCATTCTTATTTCCTTCGATTCGTGAAATATAGTGAGAATTAGGCTTAGGTTTTGTGATATTTGTGATCTACTCGTCGAGACGATTCTAATGATGTATGCCATTTAAAATTCTGGAGAAAAAAATGCATGAACAGTAGCAACCACCGTCTTCATGAAGAAGACGGTGGAAACCACCACATTGGCACTGTAGCGCAGCCGGCTAGGGCTTCTACAACTGAGCGCATGAACGTAGCAGGACCAAGGCTCGATTCTTCCTGAGCGCATTCTTTCATTTTTTTTGTTTTAATTCTTCACAGCCAAAACGACGTCGTTTTGGACACGCCTTGGCCTCTCTTCGATCCTTGCTGAAGGCGTTTTGGTGATTTTCTATGTTTCAACTTCATTTTCCATTATTCTTCAACATTATTCCATGTTAATTCATGCAACTTGCAAAATTCATAACAAATTGAAAATTAATCCAAATGGAATGCCATTTTTTTTCATATGTTCATATGGATGTCTATTATTTTGTGGTGCTGATTTCATGATTTTATCATTTCTGGAATTTTAAATGTGATTGATTCTTTGGACATATATGCAAATGTGACATGCTTCATTCATTCTATTGTGAAATGCTCATACATTGTCCAATTGATTTGAAATTTGGTATGCTGATTCCCAACATGTTGCATGATTTTTGAGGCTTGGTTGTGAATTTTTAGCATTTTTCATTTCTGTTTTAGGCACATGAATGTATGGTGTGACAATGTGTGTCACACAATTTGATGTCATATTTGTTCATTTTCATTCCTAGGTCAATTGAGTTCTGTTGATTCTGATTTTTGGCATGATGATTATATTTGACATGTTGTGTGCACATAAAAATTTCCAGAATTGTTTGATTCATTTCTGTTTTAATTTGGAATTTTGATTCTTGATGTCCAATTGTATGCTTTGAAATTGCCTTTGCCATATCTTGCTCATGAGATGACTTTGCTTGATGCTTTTGATTTGGTACTTTTTAGGACATGTTCTTGATTGATTAAACATGCTTCATGTGGAATATTGGTTGCTGTTTCGATTTTTTGCTTCACTTTTGACCCTAGGCTTTGCCCTAGGGGTTTGAACTCACAATTTGAGCTTTGTCTTTCAGGATCAAGCATTCATCTACATGGTTGATGTTGCCTCATCATTTGAGCTTTGCCATTTGCCTTGTTTACTAACCTTTGGTTATTTTGTAGGTCCTTTGGTAGTGAATCACTTGAGTGTTTGCCTTCTATGGCTTACTTGTTGTGCATATTGGGATTATCTGACTGTTGTTGATTGTTTGGTTGTCTGAATGTGAATATTGACTTGTTTGATTTTCTTACAGGTACTTTAGCCGCTTTAACTCATTATTTGAGTTGCTTTGCTTTGCTTGTGGTTGGCATACCACTTAGGTAATCTCTTGAACTCCATGTAGTCTGGAAGACCTGTTATCTTTGGCAGGCACCTGTCTGAAGCCCTCCTTAAGAGGCCATGTTCTTGATTGTTTAATTTTGTGCTAAAGACCTCAATGAGGCATGGTTACATGTAAAGACCTCCTAAGTGAAGAGGCATTGGCAGATAGAAGGGATGTGCAATCCATCCCCTGCTATTCAGTTGAGTTTTTCATCTTGCTCGTTCTACGTGCTGATGCATTTTGAATAAACACCCAAAATCTTGTATATAGAGTCAGTCATTGTGGAATAGAGTTCCTCATTCTGGACTCCCACACCTTCTTTGATTCAAGCTCACCCAGGCCGAGTTAAGAGCTGTGAGGTCTAACCCTCATCTCCCATTTCATCTGCTCACCCTGACGGTTAATGTCAGTGGTTAAGAGCCTCAGACACCCTTTCCAGTGTTGGCTTGTTTGTCGAGGTTGATATGACCCCTTGACTAAAGCCCAGCCTTGTATGAGCCGCTTGTTTGCATATAGCGTGTGGTGATTGCTTTTGATGTTTATTTGGTTTTGCTTCTCATCTCCTTTCTGTAGGAGTCGTATGATCAACTTTCGAGGAAGTTGAACGTACGTAGAGATAGACTTGAGTTGACTCACTACATGTGTGAGTCAAACTCTTGTTAGAGACCTCAACCTAGGGTTATAATTTGCATGATGACTATTAGGCTCGAGTTAGTCTCCCTTTTAGTCCGTTATTCCCTTGGTCTCTGGTTAGGAGAAGTTTCTCCCCTATTAAGGGGAACTATGTCGCCCTGATCCTCATACCAGATGAGGTACGTAGGCAGGAGATCGTGCGAGATCTCTCTGGGCACCCTTTTTCTTTTTTGCGCGTGTTTTGCTTCACAGATATCAGGCTCGAGTTCCCGAATCTCTGTTAGTCTGTGTGTTCACCCTTCTTCTTTTTCAACCCTTCTGCTTTGTGTGTGTGTTTGGAGTCTGATGTAAGCCCAGCGATTGGCATTCGGTTTCCCGTTTGTGGTTGGTTGTTTGGAGTCTGATGTAAGCCCAGCGATTGGCATTCGGTTTCCCGTTTTTGTTTGTTTGTTTGTGGAGTCAGATGTAAGCCCAGCGATTGGCTATCTGTTTCCTGTTTCTTTTGTTCGGAGTCGGACATAAGGCCAACCATTGGCAGTCTGTTTCCATTTGCGAGTTTCTTTTGACGTCTCAGCGTCTTGGTGTTGTATTGTGTTTCGGCGTACGTTAGCCGAACTACGGTAGCTCTGATTCTCATTCCAGATGAGATACGTAGGCATAGGATGCGATATCCTAGCGAGCCCGTTTCCCATTTCCCCGAACTACGTCGACTCTGATGTTTGTGTCTGACAAACTACGTAGGCCCAAGATGCGACATCATGCCGAGTCCGCTTCCGTCTTATTCCATCTGTGTTTATTATTCCAGTGTGTGTGCATTCTTTTTGAGCAGTTTATTCAGCAACCTTATTCTATTCTTTTGGGCGTGGATCCCGTCGAGTACGACGGACGTGAGGGGTGCTAATACCTTCCCCTTGCGTAACCGACTCTCGATCCTTGCAATCTCTGGTCGTAAGACCATTCCTTTCCCTTTCCAGGTTTACTTCGAGCATTTCCTTTCCCTCCTTTGGGATAAATAACGCACGGTGGCGGCTCTGTTTGTTTGCTTTTTCCCGCCGGTTGTTTTTCGCGTTGCGCCAGCTGGCGACTCTGCTGGGGAATAGAAGTTGACCTCTTGCTGGTCCATCTTCCCTAAGCGAGTCAATCCTAGCGCTCTCTATGATAGTTTTGGTTGCTTGTGCTGCTTTATTTATTGCATTCATGATTATTATACTGGGATTGTATATATTCGCATAGATGTTTGCATGCATCATATTATCATTGTGCTGGATTTTGTACAGGTTGGTTCCTCTTATTTTGGGGTGGGTGTTCTGAGTGGGGCTAAAACCCAGGCCCGAGTATACACCTAGGATTAGCGTGGTCTCACGTTTCCTCACATATTGGATCAGCATGTTGTTGCAACGTGACATACCACAAGCCGGACGAGGTTCTTCTGAGTGAGCTCTTCCGGGTGGAGTATTCCACTTTGGTTGGGCTACCTCATCTGAGCTATTGACTTCGGTGACCGTTCTTTCCCGGATCTTTGGTTTAGACGATCTTATGAGAGCTGCAACGGCACACCCGAAAGGGCAAACCCGTTGAGTATCTTGTCCGATTGTCGAGACCATTATCCGCCATAGGATGACCTTATAGAATTCACCTGTGAGGGGAGGGTTGATTCCTACAGATGCATGTTCTGATGGTGACTTCCTGATGGTGACTAATGGTTCAGTTATTGATCGGAGTCCTATTTATAAGTCGGATTTATGGATATTTATTTCTGAGACGCCGGAATATCGTCCGCGGTATTTATCAGTGGGGATCCGTTTATTTCAGGATTCCCTGGGCTGGTTCAGAGGATCTGGTGGTTATCTGTTCAGAGGACTTTCTGGTGATGATGGTGATGTATTCTCCGGTTCCGTTTATTTCGGAACCCTGAGTTGGATTTATGGTTACTCAGTTCCCTCAGATGGTTGAGATCGGTTCAGAGACCAGGGCTTCAGTACAGTGGATGTTCAGATGACTTGGAGGATGGCACAGTGCATTGCATTCATACATCAACATCATTCTCATTTTGCATTTACCTGCATCTAATTCATGTTTATCCATATGCAGGGGACATTCTTGATTGAGATCCTGGTTGAGAGACACCTTTGCTCCAGACATGAGGACTGGCTTGAAAGATGACGTCGTCTACAGTTTCTTCAATCCATAGATTGATGCGTTGAAGGATATGATAGCATTGATTACACCTGACCATGTGGGGATGTTCCGTGAGGCTTATGGCGGTATTCTGAAGGTGGTTTTCAGGCTTACAGATGCAGATAGGAGTGCCATCCATACTTTTCTCCAGTTTTATGACCCTGGTTTGAGATGTTTCGTCTTCCCGGATTACTTGTTAGGGCCTTTGATGGAAGACTATGCCAGTATCCTGGGTATTCATATCTGAGATCAGATTCCATTCTATATCACTAAGGAGGAACCTGATGTTGCTGAGATCTCTCGTGCTCTTTATTTGAGCCCAGAGGTGACTAAGGGGGGTTTGAAGGAGAAGGGAAAGTTGTCTGGTTTTCATCTGAGTTTCTTGGAGGCCAAAGCCAAAGAGTATGATGTTTTGGGTGATTGGAGGGCCGTTTGTGCTTTGCTTGCTGTCAGCATTTATGGGATCATCCTGTTCCCTATCAGAAGAACTTTGTGGACATTAATGCCATCAGGTTGTTTGTGCAGAGGAATCCTATTCCTACCTTGGTTGGGGATGTCTATTACTCGGTCCATAATCGGAACGAGAAGCGGCGTGGTGGATTGATCAGATGTTGTGCTCCACTGCTGTACAAGTGGTTCATGGGGTATTTGCCTTCCAGAGGTGCCTTTGCTTTTGTTCTTCTTGACCATACTGTGAATTGGGCGACCAAGTTGATGGGTTTGCGAGCCAAGGACATAGCTTGGACGCACAATGGTGTGGCTGGACGGGACTTCATTTACAGTTGTGGGAGTTTCCCCAATGTGCCTCTCATAGGAGTTCAGGGTTGCATTAATTACAACCCGACGCTTCTTAGGAGACAAATGGGGTTTTCTATGGAGGTCCCTCCTCTTAAGTGTGAGATTCAGGAGTCTTTCTACTTCCCGGCTGAGGGTAATCCGACACGGTTGAGGCAAGTGTCCGGAGCATGGCGTAACATTCAGAGAAAGGGCAAGGTTCCTTTTGGTAGGGTTAATAATAGGTCTTTTCCTCTGTTTGATGATTGGCTCAGAAAGAGGATTGAGCTCACGCATCTACCATTTCCTGGGGGTGATCCTTGGTGTCCATTGATTGAGGGGCCATGTTCTTCTGTCAGCAGGGAAGAGTTCCTTGAGATGAAGAAGGCCAGAGATCAGCTGCAAGCAGAGAAGATTGAGTTGGAGATGAGTGTTTCTAGGATTCAAATGGCTAATCAGGAAATCAAAGGGAAAATAGAAGACCATGATAAGAGGCATGCCTTGGAGGTGAAGCGCTTTGAGATAGATACTGCCTATTACCGCAAGATCAGCCAAGCTTTGGAGTCATCTACGAAGGAGCATGACATCACCAAGGAGAAGGTGGCTAGAGCTTTGAGAGTCATTGAAGATGAGAAGAAGAGACAGGTCCTTGGGAAGACTCAAAGGGAGGCCAGAGTCAAAGTCCTTATCGCCGAATGGGAAGCAAAGCTGAAGATTAAGGAAGAAGAGAACATGAAGATTAGGGCTGAGAGAGATCACTATCTTGCTGAGAGGGATCATTATTTCCGCCAGATGAAGATTCACCAGAAGGAGGTGGGGAGATTGCAGTAGGAGAACACTGAGCTCAGGTTCACCGTGAAGTTTACCAAGATGGTTGATGATGCAGAGCCGTCTGTGGGACCTTCTTCAGTGTAGACTTTTGTTGTTATGTGTGGATTACCGTCAGGCCTGTTGACGGAATTCACCTGCTTGTATTTTCTATCTGTTTCTGGAAGAATTGTAATTTGATTTGTATCAGACTTGATGTATGACTCTTGCACGTATAGTACGCTTTTGATATACAGTGGTTGTTGTCATTCAGTGATTGATCTTCAAGCTTTATTTGCTTTCCTGTATGCACTCACATGGCACACACAAGGTTGGGTGATATCTTTGCTAAATCATAATTCTCTGCTTTGTATGGTGAAACCAGATGATTTACATCAGAATGTTGCTGGCAAATTATTATCTGTCTCGATGAAACCAGGATCGAAAGACAGAGTGTTCCTCATATGGATAGACATTGCATTCATGCATCAATCATAATAACTTGTCTTCTATTTTGCAGGTGTCAGTTTCTAATGTGCTTGATTGTTTCAGGAATCATTGCTCGCGCACGTAGAATCATTCCCTTGCACGTAGCACGTCCACACAGATACCATACCAGGCGCAACAAATCCAAGCTGATGGATCTACCCAACGCAGATATTCTCGAGTTGAAGGAGAAAATGGGTGAGATGATAAACGTCATGCAAGGGTTGGCTTTGGGACAGAAAGCACTTGCTGATAAGGTGGAAAAGCTCGAGCGGGCTTCGGCTGCCAACAGTGGTAATAATCAGGAGGGTGTGTCCAACGGTGGTTCTAGGGATGGAGGAGATCTCAGAAAGAAGAATATTGATGGGGTGGTGATCAATAATGGTGGTGGTTTTGGTGCTGCTACAGGCGGTGGACCCGGTCCTGTAGTCAATAATCTGAAGGATAGTCTGCTTCCTCCTTTCTTTGGGGCTGAGGAGGATAGAGAAGAAGACTAGTTCTCCGTATTGAATGAGCAATTTGGTCAATACGGTGTCCAACCACCAAACAAAGAGATTCAGGCGCTGGCCGAGAAAATCAGAGCTCTAAAAAGCTATGCTACTCCGGGGGTTGTCAACATGTCAAACATGGGGCTAGTTGAGGGGATTGTGATCCCGCAAAAGTTTAAAGCGCCTGCGTTTGACAAATACAATGGGAGTTCTTGCTCGGAAACTCATCTCCAGGCTTTCGTCCGAAAGATTTCTGCTTACACAATGGACCAGAAGCTCTGGATGTATTTCTTCCAGGACAGTCTGTCTGGTGGGTCTCTAGAATGGTATACCAAGTTGAAGTCTTCGGATATCAAGAGCTGGCAGGATCTTGAAGATGCGTTCTTTGAACAGTATCAATTCAACGCTGACATGGCTCCTAGCCGTACCCAGCTGCAGGGTATGTCTCAGAAGCCTAGTGAAGGGTTTAAAGAATACGCGCAGAGATGAAGGGAATTGGCTGCCCGAGTCCAACCTCCGTTGGTAGATCGGGAGATGTCTGATCTGTTTATGGGTACCCTTCAGGGGACATTTGCAGAAAGAATGGTGGGATGCCCAGTTACGAACTTTGCTGATATTGTAGTGGTTGGGGAAAGAATAGAGAGCTGGTTGAAGCTGGGGAAGATACAGGGTAACGCTTCGTCATCTGGATCGAAGAAACCCTTTGGTAATGGCCAACGTAAGAAGGAGGGTGATACAAGTGTTGTGTATGCCCAGAGGGGACAAAGTAGGGATCGTTACTACCAGCACACTGCTGTGGTAACAATTCCTGCTGATAATCAACCTGCACAGCATTAACAACAACCGCAACAACAACGACAGTCATTTCAACAGAGACCGCAGAGGGCCGGGTATCAGGTGAAAGGGCGAATGAATGATCGTCAATTTGATAGACCACCTGTGACCTACTCATTCTTGCTGAAGAAATTGAAAGATTTGGGGTTGGTCCAGCTGAGGATGTTGGCTCCGTTGAGACCGGACCAGAGGCCTGCCAACTATGATGAGAACGCCAAGTGTGAATTTCATTCCGGTGCCCCTGGACACAATGTGGAGAATTGTAAAGCTTTTAAGCATGTTGTCCAGGACCTGGTGGATTCTAAAGCAATCAATTTTGCACCATCTCCAAATGTTAACGCTAATCCCATGCCCGTGCATGGTCAAATGGGGGTGAATGCAATTTCTGAGGATGAGGGCAGAATCTGGGTGACGGATGTGGACCGGTTAAAGACTCCATTGGCTGAGGTCAAGAGACGACTGTTGATGAATGGGGTCTTTCCGGGTTGTGATGATTGTTGTGTTGCGTGCACTATTGCCCCTAATGGGTGTGTTTTGTTGAGGGAGGCTGTCCAAAAAATGATGGATGAGGGAAGCCTCAGATTTGAGAAGGTTGATTTGGAGAGGGAGAATGTCTCCACCATAACCATCTACTTTGATCCGATCGACTTGTCAGCACTGGAAGATGCGGCTCCAGTTACTATCACGGTACCTGGGCGAATTCCTTATGACAACGACGATGCTGTGCCATGGGATTATGGTGGAGAGGTATACTGTAATGGGGAGAAGCAGGAAGATCAGGCTGCAGGTGAAACCACCGTTTCAAAGGTGGATAATGCCGGACCCAGTGGTTTTACTTGTAGTGGAAGGCTGTTTGCACCAGACACTTTGAGGAGTGGGGAAGGAGAAAAAGAAAAGAAAGATAAGGCCGAGGCTTTAGCCAGGGCACGAGGGAAGCAGGTGGTGAGCGAGGGTACTCCTGTGGCGACACCGGCGCCTGGTGGGTCGGAAAAAGAACTTGATGATGAAGCTGAAGAATTTTTGAGGATCATCAAGAAGTCAGAGTATAAGCTTGTTGACCACTTGCAGCAGACCCCATCCAAGATTTCAATCCTGTCATTGTTGTTGAGCTCCGAGGGGCATAGAGAGGTTTTGTTGAAAATACTGAAGAGAGCCTATGTCCCGCAAGAGATAACGATTAATCAGCTAGAGACGGTGGTGTCCAACGTTAATTCCAGCCATAGGCTGGGTTTTACTGATCTTGATTTGACGGTGGATGGGCGTAATCATAATAGGGCATTACACATTGCAATGGAGTGTAAAGGAGCAGTGCTCTCGCACGTGTTGGTGGATACCGGCTCATCACTCAATGTGTTGCCTAAGAAGGCCCTGGCAAAGCTGGACTGTGAAGGGTTGATCTTGAGGCCCACGGACCTGATAGTTAGAGCCTTTGATGGTTCGAAGCGGGCTGTGTTTGGGGAAGTGGAGCTCCCTGTGAAGATCGGGCCCGAGGTGTTTAAGTCTGTGTTTCATGTCATGGATATTCAGTCGGCATACAGTTGCCTGTTGGATCGACCGTGGACACATGCTGCTGGGGCAGTGACTTCGACTTTGCACCAGAAACTGAAGTACATCTGGGACGGGCAGGTCATCACAGTTTATGGGGAGGAAGACATCTTTGTCAGCCACCTATCCTCGTTCAAGTATGTTGAAATGGACGGAGAAATATGGGAAACGCCAAGTCAAGCATTCGAAACCGTCAAGGTGGAGAATGCTATTTTTGCTAAAGAGGAGAAACCGTCCATTTCTTCGTACAAGCAGGTTGCTGAGGTGGTGAAGAATGGGGAAGCTCCTGGTTGGGGGAAGATGATGGATATCGTCGCCAAGAAAGACAGATTTGGGGTTGGTTATCAGCCGGGCCGAGGCTCGTCTGGGCAGAGCAGAGGACGCCCTCAGCCATTCACGTTCACCAGTGCTGGAATGCTGGATCCAGATCACATCTGTATGGTGGGTGAAGAGGTCGACAGTGACTGTGAGCTAGATCAATGGATAAAACCGTGCGTACCAGGGATGGAGATCCAGAACTGGAAGGCCGAAAAGATCATCACTGTCACTCTACGTGAAGAGTAATATTTCCTGTTTTTCAATTCTGTCTGCATGAAAGCCATACGTTTTGCCTGAAACGTAATGGTTCATTGTAAGGGCCACCTCATGTGTTTCATTTTGCAATATTTGCATCATAAATAAAAGGATGTTTTTCATTAAAAGCGGTGTTCCCTGTTTTTCATTTATTTTTGCAGTTTAAAAAAAACAAAAATAAAATGGCAATGTATGTTTTCATTTTCTTTTTCAATTTGTCTCGCTCCGGTTTTAAAGCAATGCATGAATTAACATTCATGCAGATGCGATCTTTCTCCGGATCTCATTGATAACAATCCTGTTACACCCTCATATGACTTCGACAATCCGATCTATCATGCTGAAGAAGAAGGCGAAGAAGATTGTGAACTGCCGAAGGAATTAGCCAGGTTGTTGAAACAAGAGGAGAAGGTGATTCAGCCGCATGAGGAGCAAGTTGAGATTGTGAATCTGGGTACCGATGAGGTCAGAAAAGAAGTGAAGGTCGGGCCGCTTTGGAGGCAAATGTTAAGAGCAGAATGGTAGCCTTGTTGAAAGAGTATGTCGATATCTTCGCCTGGTCTTATCAAGATATGCCAGGGTTGGATACCGATATCGTGGTGCACAAGTTACCATTGAGAGCAGATTGTCCTCCAGTGAAGCAGAAGTTGCGCAGAACTCGACCTGAGATGGCCATGAAAATTAAAGAAGAGGCTCAGAAGCAGTTGGATGCTGGTTTCCTCGCTGTTACTAATTATCCGCCTTGGGTCGCGAACATTGTGCCGGTGCCGAAGAACGATGGGAAGGTGAGAATGTGTGTGGACTACCGGGATTTGAACAGAGCTAGCCCGAAAGACGATTTTCCATTACCTCACATCGATGTGTTGGTAGATAATACAGCTCAATTCTCGGTGTTTTCCTTCATGGATGGTTTTTCTGGCTATAATCAAATTAAAATGTCGCCAGAGGATATGGAGAAAACAACGTTCATCACACCGTGGGGAACTTTCTGCTATAAGGTGATGCCATTCGGTCTCAAGAATGTCGGTGCTACCTATCAGAGGGCCATGGTGACTTTGTTTCATGATATGATTCATCATGAAATCGAATGCTATGTTGATGACATGATAGCAAAGTCCCAAACAGAAGAGGGGCATCTGGTAGATCTGGCCAAGTTGTTTGACCGGTTGAGACAGTTCAGATTGAGGTTGAATCCGAATAAGTGCACTTTCGGAGTGCGGTCCGGTAAGTTGCTGGGGTTTATTGTGAGCGAAAGAGGAATCGAGGTTGATCCTGCTAAAGTAAAAGCAATAAGAGAAATTCCTGAACCGAGGACAGAAAAGGAGGTTCGTGGTTTCTTAGGTAGATTGAACTACATTTCACGGTTCATATCTCATCTAACAGCCACTTGTGAACCTATATTCAAGTTGTTGAGAAAATATCAAACGGTCAGGTGGAATAATGATTGCCAAGCGGCATTTGAAAAGATAAAAGAGTATTTGCAGGAGCCTCCGATTCTGATGCCTCATGTGGAGGGATGACCATTAATTTTGTACTTGACGGTCATCGAGGGGTCTATGGGGTGTGTACTGGGGCAGCATGACGAGTCTGGTCGAAAAGAGCATGCCATATACTACCTTAGCAAAAAGTTTACCGACTGTGAAACAAGATATTCACTGCTCGAGAAAACTTGATGTGTTTTGGTATGGGCTGCTCGCCGACTGAGACAGTATATGCTGGTTCATACCACTTTGTTGATTTCCAAGATGGATCCGATCAAGTATATTTTTTAGAAGCCAGCATTGACCGGACGGGTTGCGAGGTGGCAAATGATTTTGACCGAATATGATATCCAATATACCTCTCAGAAAGCAATCAAGGGGAGTGTATGGTCTGATTACCTCGCCCAACAACCCATTGAGGATTATCAACCGATGAAGTTTGAATTCCCTAATGAGGACATCATGTTTCTCAAATCGAAAGATTGTGAGGAACCAATCCCGGAGGAGGGGCCTGACCCTGAATCCGAATGGATTCTGATGTTTGATGGGGCCGTTAACGTGAATGGTAGTGGAGTTGGTGCTGTTTTGGTTACGCCGAAAGGATCCCACATTCCTTTTGCTGCCCGGCTAACATTTGAGTGCACCAACAATGTGGCTGAATATGAAGCTTGTATCTTGGGGATTGAAGAGGCGATTGATTTGCGGATCAAAAACCTTGTTATATATGGAGATTCAGCTTTGGTTGTGAATCAGGTTAACGGGAAATGGTATACGCATCAATCTCATTTAATTCCATACTCGGATTATACGAGAAGATTGTTGACGTTTTTCACCAAGGTGGAATTACATCATGTGCCGAGAGAAGAGAATCCTTTAGCAGATGCTTTGGCTACTCTTGCTGCCTTGATTAAGGTGCAGTGGTGGAATCAGTTCCCTAGTGTTGAGGGGGGCCGTCTGGATAGACCGGCTTATGTGTTTGCTGTTGACGCAGCACCTGATGATGAGAAGCCGTGGTATTTTGATATCAAGCGCTATCTGGAAACCCAGGAGTATCCTGAGGGAGCATCCAAGAAGGACCGAAAGACTCTGAGGAGGTGGGTCATGGTGTTCTATCTGAATAAGGATGGGGCTTTGTACAAGAGGAATTTCGATTGGGTTTTGCTTAGATGTGTCGATGACAGAGAAGAAAGCCAATTGATGAAAGAAGTACACGAGGGGTCGTTCGGTACCCATGCCAGTGGGAATGCAATGGTGAAGAAGCTGCTGCGGGCTGGTTATTATTGGATGACAATGGAGGCCCAATGTTTCAATTTCGTGCGGAAGTGTCATAAATGCCAGATTTATGCTGACAAGGTTCACGTGCCTCCGAATCCGTTGAGTTTGATGTCGTCTCCGTGGCCGTTTGCTATGTGGGGCATTGATATGATTGGGAAGATTGAGCCTACAGCTTCGAATGAGCATCGGTTCATATTAGTGGTTATTGATTACTTCACCAAGTGGGTGGAAGCAGCCTCTTATGCGAACGTGACGAAGCAGGTCGTGGCCAGATTTCTGAAAAGAGACATCATTTGTAGATATGGGGTTCCCGAAAGAATCATTACTGATAATGGTTCTAATCTCAACAATAAGATGATAGCAGAACTGTGCCGGGAATTCAAGATTGAGCATCACAATTCTTCTCCTTATCGTCTGAAGATGAATGGGGCGGTTGAGGCAGCCAATAAGAATATCAAGAAGATTGTGCAGAAGATGGTCGTGACCTATAAGGATTGGCACGAGATGTTGTCGTTTGCATTGCATGGGTACCGAACCTCGGTGCGTACGTCTACTGGGGCAACGCCTTTCTCGTTGGTATATGGAATGGAAGTCGTGCTACCGGTTGAGGTTCAAATTCCTTCTTTGAGAGTCCTGATGGACGTGAAACTGCAAGAGGCAGAATGGGTAAGGACTCGGTATGAAGAGTTGAGCCTGATTGAGGAGAAGAGGTTGGCGGCCATTTGTCATGGGCAGTTGTACCAGCAGCGGATGAAGCGTGCTTTTGACCGAAAGGTGCGACCTCGGGTATATCATGTGGGAGATATGGTGCTGAAAAGGATCCTTCCTCCTCAAAACAATCGTAGGGGAAAGTGGACGCCCAATTATGAATGTCCATTCGTGGTCAAGAAGGTTTTCTCTGGCGGAGCCCTGTTGTTGACGACCATGGATGGTGAGGACTTTCCATCCCCTGTGAATGCGGACGCAGTTAAAAAATACTTCGTATAAGAGACCCGCTGGACGAAAAGAATAAAATAGTCCAGGCAAAAATGGGCATCCCGGCGAACCAAAAAAAAATGAAAAAGGGTTCGGGCAAAAATTAGGGATAAAAAGAAAAAAACTGTACACCCGGTAAGTCGAAAACCTGAAAAGGCGGCTTGGGCAAAAAAGGGTATCCCGGTGGACTGAAAACCCGAAAGGGCGGTCCAGGCAAAAGAGGGATTGAAACGAACAACTGCGTCTAGCATGATCGTTTGTGTTTTGGTTAAGACACATGGACAATCCCCAGCAGGGATCAGTCGGAATCGTCTTCTTCAGAAGGCAGAAAGCACGGAGAGTCTTGAGGACATATGGAGTGTAACCGAGTTGGAACTCGGTGAGATCACGCGTTCACATTGCCATTAGGATAGATTTTTCCTTTTGTGTGCAATTACCTCTTTTCAGGAATTGCTTCCTGTGTATCTTCTCAGTTTTGAGCCATCTTTTTCAATCAATAAAATGCATATTCAGTCAAATAATTGTGTTTTTTGTTTTCATTACCGTTTTGATTGCAAAAACATCCGTTTATTTTGATAAAGAATCTTTGCATCTTGAGACATGGAGATCCCTTCCAATGCATGTTTATAAGGTTGAAAACTTGAAATCTTATTCGGGAGGTTGAGTGATCGGTCACCATTTCTATTAGATTTTAGTCTTGTTTTTGTTGATAAGTCAATCAATTCGGTAACAATGTTATGGTATGTTTATGTTTTTTTTTCGCATTGTTTTGTTTTTCGTTGATTAGTGTGTTAGTTGCAATGTTAGGTAGTAAAGTGAGTTGTTTTGGTGTTAGTATCTTTTTAATTTGAGTTCTCTATGCGTGATGCTTGTTTTCGGTAGTCTTGTGTATGTGCAGTTTGAGCAAAGAGGCAACGGACGTGCCAAAGGAGAGAAGACATAAAAAAGGACTGGAAAATACAAAAGCATGAAGACCCGCACGGCCTGTGCAGCAGCACACGGCCCGTGCAGGATGGATGCTCCCCTCCCATACAAAAAACAGGGAGTTTGCACGGCCGGCCGTGCAGGTTGGCACGGCCCGTGCAATAAGGTCTGAAGCAGAATTATTTTTGAAGAAAATCTGGGAGCTGCACGGCCTGTGCAGGATTGGCACGGCCCGTGCAGAGTGCGCGAACAGAATTCCATATTTTGTGTTTTCTTATGCTTTTTGGATCCGGAGGGGCATTGTTGGTATTTTGGTTTGGGGATTTTACCTAGACTATTTAAATTGAGGAAAGAGAAGGAGAAAAGGACTTTTTGCAAAATTGGGAAAGAAGATTACACTGAAGAAGATTGAAGAAACAAGAGAATTCACGACGGGGAGATTCAAGGTGACCAACCATTGAAGATCATCGTTTGAAAACTCATTGTAATGTCTAATTTCTTGAACATGTCTATTTTCTACAATATGAGAGGCTAAATCCTCCAATGTTAGGGAGGTGTCAATGATGTGTTAGGGTTTAAGAATATTGATCTTTTTGTTTTGAATTCAACGTTTGAATATTTTTGCATCAATTTTATCATTTAATCATTTGTTTGCTTATGCCATTGGGAACATAGGGATGAGTTTATTTAACGTAAAAAGCTGGAAAGTAACGTTAAAGGCTTGGTGAATGATAATATTGTGAAGATCTCACTTAGGTATAAGGTTTCTTCACAATAACTAGAATAGTTCTTGATAACTAATTGATTAATCTTCACACTAATTTGAACGGAAGTAAAGATTAGGGTAGAGATTAAAGTCTTTTTCACTAAGGAATTAGGGAAAAGTAAACTTGAGAATCAGTGATGGATGCATATGAACCTGTTGAATTTATCTAAAGAAATCACTTACCCTACACATTATACACCAATCCCTAACATTTGTTTAATTCATAGAAAGTCAATTTTAAATTCTAAATTTGTTCTTGTGCACAAGTTATTCTAAACAAATTCAACTAAATACTTTTGTTCAACTGATAATCGTCACTATTTCGTATTTCTAACGCAATCCTTGTGATTCGATACTTGTGGGATAAATTCCATTAAAACTACATCGGTAACATAGTACACTTGCTATTTTCCCGATCAAGTTTTTGGCGCCGTTGCCGGGGATTGCCAAAAATACGAAATTGATCAATTATCAATTGAAATTTTATTGCCAAGCAATTAAAATTGTATTATTTATTAGATTTTATCATTACTAATTTTGTCTAACTTGTTTATGCGAGGTAAGGCCTCAGCGGATTTTTCTTTTGACGCAGAACCAGAAAGAACTCTCCGTGCTCGATTGAGAAAAGCTAAGCGAGAAAAACTGGAGAGACCAGATCAAGAGGAAGAGGAAACTGTTTTCGTGCACACAGAAAAGTCAAATTCGGATTCAGAAACAGAATCAATTCAGGAAGTCATGGCTGACGATCCACCACGACCTGAAAGACTTCTTGGTGATTATGGGGGTAATAACAATTCGGGTGGGCGTATGACAATTGTGAACCAACCGGTGAATGTTGAGCAGTTTCAGCTACATCCCAGCACGATTAATCAACTAGAAAGGAAGTCCTTTGCTGGAAGAGTGAATGAAGATGCAAATAAGCATCTCCAACGATTCCTCACCATGTGCACTACTCTCAAGATGCCTGGACATAGCGAAGAAGCAATAAGACTTCGCATGTTTCCTTTTACTCTTGCTGATGAAGCAGAAGAGTGGTTTTACTCTCTACCAGCTCATAGCATCACCACATGGGAAGAGATGGAGAGAGCGTTCTTGCAAGAATACTTTCCCGCATCTGTCGCATTGAGGAAGAGATACGAGATCCTGAATTTTAAGCAAAAGGAGGGTGAGTCACTAGGAGATGCTTACAAAAGATTCAAGCTGATCTTAGTGGCTTGTCCTACTCATAACATGGACGAAACAGAACAAATGCAAATGTTTGTTAATGGTTTGCGAATTCAGACAAGACAAATTCTCGACTCAGCAGCTGGTGGCTCAGCCAACTTTTCAACAGCCACTGGCATGAAGAAGATAATTGAGGCTATTGCTTCAAATGAGCATATGGATTTGTATGATAGGGTCTCGAGCAAAACTGCACTGATTGATTTGAAGCTTGAGACAAATAAGCAGGTAAAAATTGAAGACGCTGTAGCTGCAGAAGTGGAAAAAAGGCTAAAAGCATTGAATATAAATGCTCAGAAGGTGGCTCAGGTGCAACAAACACCAAATGATGCTTGTGAAATATGTAATGGACCCCATAACACGGTTCATTGTTTTGCAACACCTCAACAGATAGAAGAGATCAAATTTTTGAAGCAAAACAATCCCTACTCCAACACTTATAATCCGGGGTGGAAGAACCATCCAAACTTTGCATGGAGAGATCAGAAAAGGAACGTGCAGCAGCAAGGCCAGAACCAGTATCCTAATCAATATCAGCAACAACAGCAACATGTTCCAAAGAAAGCAGATTGGGAAATAGCCATTGAGAAGATGGCAGCTCACAACATTCAGTTTCAAGATGAGACAAGGAATAATCATAAGAATACGACAGCTTCTATCAAAAATCTGGAAGTCCAAATGGGTCAAATTGCACAACAATTGGCAAATGCGCAAGCACCGGGTGGTCTACCCAGTTCTACTGTAATCAACCCCAGAGACAATCAAGGTGTTAAGGTCGTTGTAACAAGGAGAGGAAAAGCTATTGAAGAAGCTGAGAAAGAGGTAGTTGAGGAAGAATTATTAGAAGTGGAGTTGGAGATTTGTGAAAATAAGAAAAAGAATGAAGAGGTAACAACACCGGTGGTGGAGAAAGAAAAATCGAAGGATCCAATACCCAAGGTTATTCTCCCCTATCCTGCTAGAGCAAAGAAGAAAGATGCTAATGAGAAGAACTTTGAAAAAAATTTAGAATTGTTCAGAAAGTTAGAAATCAACATCCCATTTTCTGAAGCTTTAGAACAAATGCCGATCTATGCTAAGTTCATGAAAGACATTATCTCAAAGAAGCGGTCCATTGAAACTGAACCAGTTATCCTGACCGAGAGGTGTAGTGCTATTTTACAAGGTCTAAAAATTCCATTGAAAAAGAAAGACAAAGGTGCAGTGACTATTCCTTGTGCAATAGGGGATAGAACATTTAATAAGGCACTCATCGACCTTGGTGCAGGAGTGAGTCTCATGCCTCTCTCAATCTACAAGAAGTTGGGTATCAATTCAGTCAAAGATACGAGAATGACATTGCAGTTCGCGGATAATTCCATGAAAAACCGCATGGGATTGCAACTGACGTTCTGGTTAGAATTGATAAGTTTGTTTTTCCTGTGGATTTTGTTGTACTAGACATGCCTGAAGATGAAGAGATTCCTATAATTCTGGGAAGACCTTTCCTAGAAACAGGACGGGTGATGATAGATATGGAAGAAGGTACTATGACACTCAAAGTTTATGATGAAGTGCTGAAAATCAATGTTAGAGAATCTATGAAATTCAAAGAAGACGTAGGTACAAGTAAGAATGTTGAGGTGTTAGATACAATGTTCATCAAAGCAGTGAGTTGTAATGTGCCAGAATTACCTCTTGAGAGAGTGTTGAGTTTGTCCATTTGTGAAAAAGAAGAAGGGATGGATGAAAAAGAGTTGGAAGTGTTGGATATGATGGAAGTGCAACCTCAATGGCCAAGATCTAAACCACACCGGTGGGAAGACTTGAGAGAATCACCAGCATCAGAAAAGAGTAAAGAAGTGAAGAAAAAGAAAGAGTTAAAGCAGCTACCTGACAATTTGAAATACATTTTTCTTGATTCAGAGGAGAAGTGTCCAGCTATTATCAACTCATCTCTAAAAGAAGTCCAAGAAGAAAAATTGATACAGGTTCTAAAAAGGTACAAGGGTGCAATTGGATGGTCGATTGAGGACTTGAAGGGTATTAGTCCTACTATTTGCATGCACAAAATCTTAATGGAGGATGATCAGAAACCGGTTGTACAACCTCAGCGGAGACTTAACCCAGCCATGAAGGAAGTTGTTCGTGAAGAAGTTGTCAAACTCCTAGATGCAGGATTGATCTACCCAATTTCTGATAACGCTTGGGTGAGTCCCGTTCATGTGGTACCAAAGAAGGGTGGAACTACTGTGATAAAAAATGAGAAGGATGAGTTAATCCCAACAAGAACAGTTACTGGGTGGAGAGTGTGCATAGATTACAGAAGATTGAATACAGCTACTAGAAATGATCACTTTCCTTTACCTTTCATTGATCAGATGTTGGAAAGGTTGGCCGGACATGATTATTATTGCTTCTTAGATGGATACTCTGGATACAACCAAATTGTTGTAGCACCTGAAGATCAAGAGAAGACGGCATTCACATGCCCTTATGGTATTTTTGCTTATAGGAGAATGCCCTTTGGATTGTGTAATGCACCAGCTACCTTTCAACGGTGTATGACATCTATTTTTGCTGACATGCTTGAGAAGAACATGGAAGTGTTTATGGATGATTTCTCTGTGTTCGGGCCGTCATTTGAGGAGTGTCTGATAAATCTGTCTTTGGTCCTAGAAAGATGTCAACAAACCAATTTAATCTTAAATTGGGAGAAGTGTCACTTCATGGTTAGAGAAGGGATAGTGTTAGGTCACAAAATTTCACACCGAGGAATAGAAGTGGATAAAGCCAAAGTGGAGGTTATTGCCAATTTACCTCCACCGGTGAATGAGAAGGGAATAAGGAGTTTCTTAGGACATGCTGGATTTTACCGCAGGTTCATAAGAGATTTCTCCAAGATTGTGAAGCCGTTAACTAGTTTGTTGGTGAAGGACACTCCTTTTATCTTTGACGAAAAGTGTGGGGAAGCCTTCACAACCCTGAAAAACAAGTTGGTGACGGCCCCTATTGTTATTTCTCCTGATTGGTCTCTACCATTTGAGATCATGTGTGATGCAAGTGATATAGCTGTTGGAGCGGTGCTGGGACAGAGAAGAGAAAAACTCCTGCATGTAATTTACTATGCAAGCCATGTCCTGAACCCCGCTCAGATGAACTATGCAACTACAGAGAAAGAACTCTTGGCAATTGTATATGCCTTCGACAAGTTCAGGTCATATTTATTAGGGACGAAGGTAATTGTTTATACTGACCATGCTGCTTTGAAATATCTTTTTTCTAAACAGGAGTCAAAGCCAAGGTTGTTGCGATGGATATTGCTGTTACAAGAATTTGATCTTGAAATTCGGGATAAAAAGGGATGTGAAAACACCGTAGCTGATCATCTATCCCGAATGTCACCGATAACAAAAACAGAGGAAACACACCCCATCAAGGATGAGTTTGTTGATGAACGAATCCTCGCTGTGATGAGAATTCCGTGGTTTGCCGATTATGCAAACTATTTGGTAGGTAATGTTATTCCTGATGATTTTGATTATAACAAAAAGAAAAAGTTTTTGCATGACTGCAGGTTTTACCTATGGGACGAACCATTCCTATACAAGAGAGGTGTAGACGAATTAGTTCGGAGGTGTGTCCCGAAAGAAGAACAAAGTGATATCCTAAAAGCTTGCCACAGTTCGGAGTATGGTGGACATTTCAGTGGAGATAGGACTGCAGCAAAAGTCCTTCAGTCTGGATTGTATTGGCCAACTTTATTCAAGGATGCGCAGAGAGTAGTGAAAGAGTGTGATAGGTGTCAGAGAACAGGAAACATCTCTAGGAGGAATCAGATGCCTCAAAAGGGAATGCTGGAAGTTGAACTATTTGATGTGTGGGGGATAGACTTTATGGGTCCTTTCCCACCATCATTCGGGAAGAATTACATCCTGGTGGCTGTGGACTACGTGTCCAAATGGGTTGAAGCAGTGGCATTGCCCACGAACGATGCTAAGGTAGTGGTAGCATTTTTAAAGAACAACATCTTCTCAAGGTTTGGAGTGCCTAGAGCATTGATTAGCGACGAAGGCACCCATTTCTTGAATAAGCTGATGGAGAATTTGTTGAAAAAGTACAATGTGAAGCACAAAATCGCCACCCCATACCACCCCCAGACAAGTGGACAAGTGGAAGTGTCGAATAGGCAAATCAAATAGATCCTTGAGAAAACTGTCAGTTCCTCCATAAAGGATTGGTCAATTAAGCTGAATGACGCACTATGGGCATACAGAACAGCTTTTAAAACTCCAATAGGTATGTCCCCTTATCAGTTAGTTTATGGTAAGTCTTGTCATCTCCCGCTTGAATTAGAGCATAGGGCATTCTGGGCCTCCAAATTCCTCAATTATGATCTTTTCAAAGCTGGTGAATCCAGAATTCTTCAACTCCACGAGCTAGAAGAATTCAGGAATCAAGCTTATGAGAATGCCAAAATTTATAAAGAAACAACAAAGAAATGGCATGATCAAAAGATTCAAAAAAAGGAATTTTGGGAAGGGCAATTGGTTTTGCTGTTTAATTCCAGGTTGAAGCTGTTTCCTGGAAAGCTGAAGTCTCGATGGTCTGGACCATTCATTATACACAAAGTCTTCCCACATGGAGCCATCGAAGTTAAAAATCAATCAAATGGAGACATCTTCAAAGTCAATGGTCAGAGGTTGAAACCTTACTATGAAGGTGATGTTACCGGGATTGTGGATCTCATTCGTCTCACTTGAGAAGTTTGATTCCCGTCAAGCCATGCGACGTTAACCGAAGCGCTATGTGGGAGGCAACCCACACATTTTAATTTCGCATTTTTCTTTTGTTTCTATATTATAGTACTTTGTGTTTTGTTATCTTGTTTCTTTTTTTGGTGTCTGCTGTTTTCAATTTCAGGTTGGAGTGGAGAAGCATTGAGAATTAAGAAAACGGAAAAATTTTCAAAAATTTCAGACTGGCACGGCCCGTGCAGTGGGACACGGCCCGTGCAGAATTCCAGAATTCTGCCCATACAAAAAGCTGTGGCTTTGCACGGCCGGCCGTGCAGGTTGGCACGACCCGTGCAGACCCCAGAATTTTTGAAAAAATTTTATTTCAAAATCCAGTGGGATGTGGTCCCCACACGGATTATATCACTTCCCACTTTCTCTTTCACTCATAACTCTCACTTTGCAGCAACCCTAACCCCCTTTCTCTCTCAAAACACAAAAACCTCCATTGTTATCCAACTTCTAACCTCAATTTGCCCATCACAAAACCCTCAATTCACAAACTCCCTTCACAAAAGTTGTTCCCCTCATCATTCTCTACGCAGCCACCGGTTTATTTTTTTCAAATTTTCGTTTTTGTTTCTAACATTTTTTGTAGGTGACGAAAATGCCCCCAAAGAGAGCAAATAAAGGAAAAGCGGTGGCAGAGCCATCTCGGCCTCGACAGCGAGCACGACGAGAACCCAATGCCCATGGGATTGTGTTTGAGGCAGAAGAACACGTTAAGAGGTATAGGGTACTTTGTAAACGTACATTGTTGCCCACCAGGTATGTCTGTGATCAAACTATGCTTGCTATGGGAATTTTTGATGATGTTGTCCAATTGTATAACACTGGAGGAATTCTGAATTTTATGTTTAATGAAGTGCCGACATACGAGCGCTTAACCTTAGAATTTCTAAGCACCATGGATTTCAATTTGGAGAGACAATGGAACGGGTCCTCCACAGAGTATTTTGGTACCATGACATTTCGCCTATACAATGAAGATTATTCTTTATCTTTGATTGAACTTGGGCAATGTTTAAAACTTCCATTAGTCGGACATGGCATGGTACCCTCTGATTTTGAAAGACATGTATTTTGGGTTGCTATCACCGGTTTACCTGTTTATGACCCACGTAGTGCTAAAGCATCCTGGATACAAAATCCTTGTTTCTGTTATGCGCATAAGGGCTTAGCTTACACTATGTTTGGTAGAGGTGATAGTACGGGGGTAGTTACAAAAAGGGAATTATATTTATTGCATGCTATGATCTATGATGTTCCTGTTAATGTTGCAGCATTTGTCGCAGATCATTTGACGGCCATGGGTAAGGCTACTAAGGGTGCTATCTCTGTTGGGGGTTTAATTACTCAAATTGCTGATCATTGCGGTTGCCGAATCGCTATGGATGGAGAAGAACCCCTTAAGTCTTTGAGCAAAGTGGATTTGAAGGCATTATGCCAACAACTGATGTTGCAAATAAGCCCCCATGGTTATGCATTGCTCAGTCGAAATAGAACTCTCTTACAATTACCTAATCCTAACCGCACTGCTATTTCTAATGATGAGAACTGGTTGTATGTTGTTGTCAACCCCGATGAGGGGGATGATGAGGATATTGTTGCAGGTCAGGAGGGAGATGCAGAGGCACCTGCTCAGGAGCGTATGGCTCCTCAACCGAGAGGACCTCGTCAGCACGGTGAAGGATCCTCTGCTGCCTGACAAATGCGGATGGATCAGTTTGAGGCAGAACAAGCTCGACAAGGAACAGAGCTATTTCGTCAGGGGACACAGATTGATAACATGGTGGCGGAGCAGCTCCGACAGGGGGTTGCTATTGGTGATATTCAGCGCATGATGCAGCAGTTAATGCTGCAATTCCCACCGCCTCAGTAGTAAGTCCTTTCTGCACTTAAGCTGAAACATTTGGGACAATGTTCAGTTTAGGTGTGGGAGGGGTCCTTTCATTGTTTGTTGTTTTGTTGTTTTATTTTATTATTGTGTTTTGTTTTGTTATGTTTTTCGTTTTTTTGTTATGTTTTTGCGTCTACCGTAATTGTTACAGGCTTGATTGACAGAGACTGGAAACTGACAGATCGATAGTAGTGGATGAGAATACAACCTCAATTTGTCTCCCAAGGCACCCTGGAAGTGGTACCACCAATTGAAAGTTGGACGTTGCTGTCGATACTTGACTGTGCTGGTGGATGGTGTACCTGATACGGGAAGGAGCTGCATGACACTCGGAGTGTTTTGGAACCTGTAAGCTTACCCCACATGGTGAGATCACAAAAAGCCAAATTCATCAGATAAGCATCATGAGAGTTCGTCAGGTATGACTCTATCCCTCTGAATTTGCGTCCGTTCTATAGACACGACTTGACTGGAGGACACACACTGAGGCACTTGTTTGTTTAAAACCCCTGAGCCTTTTAGCCATCCATTTTCATTAATTTTATCCTTTGCTAACCCTGTTGAGCCTGTATCCATTTGTTTGTTTTCAACCACATGTATAAACCATTGGCCAAACACTCCTTACCCTTGTTTAGTACGAATGTTGTGTTTCTTGAAAGTGTGCAATAATTCAAGTTTGGGGTGATACGTGTAAAAGAAAGGCGAAGAAAGAAAGAAAAAAATGAAAAATGAAAAAAAAAAGAGAAAAGAAAAAAAAATATAGTCTAAGATACCCGAGTGATCTAAGACTGAAAAAAAAAGACAACGCTTGCATTGTTCTAAAGAGAAACTCAAGAATTGAGTGAATAAAAAGTTTGAGAAATCACCCCGAGATCACTAAGTGAGCACAAACACGAGAAGCATGACATGAGTACCGAACCAAATAAACCACTAGCTGTCCATTTCCTTGTGTATCCCACCTGTCCTAAGCCCAGTTACAACCCGAAAGTCCTCATAAAGTGTGTGTATTCTGTCAATGTTATGAAAGTAGAATTGATTCAAATTCAAGAGTCGATATTGCATATCATGATTGTATGAGCGAAAGACTTTTAACCAAGAGAGAATGTGTGAGAAGTGAGAAAAGCTTGCAGGTACTGAGATACTTTGATGTGGAAATGCAGCAAGAGTCTGGTTAGTGTCATCAGAAACCAAATCAAGAAGGTAGGAACAGTGGCGAATAACATTGGTGGTTGTGGAAAGAATGAATTCAGGGTGACCTTTGCATATGTCGCTTGCATCACTTGAGGACAAGCAATGAGATAAGTTTGGGGTTGTGATCGGTCACCATTTCTATTAGATTTTAGTCTTGTTTTTGTTGATAAGTCGATCAATTCGGTAACAATGTTATGGTATGTTTATGTTTTTTTTCGCATTGTTTTGTTTTTCGTTGATTAGTGTGTTAGTTGCAATGTTAGGTAGTAAAGTGAGTTGTTTTGGTGTTAGTATCTTTTTAATTTGAGTTCTCTATGCGTGATGCTTGTTTTCGGTAGTCTTGTGTATGTGCAGTTTGAGCAAAGAGGCAACGGACGTGCCAAAGGAGAGAAGACATAAAAAAGGACTGGAAAATACAAAAGCATGAAGACCCGCACGGCCTGTGCAGCAGCACACGGCCCGTGCAGGATGGATGCTCCCCTCCCATATAAAAAATAGGGAGTTTGCACGGCCGGCCGTGCAGGTTGGCACGGCCCGTGCAATAAGTTCTGAAGCAGAATTATTTTTGAAGAAAACCTGGGAGCTGCACGGCCTGTGCAGGATTGGCACGGCCCGTGCAGAGTGCGCGAACAGAATTCCATATTTTGTGTTTTCTTATGCTTTTTGGATCCGGAGGGGCATTGTTGGTATTTTGGTTTGGGGATTTTACCTAGACTATTTAAACTGAGGAAAGAGAAGGAGAAAAGGACTTTTTGCAAAATTGGGAAAGAAGATTACACTAAAGAAGATTGAAGAAACAAGAGAATTCACGACAGGGAGATTCAAGGTGACCAACCATTGAAGATCATCGTTTGAAAACTCATTGTAATGTCTAATTTCTTGAACATGTCTATTTTCTACAATATGAGAGGCTAAATCGTCCAATGATAGGGAGGTGTCAATGATGTGTTAGGGTTTAAGAATATTGATCTCTTTGTTTTGAATTCAACGTTTGAATATTTTTGCATCAATTTTATCATTTAATCATTTGTTTGCTTATGCCATTGGGAACATAGGGATGAGTTTATTTAACGTAAAAAGCTGGAAAGTAACATTAAAGGCTTGGTGAATGATAATATTGTGAAGATCTCACTTAGGTATAAGGTTTCTTCACAATAACTAGAATAGTTCTTGATAACTAATTGCTTAATCTTCACACTAATTTGAACGGAAGTAAAGATTAGGGTAGAGATTAAAGTCTTTTTCACTAAGGAATTAGGGAAAAGTAAACTTGAGAATCAGTGATGGATGCATATGAACTTGTTGAGTTTATCTAAAGAAATCACTTACCCTACACATTATACACCAATCCCTAACATTTGTTTAATTCATAGAAAGTCAATTTTAAATTCTAAATTCGTTCTTGTGCACAAGTTATTCTAAACAAATTCAACTAAATACTTTTGTTCAACTGATAATCGTCACTATTTCGTATTTCTAACGCAATCCTTGTGATTCGATACTTGTGGGATAAATTCCATTAAAACTACATCGGTAACATAATACACTTGCTATTTTCCCGATCATTGAGTGACCTAGGTGTTGAAATCTTGGCACGCCTGGGGCACGTTTTTATCTAATAATCTCTTTTGCAGGTGTTGTTAGATATTTTCACTCACATGCAGGTTGTGATGTGAAGTCTTTTGATAAAAGATCCCCGTGGAGTCCAGTCAGAGACAAGAGAAATGGAAAAACGGTGAAAAGACGACGGAAGAACGTGCGACGGTCCTGGAGGGTTAATCAAGAAGACTCTTCAAAGTCTGAGGACTGGAAAGTTTGTATGAATCCAGGGAGTTCGATCTCCGTGAAGTACGGAGAAGTCGAGAATACAAGGTGATGAATCAGAAAAGTCCAGACGAGCCTGGGAGCTCTCAAAAGTGGAAAGCTGACACTTGATTTAGATGTGGAATACCGGGGTTCGACGAGTCGACGGGTGTTCTGTGCCAGACTTTCCTTATTTCTCCAAGCAGAGTCGGGATGGTTATCTTCCCAGCAGGTTTGAGATCGGTGTTTCTCAGCGGCCAGGCCGGAAGGTTGCTCTTTCCCCTAGCAGGGTGGAGATTGTTATTTCCCTAGCAGGTCGAAGATTGTTGTTTTCCCCGCAGAGTGCGTTGGTGGGTTCTTCCCCAGCGAAGTCCCCAAGAAGATCGGGTTCAGTGGGGGTCATCCCCGGTGAGGGTGGTCCTTTCCCCAGCAGCGGTGCTATTCCCCAACAGGGTGGAGGTTGGAGCGATAGCGAGTTCCTCAGCAGAGTGCCTCGAGCTCCCCAGAAGAGTCCCTTAAGGGGGATACTTTTTATGCATTCATCATGTAGACAAGCATAGAATATTGCATACTTAATTGCGTAGCATTTCCATGATTATGGAGCATTACGCTAATAAAAATCATGCATCAGCATTGCAAGCATAAACTAGTCTCAAGTCGTGATTACTGTTTGAGGATTGGTTGTGCTAGATGGTGAAGATGTTACTCTGAGGAGCTTAGCATCGTGACTTTGGGTCAACGGTATTCCCCAGTAGTGCGATACTGGAGGAGATTTTTGTCATGCGAGATGGAAGTTGGAAGATGTTACTCTGAGGAGCTTAGCATCGTGACGTTGGGTCATCGGTATTCCCCAGTAGTGCGATACTGGAGGAGATTTCTGTCGTGCGAGATAGAAGTTAGAAGATGTTACTCTGAGGAGTTTAGCATCATGACGTTAGAGCAACAATGTTCCCCAGTAGTGTGATATTGGAGGAAAATTTTCCGTCAGGCGGAGATGGAAATAAAATGAAAGAACGTTACGCGATCAGCGCGAAAATCGAAGAGTGGGGAAAAGGAAGTGTTGCGGCATTTTCTGGAGAATGGGGTTCAAATGGAGATTGGAGTTGAAGATTATATCCGGGATGAGGTCCTCAGGATTGTCTTCTGATCATGTGTCACCTTAGACTTTGGCGGGGCCAACAGAAGTCGTTATGGGTATCTTCGGAGGAAGAAATGCACATGATTACCTTCCTTTTGTGAAGGTGTACCCTCTGATATGTCGCCATCAGAGTGGTGTTTGGGTGTTATTTCCGACGTTGCCATCGGAATTATCACAAGAAAATGGAGAATGGGGTTCAAATGGAGAGAAGGAAGTGCTGGGCATTTTCTGGAGAATGGGGTTCAAATGGAGAAAGGGAGACACGTGGTGTTTTCTGGAGAGCGGGGTTCACAATGATGATCGTGAGTTATCGTCAGGCGACTGGGGTTCAAATGGAGATCGGGGTTCATTGTTTGGCAAACAGGAGTGTTATGAAGTTGTCGGGGTTCAAATGCGGTTGTTATACGGTGAACTGACTTTGTGTTTTTGCTTTGGAAAGCAAATGTCGCGGATAGCAAGAGTCGCCACCGACTTTTCTTTTATCCAATAAGGAAAGGTGGAAAAGAACAGGAAAGACCTTAATTAGATTTTGGGTTCGGGAGGTACATTATACAAAGGGAAGGTGTTAGCACCCTTTGTATCCATGGTTATCCATGGGCTCTTAATTGCTGGATCACTTATGTTTTTCTTGTCTGAAAAAGTGTTTGTGAACTGCTTAGAAAATGTTTTGAAAAGAGAGTTTAGCTTTGTAATGATTCTTGTATGAATGTATACAAAGTATTTATCTCGTTTAATTTTGAAAGTTGTTTAGAAAAATATAACTTGGCAATGATTCTAGTATGAATGTATACCAAGTGGTGATTTTCTAGTAGATGTTTTGCAAAGGGTGATGTATGAAAAATGTTTTAGGTTGTGAGTCAGCATTTAAGAGTTATACCTACCCAAGGTCTTTATGGGCATTTCCTATCCTTATGAGGGTAAAACTGTCCTTACTATTGAGAAGTAAGTAGTTTTATCCTTTGGATGCAAAAGGGACATCGTAGGGTCATCGATTGGTCATTGAAGGCAACATTTGTAAGGATACCTTAGCATTCGAAGGGACGATCATCATTTAACCGTAGGCTACAACGACGGGTCATCGAGGGACAAAAATCATATATTCGCAGGCAACATCCGAGGGACTATGATTTATCTTATAGGGACATGATGATTTAACCGAAGGGTCTTTGCTAAGTGCATCCCCACATTCGCGGGACATGACCGTAATACCGTAATACCGTAAGGCAACAAAGAGAGATCCAAGATCACATATTCAATGGCAATATTTTATAATCAATTAGGTAATTAGGATGAATCTCCACATTATAATCAATTAGGTAATTAGGATGAATCTCCACATTATAATCAATTAGGTAATTAGGATGAATCTCCACAGGGGTATCCCACAAATAAAGTGGAATACCTAGCAAGCTACCTTTTCCAGGAGTATGTGAGCCCTTACAATATTCAGCAAACAGGTCAGAATACCAAATCAGGGTGCAATCGAGAGTTGCACCAAACCAAAAGGAATCGCATCAGTAATAATGTCAGGTAAACCATGCATGGTTACAATAAAACATGTCAGATTGGCAAAAATCAAAACAGAAAAATCAGCGACTGTCACGTTCGCTGCTGCCTTGCCTAGCGAGGGCCTGGCGAACCCTCGCTACATGTTCGCTTAGTGATGTGCTAGCGAACGGCTGCGGGTTTTGAATTTAAGAACAATACGATTTCAGCAAGCTCCACACCCTATGGCATCCATTACAGAAATTTTATGGTTAAACATTCAAGATATCCATACATATTTAAATCCACATGCAAAACCTAAGATATATTTATAAATTCAATCATAATACCACATGTAAATTGGAAGCATGAAGCGGTAGTGGTAGTGCAAACCTGTTGGCAATTGAATTGCAACGTTGAATTGGCAGATCACTCTTAGGGTTGGTGCCGGATTGAGTTGGGCGGAGGTAACCTTTGTGCAGATGAGTTTCCTTTAGGGTTTCCTTTAGGGTTGCTCTGAATTCTCTGGGTTAGCCTCCAGGGTTTGTTGTTCCTTCTTTCTGTCTCTGTCCGTCTGTCTCTCTTTTTTCTTTTCCTCTTCTGACTGAAGTTGTGGTATTTATAATGATTTTTTGTGACCTAATGGGCTCAGAATGAAGCCCAAAATTTCTGGTATTCGCAAGCTTCGCTAGGCGAGTGGTGTAGCGAAGGGTTCGCTAAGCGAAGGGTTCGCTAGGCGAAGGATTTTGCTCGCCTAGCGAGCAAGCCAGTTTAAGTCATTTTCTGGATTTGGCCACCTGTGTGCTGGGTCTTTGTTCCTTTAAGATCAATCTCTTGAAAAGTGAGTTGGAGTGCCTTGAAAAATATCTTGCAAGATTAACGGGCAAATTTTGGGGTTTGACAGCTGCCCCTGTTCAATATTCTTAAACCGAGAGAGTTGGAATGGTATGTACGCCATTCGTGGTCTGGAGGTGGAAGATTATTGAACACTTAGAATGCCCCAAAAATTTGCACTTGTTAATTAAAAGTTAGTCTTAATGGAGATGGGCTTAAAGATGCCATCCAGGAAGTTTGATGATGAGAGCTTCAGAATGCGTTGTACATCAGACCATATCTGAAGACATGGGTGTCATACTGGGTCGTACGCTAGACCGTATAGTGAGTCATCCATTAGGCTGTCGACTTCACTGGGGATAAAGGATCAGAATGGATCATGCGCTAGATCGTATCTGAATTGCAGAATGAGCCGTACGTTAGGCTGTATCTGGCGAAATAAGAATCAGAATGGATCGTACGCTAGATCGTATCTGAGTTGCAGAATGAGCCGTACGTTAGGCTGTATCTGACAAAAAGTAGTCGTACGTTAGACTACACCTCGGAATGTACCGTACGCTAGGTAGTATCTGAGGAATGAAGATCAGAATGGATCGTACGTTAGATCGTATCTGAGTTGCAGAGTTCAGTTTAGTACCATTATCAGTGATAACTCTTTCAGGAGACAGCAGGTTTCTCAAATAGATATTTGATAGAATCCATCTTAGAAGTCAATAAAGTGGTATGATTCAACATATACTGTCTTAGTCGGCGGGCAGCCCAAGCCAAAGCACAGCAAGCTTTCTCGAGCTGTGAGTATCTTGTTTCACAGTCGGTACCTTTTGCTAAGGCAGTGTATGACATGCTCTTTTCGACCAGACTCGTCATGTTGCCCCAGCACACCCTATTGAATTTTCTAACACGGTCAAATACATGATTAGAGGTCTTCCTTCAACTGGCAGCATCAGGATTGGAGGTTCTTGGAGATATTTCTTGATTTTGTCATTCATCATTCCATACCATCTCTTGATTTTAGTAATTTGAAGATGGGTTTGCAGGTAGCAGTCAAGTGTGGGATGAATCGGGCAATGTATTTCAAGTATCCTAAGAAACCTCTGACTTCTTTCTTGTCTATTTCAGTACCCAGATTTACAATTTCAGTTGATTCCTCCTGCGGCTGTATGGTCTTTTCTTCTTGTAGTACCAGTCTGGCGAGTTCTCCAGGGACTTCACAATCCTCCTCACTTCCATCCTCAGCTTGGTAGATCGGATTTTTAAAGTCATAATGAACAGTAGCAGAGTTATTACCAACAGGACCCAGAGTGGATATGGATCGGCAAATTGTTACGTGAGTGTGTGCAAGAAAACATAGCTTGTTTTGAAAAATGACAGGAAAGATAAAGAGCGCAATATTTGAATGCAAAAAGCCCATTGATTTATTGAATATGAATATGCTTATGAAAATGACAAAACCCTTGAAAAATTAGCTATTATGCCCCGGGCCTAGACACAATGCTTTGAAACACAAAAATAGCAATAACAATTACTCCTGACTAAAGGAAATCGGGGTAGTGTCTTCAGCCTTCCAATTATTGAGTCCGTCATCAATTATTGGGAAAATCCAGCTATCCAAGTCATAATCGTTATCAGTATCTTCCACAGCATTGACAGTCTCGTCATGATTAGGCAGAGGGGCAGTGATGTCATTAGGAGTCTCCGGAGGATCAAAGGTAGTCGCTTGTATCTTCCCACTTCGAATGCCACTTTCAACATGTTCACCTGTTAATATAAGTTCAGTGAAACCCAATGAGGAACTCCTCAATAGATGGCTATAGAATGGGCCAGTCAGTGTGCTCATGAACATGTCCACCAATTCTCGATCGGTCATAGGGGGTTTGACTCTGCCAGCCAAATCTCTCCATTTTTGAGCATATTCTTTAAAGCTTTCTTTAGATCCCATAGTCATATTCTGCAACTGTAGCCGGGTAGGTGCTAGTTCAGAATTATACCGGTAGTGCTTGTAGAAAGCTGTCGCTAAATCAGTCCATGTGTGGATGTCAGAGCTCTCGAGCTGATAATACCACTCCAACTGTGTGCCAGACAAACTCTCTTGGAAGAAATGGATCCATAGCTTCATATCAATGGTGTGCGGCTGAATCTTTCTCACGTAAGCTCTCAGATGCATCTGAGGACAAGATGCCCCATCATACTGAGTGAAAGTGGGGATTTTGAATTTGCGAGGAATGGTCACATCGGAGACCAGACCCAAACTTTCGAAATCCAGACCGGGCGCCTTCTGACCCTCCATAGCTAGCATGCGTTCTTCCAACAACTTGTACTTGTCATCTTTTGGAGAGTACTGTTCATTCTCGTAATCTCCATCGTCATTCTCAGGGTTGAAAGGATCAGCATTCTCATCTTCTGAATCTGTCTCTGTTTCCTCTTCTTGATCCTTCGGAACTCGAATCTCGACTCTTGTGGCCTGTCGTTTGAGCCTTCTTCCCGGGTTAATGTAACTCACCGGTTTCTTGTCTTCCTTTTGCTCGAGTAAGAGAGCTTTCAGTTCCTCCTGCCCCTTGGATAATTTCAAGATCATCTCCTGGAGTTGAGCATTCTGGGCCTGGAGATCTTTGACAATTTGTTCGAGGTCCATTTTTCTGCTTGGAGGAAAACCGTGAGAACATTGATCCCTTTAGAGTACCTGTTATGCAATGTTATGTCATGCTATGCAATGTATGAAATGTTTTCAAGGCCTTTTGGAATTTAACTTTGTATAGACTACCAAAAAAGGAAACTTTTTTTTTATTATTATTTTTTTTTTATACAAAACAGAGCAAAGTTAAATCCCTAAGTCCTTGAAATGGTTAGTACAATGTTATGATGTCATGATGTTAAGATGTTAGGATGTTATGAGGTTAAATAAATAACAAGCACAAGCAAGTCACACAACCATCATTCCTAGGTTTTAAGGCTTGCATGAGTTCCATAGGTAAGTACCCTCCCCACTGAAGTTTAGTTGGTTCAACCTGTCCTAGAATAGTAACCGGGTTCTAGAAGGATCTCAAATCACCGACCTTCCTTTAAGTCCACTTCAGTGCAACACCAAGTGGTTGACCGAAGCTTCCCTAAAGTCCAATCTCAAAGAGTGTAGTATCGAGTCTCAACCAACCTCAGTCGGAACCGAAGCCAGTTATCTCACTACTTTCTAATGGCTAGGATGAGTCAATTAGGGTTCTAAAGGTCTGGTTAATGCTTTGATGACACCACGCGAATGCCAAATTTTTCCTCAAGTAAACATGAGGAACATCAGGACATCCAAAGTGTCACATTAACCGTAGCCACCATTTTAACCATTCCAGTATACGCCGGATAGTCGCGATGATCTAGTGCTACTTACCTAAGGTACACTAGATCCGGGTGTAGGATCTTTCACTCAAGCATAGGATACCCAAGCAAACCCTTAAAAGTAAATAAATGATCTTGTTTTTTAAGATAACCTCTCTTTGTAGTCATCCCCAGCAGAGTCGCCAGTTCTGTCATACGGTGAACTGACTTTATCGTGTTTTTAATCGCAATGTCGCGGTTAGCAAGAGTCGCCACCGACTTTTCTTTTATCCCATAAGGAAAGGTGGAAAAGAACAGGAAAGACCTCAATAGATTTTGGGTTCGGGTGGTACATTATACAAAGAGAAGGTATTAGCACTCTTTGTATCCATGGTTATCCATGGGCTCTTAATTGCTCAATCATTTATGTTTTTTTTTTAGTTTGCAAAAGAAAATAGTGTCTGAGAAAGGTGTAGGAAATGTTTGAAAAGGAGAATTTAACTTTGTAATGATTCTTGTATGAATGTATACAAAGTGGTTATCTCGTTTAATTTTGAAAGTTGTTTAGAAAAATATAACTCGGCAATGATCCTAGTACGGATGTATGCTAAGTGGTGATTTTCCAAAAAGGATGTTTGAAATGTGTGAGGTGTGAAAAGTATTTTTTTTAGGTTATGAATGAGCAATTAAGGGTTATACCTGTCCGAGGTCTTTCCGGGAATTTCCTATCCTTGTAAGGGTAAAACTATCCTTACTATTGAGAAGTAAGTAGTTTTACCCTTTGGATGTTAAAGGGTCATCGTAGGGTCATTGGCTGGTCATTGAAGGCAACAGTAGAGAGGATACCTTAGCGTTCGAAGGGACTATCATCATTTAGCCATAGGCTACACCGAAGGGTCATCGAGGGACAAAATCGTATTTTCGAAGGCAACATCCGAGGGACCATGATTTATTTTATGATGATTTAACCGAAGGGTCTTTGCTAAGGGTATCCCCATATTCGCGGGACATGACCGTATTACGTAATCGTGGGGTAACAAAGAGAGGTCCGATATCATTTATTTAAAGTCCATATTTTAAAGTTAATTAGGTAAATCTCCACATTAAAATCAATACATTAACAATGATACATTAAAAGTACTATATTAAAATTAATTGAGTAATCCAGAGTGAATTTCCATAAGGGTATCCCACACATAAGGTGGAACACCTGGCCAGCCGTTTCTTCGAGAATATGTAACCTTTGCACAATTCAACACACGGGTTAGAGTATCGAGGTAAAATACAATTGAAATTGCACCACAACGTAACAGTCCCTAAATCAGACCAAATAATGCAGAATTATCATGAATATTGATCGGACAAACATAAGGCACCGCAGCAAAGAAACAAAACAGCCACTGCTTCGTTCGCTCCTGCCTCGCCTAGCGAAGGCTCAGCGAATGCTCGCTGCAGGCTCGCTTAGCGATGTGCTAGCGAGTGGCCACGGGTTTTGGATTTGATGGTAGCATGATCGCCGGAAACCTGAACTTTCATGGCATTGGATTACAGGCATAGCATAGACAATTATACAGGATATTCAGACATATTTAGATTCACATGTGAAATCAAATTACATATCAAAACTTTAATCGTAATGCATCATGTATGTAAAGAATATCGATTGGAAACGCAAAATAGTGGTGATACGCAAACCTGTGTGCAATTGCGATGTTGGATTGCAATGTTGAAAGGGACTGATCACTCTGGATGTCGGCTTGAGTTGGGCGGCGGTAGCTTCGGTGCGGACGAGCTGCCTTCAGGGTTTCCTTACTCTGAATTCTCCGGGTTAGCAGGGTTTCTGTCCTTCTCTGTCCGTCTTGGTCTCTCCGTTTGCCCCCCTTTTTGTCCCTCCATTTTGTGGCTGAAGAGCTGGTATTTATAGTGGTAGTGGTGACCTAATGGGCTCAGACTGAGGTCCAAAACTTCTGATATTCGCAAGCTTCGCTAGGCGAAGGAATTGCTCGCCTAGCGAGCAAGCTAGTTTGGGCTTTTACTGGATCTGATGCTTCGCTGGGCGAGTGTCATGATGAAGTGTTCGCTAGGCGAAGGAATTGCTCGCCTAGCGAGCAAGCTATTTTGGGCCATTTTTGGATTGGGCCTGTTGTGAGCTGGGCTTTTGTTCTTTTAGAGTCAGTTCCTTGCAAAACAAGTCGGAGGGTCTTGAGAAATGCTTTGTAATATCAACGGGCAAATTTTGGGGTATGACAGCTGCCCCTGTTCAATATTCTTGAACCGAGAGAGTTAGAATGGCGAGTATGCCGTTCGTGGTCTGGAGGTGAAAGATTATTGAACACTAGAATGCCCCAAAAATTTGCGCTTGTCCATTAGTCTTGATGGAGATGGGCTTAAAGACGCCATCCAGGTAGCTTGATGATGAGGGCTCCAGATTGTGTCGTACCAGGTCATACGCTAGACCGTATAGTGAGTCATCCATTATGCTGTCGACTTCGCTGGGGAGTCAGAGTGTGTTATATACTGCTGGGGATAAGGGATCAGAATGGATCGTACGTCAGACCGTGTCTAAATACCAGAGTGAGTTGTTCATTAGGCGGATGACTTTGCTGGGGATGAAAGATCAGAATGGATCGTACGCTAGATCGTATCTGAGTTGCAGAATGAACCGTACACTAGGCTGTATCTGACGAAGGTGGAATCAGGATGGATCGTACGCTAGATCGCATCTGAGTTGAAAGTCCAAATGGGTCGTACGTTAGACCGTATTGGAGTTGCAGAATGAGCCGTACGTTAGGCTGTATCTGAAGAAGAAAGTAGTCGTACGCTAGACTACACCCCAGAATATACCGTACGCTAGGCAGCATCTGAGGATTTGAGTATCCAAATGGGTCGTACGTTAGACCGTATTGGAGTTGCTGAAAGTCAGAATGGATCGTACGTTAGATCGTATCTGAGTTGAAGGTCCAAATGGGTCGTACGTTAGACCATATTGGAGTTGCAGAATGAGCCGTACGTTAGGCTGTATCTGAAGGAGAAAGTAGTCGTACGCTAGACTACACCCCGGAATATACCGTACGCTAGGCAGCATCTGAGGATTTGAGTATCCAAATGGGTCGTACGTTAGACCGTATTGGAGTTGCTGAAAGTCAGAATGGATCGTACGTTAGATCGTATCTGAGTTGGAGGTCCAAATGGGTCGTACGTTAGACCGTATTGGAGTTGCAGAATGAGCCGTACGTTAGGCTGTATCTGAAGAAGAAAGTAGTCGTATGCTAGACTACACCCCGGAATATACCGTACGCTAGGCAGCATCTGAGGATTTGAGTATCCAAATGGGTCGTACGTTAGACCGTATTGGAGTTGCAGAATGAGCCGTACGTTAGGCTGTATCTGAAGAAGAAAGTAGTCGTACGCTAGACTACACCCCGGAATATACCGTACGCTAGGCAGCATCTGAGGATTTGAGTATCCAAATGGGTCGTACGTTAGACCGTATTGGAGTTGCTGAAAGTCAGAATGGATCGTACGTTAGATCGTATCTGAGTTGAAGGTCCAAATGGGTCGTACGTTAGACCGTATTGGAGTTGCAGAATGAGCCGTACGTTAGGCTGTATCTGAAGAAGAAAGTAGTCGTACGCTAGCCTACACCCCAGAATGTACCTTACGCTAGGCAGTATCTGAGGATTTGAGTATCCAAATGGGTCGTACGTTAGACCGTATTGGAGTTGTTGAAAGTCAGAATGGATCGTACGTTAGACCGTATCTGAGCTGAAGGAGTCATATGTTGGGCTGAATCAGAATGAACCGTACGTTAGGCTGTATCTGATAATATTTGTTGTATTTGCAGTGAATATCTGGGATGGGCTTAGAGATGCCACCATTGGGAGGATGTCAGAACGTTCGTCAGATGGATTACATCTGAGAGCTGTATTCGAATCTTGAATGTGATCAGGAGGATAATTAGCCTGAAAAATAAAGTTAGTTTCATGCAATGTCATGATGCATGAGATGCTTTATGCTTGCGAACATGGCATGCATATACATGCTATGAAATAATGTAAAGTATATGATGCGGAATGAAGTAAATGTGAGCATTGTATGCAGGTATGTAATATGAAATGATGTAATGAATGCACTATGCGTCTGAACATTCTTCCAGGGAACTCTACTGGGGGAAATAAATCTCCTCTTCTGGTCGGAGATATTGGTATTGATGACCCTGTCTCAGCTGGGGCATTTGACTTCTGTCTGATGGTAGAAACATTTGACAGAGCCTGGCTGGGGATAGAAGAGGTGGCCAATTCATCCGGTTTTGCCAATTTCTTCTGGGAAATAGCTGGTTCTTGTTGGGGAACAGAATTAGCGACGGACTCATTGGAAAGCGTGGTTAGACCTTCTCCTTGGTCCTGAAGTCTCGTAGTAATTGCTATTTTAGGCATGTATTTTTGTAAACGTTAGTCATATTCAAATGCATAAATCAATTCAAATTAAATCAATGGACGTTTATGCAATCAAAACAGAGGAAGTAAAACAAAAGCATCTTTTTGGAAATAAAATTGGATTGATTTTGGAAGAGGGCCTACAAATAGGCAATTTATGTACAAGGAGACATACATCCTAGTAAGAGGACGTTGCCAGGAAAACAGAGAGAAAGCTATGCAGAGAAAGTCCTATCGATTCTAATTTTACTACTGTCATTATGTCTTCAAGCATCTCATCTCCTGCTGTCGGATAGAGGTGATTGGCTTGTTCAGTCCCTTGAACTTGGTTGAAGCTGACAGAGAACGGGATGTAGTCATACGCTTTAATCCCTAATTTTTTCCTGGACCGCCTTTTCAGGTTTTCAGTCCACCGGGATACCCTTTTTTGCCCAAGCCGCCTTTTCAGGTTTTCGACTTGCCGGGTGTACATTTGTATATGTTTATCCCTAATTTTTGCCCGAACCCTTTTGGTTCGCCGGGATGCCCTTACTTTTGCCTAGGTACGTCGACCTAGCGGGTCTCTTTTATGCGTAGTATTTTTTAACTATGTCCGCGTTCACAGGATGCGGGAAGTCTTCGCCGTCCATTGTAGCAAGCATCATGGCTCCACCAGAGAATACCTTCCTAACTACAAATGGCCCTTCGTATGTGGGAGTCCATTTGCCCCTGGAATCACCCTGTGGTAGTGTGATACGCTTGATTACCAAGTTACCAGCCTGATATACCTTTGGCTTAACCTTCTTATTGAAAGCTTTGATCATCCGTTTCTGATACATCTGACCATGACAAACAACTGCCAACCTCTTCTCATCAATCAAATTTATCTGGTTGAGTCGAGTTCGAATCCATTCATCTTCGTTTAAGCCTGCATCCTTCATAATTCTTAGAGAGGGAATCTGAACTTCCACTGGTAAAACGGCTTCCGTTCCGTAGACTAAAGAGAAAGGAGTTGCCCCTGTCGAAGTGCGCACTGAAGTGCGATAACCATGGAGAGCGAATGGTAACATCTCGTACCAGTCTTTGTACGTTACTGTTATCTTTTGTATGATCTTCTTGATATCGTTAGCAGCCTCCACGGCGCCGTTCATCTTTGGCCGGTACGGAGAAGAGTTATGGTGTTTTATTTTGAACTGCATGCAGAGTTCAGTTTAGTACCATTATCAGTGATAACTCTTTCAGGAGACAGCAGGTTTCTCAAATAGATATTTGATAGAATCCATCTTAGAAGTCAATAAAGTGGTATGATTCAACATATACTGTCTTAGTCGGCGGGCAGCCCAAGCCAAAGCACAACAAGCTTTCTCGAGCTGTGAGTATCTTGTTTCACAGTCGGTACCTTTTGCTAAGGCAGTGTATGACATGCTCTTTTCGACCAGACTCGTCATGTTTCCCCAGCACACCCTATTGAATTTTCTAACACGGTCAAATACATGATTAGAGGTCTTCCTTCAACTGGCAGCATCAGGATTGGAGGTTCTTGGAGATATTTCTTGATTTTGTCATTCATCATTCCATACCATCTCTTGATTTTAGTAATTTGAAGATGGGTTTGCAGGTAGCAGTCAAGTGTGGGATGAATCGGGCAATGTAATTCAAGTATCCTAAGAAACCTCTGACTTCTTTCTTGTCTATTTCAGTACCCAGATTTACAATTTCAGTTGATTCCTCCTGCGGCTGTATGGTCTTTTCTTCTTGTAGTACCAGTCTGGCGAGTTCTCCAGGGACTTCACAATCCTCCTCACTTCCATCCTCAGCTTGGTAGATCGGATTTTTAAAGTCATAATGAACAGTAGCAGAGTTATTACCAACAGGACCCAGAGTGGATATGGATCGGCAAATTGTTACGTGAGTGTGTGCAAGAAAACATAGCTTGTTTTGAAAAATGACAGGAAAGATAAAGAGCGCAATATTTGAATGCAAAAAGCCCATTGATTTATTGAATATGAATATGCTTATGAAAATGACAAAACCCTTGAAAAATTAGCTATTATGCCCCCGGGCCTAGACACAATGCTTTGAAACACAAAAATAGCAATAACAATTACTCCTGACTAAAGGAAATCGGGGTAGTGTCTTCAGCCTTCCAATTATTGAGTCCGTCATCAATTATTGGGAAAATCCAGCTATCCAAGTCATAATCGTTATCAGTATCTTCCACAGCATTGACAGTCTCGTCATGATTAGGCAGAGGGGCAGTGATGCCATTAGGAGTCTCCGGAGGATCAAAGGTAGTCGCCTGTATCTTCCCACTTCGAATGCCACTTTCAACATGTTCACCTGTTAATATAAGTTCAGTGAAACCCAATGAGGAACTCCTCAATAGATGGCTGTAGAATGGGCCAGTCAGTGTGCTCATGAACATGTCCACCAATTCTCGATCGGTCATAGGGGGTTTGACTCTGCCAGCCAAATCTCTCCATTTTTGAGCATATTCTTTAAAGCTTTCTTTAGATCCCATAGTCATATTCTGCAACTGTAGCCGGGTAGGTGCTAGTTCAGAATTATACCGGTAGTGCTTGTAGAAAGTTGTCGCTAAATCAGTCCATGTGTGGATGTCAGAGCTCTCGAGCTGATAATACCACTCCAACTGTGTGCCAGACAAACTCTCTTGGAAGAAATGGATCCATAGCTTCCTATCAGTGGTGTGCGGCTGAATCTTTCTCACGTAAGCTCTCAGATGCATCTGAGGACAAGATGCCCCATCATACTGAGTGAAAGTGGGGATTTTGAATTTGCGAGGAATGGTCACATCGGAGACCAGACCCAAACTTTCGAAATCCAGACCGGGCGCCTTCTGACCCTCCATAGCTAGCATGCGTTCTTCCAACAACTTGTACTTGTCATCTTTTGGAGAGTACTGTTCATTCTCGTAATCTCCATCGTCATTCTCAGGGTTGAAAGGATCAGCATTCTCATCTTCTGAATCTGTCTCTGTTTCCTCTTCTTGATCCTTCGGAACTCGAATCTCGACTCTTGTGGCCTGTCGTTTGAGCCTTCTTCCCGGGTTAATGTAACTCACCGGTTTCTTGTCTTCCTTTTGCTCGAGTAAGAGAGCTTTCAGTTCCTCCTGCCCCTTGGATAATTTCAAGATCATCTCCTGGAGTTGAGCATTCTGGGCCTGGAGATCTTTGACAATTTGTTCGAGGTCCATTTTTCTGCTTGGAGGAAAACCGTGAGAACATTGATCCCTTTAGAGTACCTGTTATGCAATGTTATGTCATGCTATGCAATGTATGAAATGTTTTCAAGGCCTTTTGGAATTTAACTTTGTATAGACTACCAAAAAAGGAAACTTTTTTTTTTATTATTTTTTTTTTTATACAAAACAGAGCAAAGTTAAATCCCTAAGTCCTTGAAATGGTTAGTACAATGTTATGATGTCATGATGTTAAGATGTTAGGATGTTATGAGGTTAAATAAATAACAAGCACAAGCAAGTCACACAACCATCATTCCTAGGTTTTAAGGCTTGCATGAGTTCCATAGGTAAGTACCCTCCCCACTGAAGTTTAGTTGGTTCAACCTGTCCTAGAATAGTAACCGGGTTCTAGAAGGATCTCAAATCACCGACCTTCCTTTAAGTCCACTTCAGTGCAACACCAAGTGGTTGACCGAAGCTTCCCTAAAGTCCAATCTCAAAGAGTGTAGTATCGAGTCTCAACCAACCTCAGTCGGAACCGAAGCCAGTTATCTCACTACTTTCTAATGGCTAGGATGAGTCAATTAGGGTTCTAAAGGTCTGGTTAATGCTTTGATGACACCACGCGAATGCCAAATTTTTCCTCAAGTAAACATGAGGAACATCAGGACATCCAAAGTGTCACATTAACCGTAGCCACCATTTTAACCATTCCAGTATACGCCGGATAGTCGCGATGATCTAGTGCTACTTACCTAAGGTACACTAGATCCGGGTGTAGGATCTTTCACTCAAGCATAGGATACCCAAGCAAACCTTAAAAGTAAATAAATGATCTTGTTTTTTAAGATAACCTCTCTTTGTAGTCATCCCCAGCAGAGTCGCCAGTTCTGTCATACGGTGAACTGACTTTATCGTGTTTTTAATCGCAATGTCGCGGTTAGCAAGAGTCGCCACCGACTTTTCTTTTATCCCATAAGGAAAGGTGGAAAAGAACAGGAAAGACCTCAATAGATTTTGGGTTCGGGTGGTACATTATACAAAGAGAAGGTATTAGCACTCTTTGTATCCATGGTTATCCATGGGCTCTTAATTGCTCAATCATTTATGTTTTTTTTTAGTTTGCAAAAGAAAATAGTGTCTGAGAAAGGTGTAGGAAATGTTTGAAAAGGAGAATTTAACTTTGTAATGATTCTTGTATGAATGTATACAAAGTGGTTATCTCGTTTAATTTTGAAAGTTGTTTAGAAAAATATAACTCGGCAATGATCCTAGTACGGATGTATGCTAAGTGGTGATTTTCCAAAAAGGATGTTTGAAATGTGTGAGGTGTGAAAAGTATTTTTTTTAGGTTATGAATGAGCAATTAAGGGTTATACCTGTCCGAGGTCTTTCCGGGAATTTCCTATCCTTGTAAGGGTAAAACTATCCTTACTATTGAGAAGTAAGTAGTTTTACCCTTTGGATGTTAAGGGTCATCGTAGGGTCATTGGCTGGTCATTGAAGGCAACAGTAGAGAGGATACCTTAGCGTTCGAAGGGACTATCATCATTTAGCCATAGGCTACACCGAAGGGTCATCGAGGGACAAAATCGTATTTTCGAAGGCAACATCCGAGGGACCATGATTTATTTTATGATGATTTAACCGAAGGGTCTTTGCTAAGGGTATCCCCATATTCGCGGGACATGACCGTATTACGTAATCGTGGGGTAACAAAGAGAGGTCCGATATCATTTATTTAAAGTCCATATTTTAAAGTTAATTAGGTAAATCTCCACATTAAAATCAATACATTAACAATGATACATTAAAAGTACTATATTAAATTAATTGAGTAATCCAGAGTGAATTTCCATAAGGGTATCCCACACATAAGGTGGAACACCTGGCCAGCCGTTTCTTCGAGAATATGTAACCTTTGCACAATTCAACACACGGGTTAGAGTATCGAGGTAAAATACAATTGAAATTGCACCACAACGTAACAGTCCCTAAATCAGACCAAATAATGCAGAATTATCATGAATATTGATCGGACAAACATAAGGCACCGCAGCAAAGAAACAAAACAGCCACTGCTTCGTTCGCTCCTGCCTCGCCTAGCGAAGGCTCAGCGAATGCTCGCTGCAGGCTCGCTTAGCGATGTGCTAGCGAGTGGCCACGGGTTTTGGATTTGATGGTAGCATGATCGCCGAAAACCTGAACTTTCATGGCATTGGATTACAGGCATAGCATAGACAATTATACAGGATATTCAGACATATTTAGATTCACATGTGAAATCAAATTACATATCAAAACTTTAATCGTAATGCATCATGTATGTAAAGAATATCGATTGGAAACGCAAAATAGTGGTGATACGCAAACCTGTGTGCAATTGCGATGTTGGATTGCAATGTTGAAAGGGACTGATCACTCTGGATGTCGGCTTGAGTTGGGCGGCGGTAGCTTCGGTGCGGACGAGCTGCCTTCAGGGTTTCCTTACTCTGAATTCTCCGGGTTAGCAGGGTTTCTGTCCTTCTCTGTCCGTCTTGGTCTCTCCGTTTGCCCCCCTTTTTGTCCCTCCATTTTGTGGCTAAAGAGCTGGTATTTATAGTGGTAGTGGTGACCTAATGGGCTCAGACTGAGGTCCAAAACTTCTGATATTCGCAAGCTTCGCTAGGCGAAGGAATTGCTCGCCTAGCGAGCAAGCTAGTTTGGGCTTTTACTGGATCTGATGCTTCGCTGGGCGAGTGTCATGATGAAGTGTTCGCTAGGCGAAGGAATTGCTCGCCTAGCGAGCAAGCTATTTTGGGCCATTTTTGGATTGGGCCTGTTGTGAGCTGGGCTTTTGTTCCTTTAGAGTCAGTGCCTTGCAAAACAAGTCGGAGGGTCTTGAGAAATGCTTTGTAATATCAACGGGCAAATTTTGGGGTATGACACATACTCTGTTAAAATCATCTGCCATTTTGCTATTCTTCCGGAGAGGGCAGGTTTCTCAAATATATATTTGATAGGATCCATCTTAGAAATCAATAAGGTGGTATGATTCAACATATACTGTCTTAGTCGGCGAGCAGCCCAAGCCAAAGCACAACAAGTTTTCTCGAGCAATGAGTATCTTGTTTCACAGTCGGTAAACTTTTTGCTAAGGTAGTATATGGCATGCTCTTTTCGACCAGACTCGTCATGTTGCCCCAACACACACCCCATTGAATTTTCTAACACGGTCAAATACATGATTAGAGGTCTTCCTTCCACTGGTGGCATCAGAATTGGAGGTTCTTGGAGATACTTCTTGATTTTGTCAAAAGCTTCTTGACATTCATCATTCCAGATCATCTCTTGATTTTTCCTCAGTAATTTGAAGATGGGTTTGCAGGTAGCAGTCAAATGGGAGATAAATCGGGCAATGTAATTCAAGCGTCCCAAGAAACCTCTGACTTCTTTATCTGTACGAGGAACTGGCATTTCTTGAATAGCTCTCACCTTAGTCGGGTCAATCTCAATTCCTTTACCACTGACAATAAAGCCCAAGAGTTTACCGGATCTTACTCCAAAGGTGCATTTGTTCGGGTTCAATCTCAACTTGTATTTCCTCAACCTCTCAAACAGTTTGTATAAATGATCGAGATGTTCTTCTTCAGTATGAGATTTGGCTATCATGTCATCCACATATACCTCTATTTCATGATGGATCATATCATGGAACAAAACCACCATAGCACGCTGGTATGTTGCCCCTGCATTCTTTAAACCGAATGGCATTACTTTGTAACAGAAAGTGCCCCATTGCGTCACAAACGTAGTTTTTTCCATGTCTTCAGGTGCCATCTTAATCTGGTTATAACCTGAGAATCCATCCATGAATGAGAATACCTTGTGTTGAGCGGTGTTATCTACCAGAACATCAATGTGCGGAAGTGGAAAGTCATCTTTGGGACTCGCTTTATTCAAATCTCTGTAATCTACACACATTCACACCTTACCATCCTTCTTTGGCACTGGTACCACATTAGCAACCCATTGAGGATAAGAAGTAACAGCCAGAAAACCTGCATCGAATTGTTTCATAACCCCGGCTTTGATTTTCTCAGACATTTCAGGACGCATGCGACGAACCTTTTGCTTAACAGGACGACAATCTTCCTTCATTGGCAAACGATGCACTACTATATCAGTATCCAGTCCTGGCATGTCTTCATAAGACCAAGCAAAAATTTCTATATAGTCATGTAACATCCGAATCAATCTTTCTTTGACACTGTTTCCCAAGCCTGCTCCTATTTTGACTTCTTTCTTGTCTACTTCAGTACCCAGATTTACAGTTTTAATTGATTCCTCATGCGGTTGTATAGTCTTTTCCTCTTGCAGTAACAGTCTGGCAAGCTCTCCAGGTACTTCACAATCTTCCTAACTTCCATCCTCGGCTTGGTATATCGGATTTTCAAAGTCATAATGAACAGTAGCAGAATTATTATCAACAGGATCCAGAGTGGATATGGATCTGCAATTTGTTACGTGAGTGTGTGTAAGAAAGCATAGCTTGTTTAAAAGATGACAGGAAAGATAAAGAGCGCAATATTTGAATGCAAAAGGTCCATTGATTTATTGAATGTGGATATGCTTATTGTAATACCTCAAAATTTACCCTTCATTTTTCCTGGAAGCATACGCGTTACACCTCATGCATGCATTCATTTTTAGGTCATTTAACATTAGATACATTGCATTTCATCATGTCAATCAGAATTAGATCCAAAAAACAAAAAAAAAACTAAAAAAAAACTAAAAAAAAACAAAAAAAAAACGAAAAAAAAACAAAAAAGCAAAAAAATAAGAATAATAATAAATATATATATATATAACAAAAAAAAAATTTGGACTTGGGTCTCTCTCATTTGAGCCCACAAAGCCATGGAATTCAGTCTATAAATACCAAGGCTTCACTTGAGAAGAGGAGAGAAGCAAAATACTCTGGGGTTTCCTTGAAACAAAACCCTGGACAAAACCTGGAGAGAAACCTGACAGAGAACTCATAGCAGCCTCCAAACCCTTAAGGGAACTCAACTGCACAGAATCACCTCTGCCTCACATAAACCCTAAAGATTATTTTGTAAACCTCATGGGTGCAACTCAATTTCAATCAAGCTCTCCAATCAGGTTTGCCCTTATTCCCATTACCTTTGTGCTTTGAAGTTGAATACTCTGAATGTTTGAGGTATGATGGATGAATTTCATTAGGTATGAATGTATAAATAATGCATTGAATGCTTAATCGTTTAATTTCTGAAGTGTATGCCACAGGGTTTGAGGTTTCTGCAACCATACTGTTATCCATGAAAAAAATGCTTATCGTGTTTCACTAACCCTTTTGTTGAGTTATTGTAAGGGCTCACATGACTTTTGCAGGGATAACTTGCGTGGTTTTCCACTTTATTTGTGGGATACCCCCTGGAGGTTTCATTCCGATTACCTGTACTGACTCACTTTCTTTGATGGTGTTTAGCTTGGAAGGATCCCTGGGTTTCCCATTCCTCTAACTGCTGTTACTTCGAATCTTTATCCGCGTGGTACTTTTACATTTTTCCCGCATTTTACTGCTTTCCTAGCTGGAAGACCTCGATAGGAGGCAATGTTTTTGTGTGTGTTTTTTTTTACAGGTTCCTTCGTCAAGAACTGCCTTTTTGCATGGGTTCACCAAACCCTAACCCTTCATTGATTTTTCTTTCCTAAACACACGTTTACTCCTTCTACTACAGGTGAGTAAGTCTCCAAAGGTCGAGCATCTGGTAGATTGCGTAGTGACGTCGTTCGTCCAAAACCCAATCCACAACCCCGTAGTTAGCCGAACTACGGCTTGCTCTGATTCTCATTCCATATGAGATACGTAGGCATAAGACGCGATGTCTTAGCGAGCACACATCCCCCAACCCATAGGTCAGCCGAGCTACGAAGACTCTGATTCTCATATTCAGATGAGATATGTATGCAGTGGATGCGACATCTGCGCGAGTCATTTCTCTTAACCTTTTTAGTAAATAAACACATTAGGTAAACCCACACCCTTTAGACGAAAACCACAAAAGTGGATCCCGTAGAGTACTACGGATGCGTAGGGGTGCTAATACCTTCCCTTCGCATAACCGACTCCCGAACCCAAGATTTGGTTGCGAGACCCCGTCTTGTCCTTTCCTTTTTCAGGTTTACTTCGAGCGTTTCCTTTCCCTCCTTTGGGATGAATAACACACGGTGGCGACTCTCCTGTCATTTTCTTTCGCCGGTTGTTTTTTTCGCACACTGTATTTTTCAGGTTGCGATAGCTGGCGACTCTGCTGGGGACACTAAGAAGTTGACCTCTTGCTGGTCCATCTTCCCTAAGCGAGTCCCTCCTAGCTCGTGTGATTTCTTGTTCATTGGGTGTTCATGCTTTTGTACATTTATTTACTTACTTGCTTGCATTCATCTGCTGTATCTGTTGGAGCTGTTGTTTGTTTGTTGGGATGGGATGTTCTACGAGAGATAAGCCCATTACCCAGGCTTGAGTGTACACACAGGTTTTAGAGTGGATGATCATGAGGCTTGCGTGGCATGTTGCTACGTTAAGTCGTTCGTGAAGAACCACACCCATACGAGGTTTCTTTTGGATATATTATGTCCTACGGATGTTCCGTAACGACATGATATTCCTTTAGAAATCGTCGACTCTGGTGACCATTTCCCGAGAACTCAGTCGAGGCCTCTCCTTCGAGACGTGATTATGTTAGCTCTGGTGGGCGCATTCTCGCTGATCAATCCGAGGACCCCGAGACTGGGAACTTGCTTTAGGATGTCCTGTTGAGGGGAGTCAGTGGAGGTCTTTTATCCCGTAATAATGCCAAACCTTCAGTGGTAAACGTATTATTCGCGACTGAAGGGCTGAAGTTGACGAACTTCTGTTCTTAGAACCTACCAGTGAGGGGCGGGCTAAATTCAGGAAACCTTAACCTCCAACCAACCCGGTTTTCTGGAGCAGAGCTTTGATCTTGTATTATATTCCTCAGTGGTTTTCTCTTCAGACAGTGTAACCCGACAGATGTTCAAGCAGATACAGCAACCCTGATTGACATGCCACTGCATTGCATTCACATCATCACATCATTTGCATTCATATCATTTAACACATGTTTATCTATTCTCAGGAGTTCACATCTTCTTCTTGATTCTAGTCGGGGTTTTCTTCTTACACTGTTTATCAAACGAGAGACTGGAATCAAGGGGGTAGAATACCTTTTGGAATTGATAAACATGTCATTGCATTTGCATATCCATAGCATGTCTTGCATAACAGGTACCGCCGCAGTGTTCTCAGTTGTTTGGTGTTCCATCAGCAGGATAGTTGACTCAGGCATTCACCGATACGGTACCCGAAGGAATCAACAGAGAGCGATGGAGAGCCTACAAGAAGAGCTCGCCGAGATGAAGATTCACATGAATCAATTCATGGATTTGGTTCAAGGGGTGGCTCAAGGACAGCAGGAGCTTAGATTGTTGGTACAGAGGGATCCCCCTATTACTCAACCAGAGACGTTGGCTGATCCTCCAGTTGGAGAGGCTAATGGTCCCAATGGACCGGGGCCTATCCCGATCCCGCATGTCAACCTAGATCAACAACCCATTCAGGATGGTCAGGATGATCAGTTCCCCTTGCTTCAGGAAGACTTTGGCATGGACCCCATGTTTAAAAGATTGGAAGAGAGGTTGAAAGCAGTGGAAGGACAGAATCCTCTGGGAGTAGATGTTGCTGACTTGGGGCTGGTCCCAGGTGTGAGGGTGCCACCGAAATTCAAGGTCCCGATATTTGACAAATACCATGGCAACTCTTGCCCCAAAACTCACGTGCAAGCCTATTTCCGTAAAATGGTTGCATACTCTGATGACGAGAAGCTACTTATGTACTTCTTCCAAGATAGCCTAGCTGGGGCATCCTTGGAATGGTATATGAGGCTGGACAGAGCCCACATCCGTTGCTGGAGGGATTTGGCAGAGGCTTTCGTGAAGCAGTATCAGTATAATGCAGACATGGCTCCGGACAGAACTCAACTTCAGAATCTGTCTCTTAAAAGCAATGAGTGCTTCAGGGAATACGCTCAACGCTGGAGGGATACAGCTTCCCGTGTTCATCCTCCTATGTTGGAAAAGGAAATGGCCAACATGTTCATGAATACGCTGCCTGGACCTTATCTGGAGCGTCTGGTAGGTTGCAATGCTTCCAACTTTGCTGATGTGGTCTCTACTGGAGAAAGGGTGGAGAATTACCTAAAGACCTATAAGAGCCAGAGTGGAGGTGGATCCTCATCAGGGGTGAAGAAGCCGTTCATTCAGGGACAGAAGAGGGGAGAAGGGGATGCAAATGCCATATCTTCTTATCAGAACAGGGATAACCGGAGGAATAATTTTCAAAATTATCATCAGCAACCGTATGTTGCGGCTGTGACCATTCCAGCTGCAGCGCCACTACAACAACAACAATCACAATGTCAACCAGCTCAGTATCAACAGCAGCAGCAACCGGGTAACATACCCGCTTATCAACAGAGGCAAAGGATGATGGACCGGCGTTTCGACACCCTTCCAATGTCGTACGCTCAGTTGCTTTCTAGTCTTCAACAACTACGACTTGTGCAGTTGCGCACTCTGGCTCCTCCTGTTGGTAGACTTCCGGTGGGTTACGACGCCAACGCTAGGTGTAGCTTCCACTCTGGGGCACCTGGCCACAATATTGAGAACTGCAAAGCTTTTAAGCACGTAGTTCAAGACCTCATAGATTCAAAGGCCATCGACCTTGCACCGGCTCCGAATGTCGTTAACAATCCCATGCCCCAGCATGGTGGTGCGAACGTTAATATGATGAGAGGGAAAAGCCAAGTCCATTAAGGATGTGTTGAAGTTGAAGACTCCATTGTTGGATATCAAAGGATGCTTGCTGAAGGCCGATGTTTTCCCCGGTTGTGGGAAGGATTGTTTGGATTGTGCCACTCAGAGTGGAGGTTGTTTGAAGCTACAGCAGGGTATCCAGGCCTTGCTCGACAAAGGTATCCTCCAGGTTAAAGATTTGTCTGTCCAAGAGTCTGTGGAAGGGGTTGAGGAAGAAGTGTTTGAAGATGCTACTGATGAATTCGCAGATGTTTTTCCTGTTAATTTTGTGATTCCCAGATATCAGCAATCAATGAAGAGGGTGGGGATAGTGATTGTGACATCGACAACTGGGTGCGTCCGAGGATCCCGGGTGAAGTCATCAACAATTGGTCTTCTGAAGAGATTTTCCAAGTCACTTTTCTGAAGGAGTAATTTTCTTTGTTTATTCATGCATGTCCAAGTCTTACGTTCCGCCCAGGGCATAATGACTCATTGTAGGGCTCGTCTATGTGACACTTGCATTTTTATCATAAATAAAGGACGTATTTTTGCATTCAAATATTTCGTTCCCTGTCTTTCTATTTTTGCAATTTTTCAAAATAAAAAAAATGGCAATGTTTTGTTTAGTTTTCACTTCTTGTTCACGCTCATAAGCACATATCATCACTCATGCAGATGCACATCACCGGATCCTATTGATAACGGTTCTGCTATGGCTCGCTTCGACTTTGAAAATCCAATCTTTCAAGCTGAAAAAGAGGGTGATGAAGACTGTGAACTCCCTGAAGAGCTTACCAGGTTCTTAAAACAGGAAGAAAGGGTCATTCAACCGTATCAAGAGCCTACTGAAGTGATTAATCTCGGCACCGAGGACGCCAAGAGAGAAATCAAGATATGGGCTGTTTTAGAAGACAATGTGAAGAAGGGGTTGATTGAATTGCTGCAAGAATACGTTGACATCTTCGCCTGGTCTTATCAGGACATGCCTGGGCTGGACACAGACATCGTGGTACACCGTTTGCCTCTCAAAGAAGGTTGTCCTCCGGTCAAGCAGAAGCTCAGAAGAACAAGACCAGAGATGGCTGTCAAGATAAAGGAGGAAGTGCAAAAGCAGTTGGATGCAGGGTTTCTAGCAGTCACCAATTATCCGCCATGGGTTGCAAACATCGTCCCAGTACCTAAGAAGGATGGAAAGGTACGGATGTGTGTCGACTACCGGGATCTGAACAGAGCTAGCCCTAAAGATGATTTCCCATTACCTCACTTCGACGTTTTGGTGGATGATACAGCTCAGTTCTCGGTATTCTCCTTCATGGATGGATTTTCTGGCTATAACCAAATCAAGATGGCACCAGAAGACATGGAAAAGACAACTTTCATAACCCCATGGGGCACCTTCTGCTGCAAGGTGATGCCGTTTGGTCTGAAAAATGCCGGAGCAACATATCAACGAGCTATGGTAACTCTGTTCCATGATATGATTCACCATGAAATCGAGGTTTATGTGGATGATATGATTGCCAAATCTCAGACAGAAGAAGAACATTTGGTGAATTTGCAGAAACTGTTTGAGCGTTTGAGGAAATTCAAACTGAGACTTAACCCGAACAAGTGCACTTTCGGGGTGAGATCGGGAAAATTGTTGGGTTTTATCGTTAGCGAAAAAGGGATTGAGGTGGATCCCGACAAAGTAAAAGCGATAAAGGAAATGCCAGAGCCAAGAACAGAGAAGCAAGTCCGTAGTTTCTTAGGGAGGTTGAACTACATTGCAAGGTTCATCTCTCACCTAACAACCACGTGTGAGCCAATTTTCAAATTGCTGAAGAAAGATCAGGCTATCAGGTGGAATGAAGATTGTCAAAGGGCTTTCGAGAAGATAAAAGAGTATCTACAGAAACCTCCGATCCTTATACCTCCAGTTCCTGGGAGACCTCTGATAATGTACCTATCAGTGACTGAGAACTCGATGGGGTGTGTATTGGGACAGCATGACGAGTCTGGTCGAAAAGAGCATGCCATATACTACCTTAGCAAAAAGTTTACCGACTGTGAAGTCAAATATTCGCAGCTTGAGAAAACTTGCTGTGCTTTGGCCTGGGCTGCTCGCCGACTGAGGCAGTATATGTTGAACCATACTACCTTGTTGATTTCTAAGATGGATCCAGTGAAGTACATCTTTGAGAAGCCGGCTCTCACCGGACGTGTTGCCCGTTGGCAGATGATTTTAACAGAGTATGATATTCAGTACACGTCACAGAAGGCCATCAAAGGTAGTATTCTGTCAGACTACCTTGCCGAGCAGCCGATTGATGATTATGAGCCGATGAAGTTTGAATTCCCTGATGAAGACATCATGTTCCTCAAGATGAAAGACTGTGAAGAGCCAGTTGTTGAGGAGGGACCTGATCCAAACGAAAAGTGGACTTTGTTGTTTGATGGGGCTGTCAATGCTAGAGGAAGTGGAATTGGTGTTGTCATTACAACTCCGAAAGGTGCCCACATACCTTTCACTGCTCGTTTGACTTTTGAGTGCACAAATAATGAAGCTGAGTACGAGGCCTGTATCTTGGGTATTGAGCAAGCCATTGATTTGAGAATCAAGACTTTGGACATCTTCGGAGATTCAGCTCTGGTGATCAATCAAGTGAATGGTGATTGGAATACTCTCCAACCCACTCTGGTCCCCTACAGAGACTACACGAGAAGACTGTTGACTTTCTTCACAACAGTAAAATTGTATCATATACCTCGTGATGAGAACCAGATGGCAGACGCACTTGCTACTCTATCCTCCATGATCAAGGTAATTCGCTGGAACCATGCTCCCAGGATCGATGTGATGTGCCTTGACAGGGCCGCATATGTGTTTGCTGCTGAACTGGTAGTCGATGACAAGCCCTGGTATCACGATATCAAGTGCTTTCTGAAGAATCAAGAGTACCCTGCAGGGGCATCCAACAATGACAGAAAGACTTTGAGAAGATTGGCAGGCAGTTTCTTCCTGAACAAAGACGATGTGCTGTATAAGAGGAACTTCGACAAGGTTTTGCTCAGATGCGTGGACAGACACGAGGCGGACATGTTAATGCAGGAAGTTCATGAAGGTTCCTTCGGTACTCATGCCGGCGGACATGCAATGGCTAAGAAATTGTTGAGAGCGGGTTATTATTGGATGACCATGGAGTCAGATTGCTCCAAATATGCTCGGAAGTGTCATAAATGCCAGATTTATGCTGATAAGGTGCATGTACCGCCAAATCCTCTAAATGTGATGACTTCGCCGTGGCCGTTTTCTATGTGGGGCATTGACATGATTGGAAAGATTGAGCCGACTGCTTCCAATGGGCATCGCTTCATCCTTGTTTCCATCGACTATTTCACCAAGTGGGTCGAGGCAGCATCCTTCGCGAATGTCACCAGACATGTGGTTGCCCGTTTCATCAAGAAAGAAATCATTTGTCGCTATGGGATTCCCGAAAGAATCATTACTGATAATGGTTCTAATCTCAACAACAAAATGATGAAGGAGTTGTGTCGGAACTTCAACATTCAGCATCACAATTCATCCCCTTACCGCCCTAAGATGAACGGTGCTGTTGAGGCGGTAAATAAGAACATAAAGAAGATTGTGCAGAAGATGGTCGTCACGTACAGAGATTGGCATGAGATGCTACCTTTCGCCTTGCATGGGTACCGCACTTCAGTACGTACATCGACCGGGGTAACCCCTTACTCCCTGGTGTATGGTATGGAAGCAGTCCTACCTGTTGAAGTGGAGATTCCTTCTCTAAGAGTCCTGTTGGATGTCAAGTTAGACAAAGCCAAATGGATTCGGACAAGGTTCAATGAGTTGAGTCTTATCGAAGAGAAGTGAATGGCGGCCATTTGTCATGAGCAGTTGTATCAGAGTCGGATGAAGAGAGCCTTTGATCAAAAAGTGCGTCCTCGTTGTTTCCAAGTCGGAGATTTAGTGTTGAAAAGGATCCTTCCTCCTCAGACAGATCACAGGGGCAAGTGGACTCCTAACTATGATGGATCGTATATTGTCACCAAGGTTTTTGATGGTGGGGCCTTAATGCTTGTAACTATGGATGGTGAAAACTTCACTTCCCCTGTGAACTCAGACGCAGTTAAAAAATACTTCGCATAAAATAGACCCGCTAGACAGTAAAAAGAATAGTCCAGGCAAAAATGGGCATCCCGACGAACCAAGAAAATGAAAAGGTTCGGGCAAAAATTAGGGATTAAAAATGAAAAGATCGTACACCCGGTAAGTTGAAAACCTGAAAAGGCAACTTAGGCAAAAATGGGTATCCTGGTGGATTGAAAACCCGAAAAGGGCGATCCAGGCAAAAGTTAGGGATTAAGCGAATGACTGCGTTCTGAGTTAGTTCTGAATCTCATCTCATGTCGATGACTGAAAATTTTCGAAAGGTATGAAACAGTCCAATCACCTTTTCAGAAGGCTGATTATCTGGAGGATCTTAAAGACGGGCAAGTCATAGCAGAATTGGAACCCAATAGAAATCCATTTCACATTGCCATTAGATTAATTTCTGTTTTTATCTTTTGTGCGATTACCTCCTTCCAGGGATTGCTTCCTGATGTAAATGCCTATTCAGAGGCCATTCAATCAATAAAATCATGTTATTCAGTATATCTCTGTTTTCATTTTCATTTTACTGTTTTGTTTGCAAAAATGACGTCCGAATTTTTGATAAACATTGCATCATGACACATAAGGGCTTTACAGGTACATGCTTAATAAACATTTAAAATTGATGTAAATTTTAAGTGCTTTGGATCGTCTATTCAGAACAGATACCCTCGGGGCATTTCCTTAAAATCCCCTGCAAATGATCGTGAATATCTTCCCCAGTGAAGTCGCCAACAGACGAATTCGGTGTCTTATCCCTGCAGAGCTGATCAGAGTGTTGGATTCTTCAATCCCCAGCAGGTTCTCACCACCGTACTTCCCCAAGCGGTTGTTTCAGAATATACACTCCCCAGTAGAGTTGAGAGTGCCAGATTGTATACCCCCAGCGGAGTTGACAGTGCCAGACTGTATCTTCCCAGCAGAAGTGGCTGCTCCTTAGAGTTCGAGGCCAGATCGATAATCCCAATGCCAGATCCATGGTTTCTTTCCTTGAAGCAGAACCTCGGTACCATATCGGTGTTTGCTTCCCTTGCTGAGTCATCTCTCGCAAATCGTGGTTGCCAGAACCACTATCGCTTTCCCCAACAACAGGTTTTCAGTGTCGTTCTCTCCCCAGTAAGAATCTCGATATTTCGTCATTTCTAGAACACCGTGTGGCGGGTCATTTCCCCACAGAATTCTTTGCGCTGTGCATCTCCAACAGCCTTGCCAGAGTCCAGAAGATGGTGATCATTTCCCCAATAGATCCCCTTGCCTCAGCTTGGCATTCTACCCAGCATTTCGCATCCCTGCATGTAGAATCATATTGCATTGCATCCTCCCAAATCGCGTAGCATTTCCATTTTCATGGAGCATTACGCCACTGAAAGATTCAAACATACGCATGTAAGCATAAAACATTCTCGGTATCCCAAGTGATAAGCTAGAAGCTGTTTCCAGTACTCAGACTGAAGATTGTTCATTACCCACCTTGGTTATCCCCAGCAAGTGTCATTGGCCCATGCGCCGCCTTTATTATCATTCCCTATTTCTGCAAATGCTGACAGGCATGAAGTTTTCCGGTATCCAGACCGAAGTGGCATTCAGGCCTGTGTTCCGATATTCAGATCGAAGTGGCATTCAGGCCAGTGTTCCGATATTCAGATCGAAGTGGCATTCAGGCCAGTTTTCCCGATATTCAGATCGAAGCGACATTCAGGCCAAGTCTTTCTGATGTTCAGATTGAAGAAGTTTCCGACGTTCAGGTCGATGCGACTTGTGGCATTCAGGCCAATTTTCAGATGTTCAGATCGAAGTCCTTTCCAGTATTCAGACTGATGAGCGGCATTCAGGCCATGGTTATTTCTGTGTTACCATTTATTTTGGTATCCAAGTTAACATTCTTTTTCGGTATTCAGACTGACTCTCACCGTACCAGACGGATTCTTCTTTCAAGACCACCTCTTTGCCGATTCTGACAGGCATTGTTACTTCACTTCACTTCAGTGCAAATTTTTGGGCTTTTATTGTATTCAATCCCTTGATACCTCGAAAGCACGAAAGTCGCTGCTATCTTCTTTCCAGGTCTCCAGTTGATTGAATAGGGGCAGCTGTAATACCCCAAAATTTACCCTTCATTTTTCCTGGAAGCATACGCGTTACACCTCATGCATGCATTCATTTTTAGGTCATTTAACATTAGATACATTGCATTTCATCATGTCAATCAGAATTAGATCCAAAAAACTATAAAAAAACGAAAGAAAAAAACGAAAAAAAAAAAAAACCAAAAACCAAAAAAAATAAATAAATCAATAAATAAATAAAATAATAATAAAATAAATAAAATATAACAAAAAAAATTTTTTGACTTGGGTCTCTCTCATTTGAGCCCACAAAACCATGGAATTCAGTCTATAAATACCAAGGCTTCACTTGAGAAGAGGAGAGAAGCAAAATACTCTGGGGTTTCCTTGAAACAAAACCCTGGACAAAACCTGGAGAGAAACCTGACAGAGAACTCAGAGCAGCCTCCAAACCCTGAAGGGAACTCAGCTGCACAGAATCACCTCTGCCTCACATACACCCTAAAGATTATTTTGTAAACCTCACGGGTGCAACTCAATTTCAATCAAGCTCTCCAATCAGGTTTGCCCTTATTCCCATTACCTTTGTGCTTTGAAGTTGAATACTCTGAATGTTTGAGGTATGATGGATGAATTTCATTAGGTATGAATGTATAAATAATGCATTGAATGCTTAATCGTTTAATTTCTGAAGTGTATGCCACAGGGTTTGAGGTTTCTGCAACCATACTGTTATCCATGAAAAAAATGCTTATCGTGTTTCACTAACCCTTTTGTTGAGTTATTGTAAGGGCTCACATGACTTTTGCAGGGATAACTTGCGTGGTTTTCCACTTTATTTGTGGGATACCCCCTGGAGGTTTCATTCCGATTACCTGTACTGACTCACTTTCTTTGATGGTATTTAGCTTGGAAGGATCCCTGGGTTTCCCATTCCTCTAACTGCTGTTACTTCGAATCTTTATCCGCGTGGTACTTTTACATTTTTCCCGCATTTTACTGTTTTCCTAGCTGGAAGACCTCGATAGGAGGCAATGTTTTTGTGTTTTTTTTTTTTACAGGTTCCTTCGTCAAGAACTGCCTTTTTGCATGGGTTCACCAAACCCTAACCCTTCATTGATTTTTCTTCTCCTAAACACACGTTTACTCCTTCTACTACAGGTGAGTAAGTCTCCAAAGGTCGAGCATCCGGTAGATTGCGTAGTGACGTCGTTCGTCCAAAACCCAATCCACAACCCCGTAGTTAGCCGAACTACGGCTTGCTCTGATTCTCATTCCATATGAGATACGTAGGCATAAGACGCGATGTCTTAGCGAGCACACATCCCCCAACCCATAGGTCAGCCGAGCTACGAAGACTCTGATTCTCATATTCAGATGAGATACGTATGCAGTGGATGCGACATCCGCGCGAGTCATTTCTCTTAACCTTTTTAGTAAATAAACACATTAGGTAAATCCACACCCTTTAGACGAAAACCACAAAAGTGGATCCCGTAGAGTACTACGGATGCGTAGGGGTGCTAATACCTTCCCTTCGCATAACCGACTCCCGAACCCAAGATTTGGTTGCGAGACCCCGTCTTGTCCTTTCCTTTTTCAGGTTTACTTCGAGCGTTTCCTTTCCCTCCTTTGGGATGAATAACGCACGGTGGCGACTCTCCTGTCATTTTCTTTCGCCGGTTGTTTTTTCGCGCACTGTATTTTTCAGGTTGCGACACTTATGAAAATGACAAAACCCTTAACAAATTAGCTATTTGTGCCCCGGGTATAGGTACAATGCTTTAAGAAGTTCAAAAAATTAAAAATTTGCAACACTAAAATAGCAATAACAATTACTCCTGACTAAAGGAAATCGAGATAGTGTCTTCAGCCTTCCAATTATTGAGTCCGTCACCGATTATTGGGAAAATCCAGCTATCTAAGTCGCAATCGCTATCAGCATCTTCTACAGCATTAATTTGATCTTTGACGGCCTTTTCAGAGCTAAATCCCAGGCCAAATCTATCGGACTTGTACGGTGCATCGATCAGGTGACCCCAGCCAGTACGACCACCATCTTCAACCACGGCTTGAGCGTCTTTCAGAGAAATCATAGCAGGAGGAGCACGAATAACCTTGGGCACACGGGAAGTTGGCTTAAGGACAGGACTAGTCGGAGGAACTACTTCAAATGACTGAGAAGGAGTCTCAACGAATTCACCATCCATCTCGACGTATCTGAAGGTATGCACACTACTGACCATATACTCTTCTTCTCCATACACAGTGACAATCTTACCCTCTATTGGATACCTCAGCTTTTGATGGAGAGACGAAGCTACAACACTTGCCCCATGAATCCAAGGGCGTCCCAGCAAGCAGGATTAGGCAGGACGAATGTTCATTACGTGAAAGGTAGTGTTGAAGACATGAGGTCCTATCTTGATAGGGAGAACCACTTCACCATGGACAACACTCTTCGCACCATCGTAAGCACGCACCACAGCGTCACTAGGTTTCAGTTCAATGCTTTTACAGTCCAGTTTATCGAGCACAGCTTTCGGTAGCACATTCAAAGAAGAGCCATTATCGATCAACACGTGAGCAGAGGTGATCCCCTTACACTCAATGGAGATGTGCAGAGCTTTGTTATGATTCTTTCCTGCTGGTGTCAGGTCAGCATCGGAAAAACCTAGGCCATTGTCGACAGTCAGGTTAGCAACATGGTTTTCGAACTGATCGACAGATGTCTCCTGAGGTACATGAGCGGTTTTCAGGAATTTTATCAATGCATTGGCATGAGATTCAGAAGATAACAACAAGGATAACATCGAAATTTTAGACGGAGTATGCCCCAGCTGTTCTACCACATCAAAATCACTCTTGCGAATGATTTTCAGCATTTCTTCCATTTCCTGCTTGGCAACATCTTCGGTAGTAACTTCGACTGGTGTCCTTGACTGAGAAGGATTGATTACCGGTTCCTTTCCTCGAGTTTCAGGGATGGGAGGAGAGATTTCTGGAGAAAAGATCCTTCTGCTTCGAGTAATTTTACTAGTCCCAACAATGTCAACGTCATTAGGATTAGTAGAATTATCATCTTGCTTCACGCCATGGATGTAAACATCACCTCCATAATTCCACGGAATGGCTTTGCTTGAGGAATACGGTATCGAGCCAGGTGCAGTAATAATTAGGGGAGCTACCTTGGGCTCAGCAGTAATCTTCACAGGCACTCTAGTTGCAGTAATCTTCACCGGAACTTTGGATCTGGCAATCACAGATATTTCTTCAATGGTGTTTTCCACTTTAGGAATCTTTTCAAAGAGAATTGTACGATCATCCATCAGCTGTTGAATACCATTCCTCAACTTTAAGCAACCATTGGGTCGGGGTATATAGAGATCGCAATTTTCAGCACAACCTGGAAATAAACCAGCTTGCAATAAATTCTTCTTGATGATCAGGAGAGGAGACGCTAAGTCGGCTATATTAGAAATGTGAGAATTGTCATTCACAGCATTAACAGTCTTGTCATGATTAGGCATAGGAGCAGTGATGACATTAGGAGTCTCCGGAGGATCAAATTCAATTTCTCCAGCGTCGATCATATCCTGAATCTTATTCTTCAACAACCAACAATCGTTTGTATCATGCCCGGGGCTATTGGAGTGATATGCACACCTGGCATTGGGATTATAACGAGGAGAAGTAGTGTTGGGATTTGCAGGAGGATCTCTGAGGGTAATTAAATTTTCTTTTAGCATACCCTGCAGTGCTTGTGCTAAAGTCATATTGATCTTCGTAAACTGCCTTCTTGGTCTGTCTTGTCTGTGTTGGAAGTTTTGAGATGGAGGTGCTGCAATCATAACTGCTCCAATAGTATGGTCACGATTTTTCTTGTTGTGACCCCTTTGACTGTACACCGCATTTGATTCGTTCCTCCCCTGATAGGACTTTTTGGTGCTTGCAGAGGTAGCCACCTGTATCTTTCCACTTCGAATGCCACTTTCAACACGTTCACCTGTTAATATAAGTTCAGTGAAACCCGATGAGGAACTTCCCAATAGATGGCTGTAGAACGGGCCAGTCAGTGTACCCATGAACATGTCCACTAATTCTCGATCAGTCATAGGGGGTTTGACTCTGCCAGCCAAATCTCTCCATTTTTGAGCATATTCTTTGAAGCTTTCTTTAGATCCCATAGTTATATTCTGCAACTGTAGCCGAGTAGGCGCCAATTCAGAATTATACTGGTAGTGTTTGTAGAAAGTTATCGCTAAATCAGTCCAGGTGCGGATGTTAGAGCTCTCGAGCTGATAATACCACTCTAACTGTGTGCCATACAAACTCTCTTGGAAGAAATAGATCCATAGCTTCCTATCAGTGGTATATGGATGAATCTTTCTCACATAAGCTCTCAGATGCATCTGAGGACAAGACGCACCATCATACTTAGTGAAAGCGGGGACCTTGAATTTGCGGGGAATGACCACATCAGAAACCAGACCTAAGCTTTCGAAATCCAGACCGGGCGCCTTCTGACCCTCCATAGCTAGCATACGTTCTTCCAGCAACTTATACTTATCATCTTTTGGAGAGTACTATTCATTTTCATAATCTTCATCATCGTCCTCAGGGTTGAAGGGATCAACATTTTCCTCTTCCGAATCATTTTCTGTCTCATCTTCTTTATCCTTCGGAATTCCGATCTTGACTCCTGCGGCCTGTCCTTTAAGCCTTCTTCCCGGGTTAATGTAACTTACAGCTTTCTTGTCTTTCTTCTTCTCGAGCAAGAGAGCCTTCAGCTCCTCATGCCCCTTGGATAAGTTCAAGATCATCTCCTGGAATTGAGCATTCTGAGCCTGGAGATCTTTGACAGTTTGTTCGAGAGCCATCTGTTATGTTTAGAAGGAATATCGTGAGAACATTGATCCTTTAGAATACCTGTTATGCAATGTATGAAATGTTTTCAAGGACTTTTGGAATTTAACTTTGCGTAAACCACCAAAAAGAGAGAAAATTTTATTAATAATTTCTTTAATCGATGTTCATTACAAAAAGATTAATAAAAATACAATGAAAGCTCAATTCTCTCAGGGACGACTTCTTTTTGGGCGAAGATATGCATTGAGTCTTCGTTCCTCATTAAGCTGGCTGGTGAGCTCTGACACCTTCTTCCTTTCTGCACCGAACTGAGTTTCAAAAGTATCCCTTTCCTCTCTCAACTGGATCCAGGATTTCTTCAATTCTTCGACATTGGTAGGCATATCTGGATAAGGAATGATCTGAGGTGCGCCTCCTTCAACTTCCGGTCCGACAATCAGAGGTCCAATTGCAAGATATGGCATGACAAGTTCATGAGCTCTTGCGCGTACCCATCTGAGATAAGGTTCCATAGGAATAGAGTTTTTCTGTCCTAAAGTGCTTCTTTTCACCATGCTCCAAGCTCGTACAAATCTTTGACGGAGACCTTGGGAATCGTTGTCATAGTCAAACACAGTACCTTGGATAATTATCTCATGTGGACAATCTCTTCGAGCATAACCAAACTGACGTAGGGCTAAAGCTGGGTTATAAGTAATACCTCCTCTTATCCCCAGGAGTGGTACGTTAGAGAATTCTCCGCAACGGTCAATGATGATAACGTTTTCTTCGAGATGAGGACACCAACGGATGTCTGAATGGGAGAGCGACATTATCCTTTGAGACCATTTCAAATTTTGTTCATTCTTCAAGACTGATGGAGGAAGGTGCGAAATAAACCACCTGGATAATAAAGGTACGCAGCATATTAGAGTCCCTTGCCTTTTCATAGTACGAGTGTGAAGGGAATGCAAAATGTCTCCAAGCAAGGTAGGCACAGGGTTATGAGTGAGAAATATCCTAACAGCATTCATGTCTATGAATTGATCCGGATTAGGAAATAGAACCAAACCATAGATTAGTAGTGCTAGAACATCCTCGAAAGCATGGACATTCATAACCTTTAAGAATTCTCGGGCCTTATTTATCAGAAATTTGGCAAGTAAACCCTTAACTCCACTTCTTGTTACCCAATTAGTTTCAATGTCGGACTTTGTCATGTGTAAAGCTGCGGCAACTTCTCTAGACTTCGGAATCTTTTCTAAACCACTGAAAGGTGTTCGATCAAGGATAGGTACCCCAAGCAGCCTGGAGAATTCTTCTAATGTGGGTACTAACTGATAATCTGGGAAGGTGAAGCAATGATGTTTAGGATCGAAGAACTGGAATAGAACTCTCATCATATCTTCTTTGAAACCGGTGGTAACTAAATTGAGGAGGGAACCATGTTTCTTGATGAACTGAGCATGATCGGGAAGTTCTGACACTAAATCCTTGAGTTGAGGAGAGATCGCCACAAGATTGATCCGGATGGTCTTCCTGGAAGCCATAGCCTGTTTAACAGAGCAAAATTAAATCCCTAAGTCCTTGAAATGGTTGGTACAATGTCATGATGTTATGATGTCATGATGTTATGATGTCATGATGTTCTGATGTTATGCAAGTAACAAACACAAACAAGTCACTCCGCAATCATTTCTAGGTTTTAAGGCTTGCATGAGTTCCATAGGTAAGTACCCTCCCCACTGAAGTTTGGTTGGTTCCACCTGTCCTAGAATAGTAACCGGGTTCTAGAAGGATCTCAAATCATCGACTTTTCTTTAGGTCCACTTCAGTGCAACACCAAGCGGTTGACCAAAGCTTCCCTAAAGTCCAATCTCAAAGAGTGTAGTATCGAGTCTCAACCAACCCCAGTCGGAACCGAAGTCAGTTATCTCACTACTTTCTAATGGCTAGGATGAGTCAATTAGGGTTCTAAAGGTCTGGTTAATGCTTTGATGACACCACGCAGACGCCAAATTTTTCTTCAAGTAAACATGAGGAACATCAGGACATCCAAAGTGTCACATTAACCGTAGCCATCATTTTAACCATTCCAGTATACGCCGGATAGTCGCGATGATCTCGTGCTACTTACCTAGGGTACACTAGATCCGGGTGTAGGATCTTTCACTCAAGCATAAAATACCCAAGCAATCCCTTAAAAGTAAATCAGACAATAAGTGATCTTGTTTTTTTTTTAGGCAACCTCTCTTTTTAAGTCCCCAGCAGAGTCGCCAGTTCTGTTATACGGTGAACTGACTTTGTGTTTTTGCTTTGGAAAGCAAATATCGCGGATAGCAAGAGTCGCCACCGACTTTTCTTTTATCCAATAAGGAAAGGTGGAAAAGAACAGGAAAGACCTTAATTAGATTTTGGGTTCGGGAGGTACATTATACAAAGGGAAGGTGTTAGCACCCTTTGTATCCATGGTTATCCATGGGCTCTTAATTGCTGGATCACTTATGTTTTTCTTGTTTGAAAAAGTGTTTGTGAACTACTTAGAAAATGTTTTGAAAAGAGAGTTTAGCTTTGTAATGATTCTTGTATGAATGTATACAAAGTATTTATCTCGTTTAATTTTGAAAGTTGTTTAGAAAAATATAACTTGGCAATGATTCTAGTATGAATGTATACCAAGTGGTGATTTTCTAGTAGATGTTTTGCAAAGGGTGATGTATGAAAAATGTTTTAGGTTGTGAGTCAGCATTTAAGAGTTATACCTACCCAAGGTCTTTATGGGCATTTCCTATCCTTATGAGGGTAAAATTGTCCTTACTATTGAGAAGTAAGTAGTTTTATCCTTTGGATGTAAAAGGGACATTGTAGGGTCATCGATTGGTCATTGAAGGCAACATTTGTAAGGATACCTTAGCATTCGAAGGGACGATCATCATTTAACCGTAGGCTACAACGACAGGTCATCGAGGGACAAAAATCATATATTCACAAGCAACATCCGAGGGACTATGATTTATCTTATAGGGACATGATGATTTAACCGAAGGGTCTTTGCTAAGTGCATCCCCACATTCGCGGGACATGACCGTAATACCGTAATACCGTAAGGCAACAAAGAGAGATCCAAGATCACATATTCAAAGGCTATATTTTATAATCAATTAGGTAATTAGGATGAATCTCCATATTATAATCAATTAGGTAATTAGGATGAATCTCCACATTATAATCAATTAGGTAATTAGGATGAATCTCCACAGGGGTATCCCACAAATAAAGTGGAATACCTAGCAAGCTACCTTTTCCAGGAGTATGTGAGCCCTTACAATATTCAGCAAACAGGTCAGAATACCAAATCAGGGTGCAATCGAGAGTTGCACCAAACCAAAAGGAATCATAACAGTAATAATGTCAGGTAAACCATGCATGGTTACAATAAAACATGTCAGATTGGCAAAAATCAGAACAGAAAAATCAGCGACTGTCACGTTCGCTGCTGCCTCGCCTAGCGAGGGCCTGGCGAACCCTCGCTACATGTTCGCTTAGCGATGTGCTAGCGAACGGCTGCGGGTTTTGAATTTAAGAACAGTACGATTTCAGCAAGCTCCACACCCTATGGCATCCATTACAGAAATTTTATGGTTAAACATTCAAGATATCCATACATATTTAAATCCACATGCAAAACCTAAGATATATTTATAAATCCAATCATAATACCACATGTAAATTGGAAGCATGAAGCGGTAGTGGTAGTGCAAACCTGTTGGCAATTGAATTGCAACGTTGAATTGGCAGATCACTCTTAGGGTTGGTGCCGGATTGAGTTGGGCGGAGGTAACCTTTGTGTAGATGAGTTTCCTTCAGGGTTTCCTTTAGGGTTGCTCTGAATTCTCTGGGTTAGCCTCCAGGGTTTGTTGTTCCTTCTTTCCGTCTCCGTCCGTCTGTCTCTCTTTTTTCTTTTCCTCTTCTGACTGAAGTTGTGGTATTTATAATGATTTTTTGTGACCTAATGGGCTCAGAATGAAGCCCAAAATTTCTGGTATTCGCAAGCTGAGTGGTGTAGCGAAGGGTTCGCTAGGCGAAGGATTTTGCTCGCTTGGCGAGCAAGCCAGTTTAAGTCATTTTCTGGATTTGGCCACCTGTGTGTTGGGTCTTTGTTCCTTTAAGATCAATGTCTTGAAAAGTGAGTTGGAGTGCCTTGAAAAATATCTTGCAAGATTAACGGGCAAATTTTGGGGTATGACAGCGGTGATCGGGGACCATACGCGCGAAAATAATTGTTCTGGGGCTCAAGAAAAGGAAAAAGAGAAAAAAGTTCTGGGGTTCAAGAAAAGGAAAAAGAGAAAAAAGTTTCGGGGTTCAAGAAAAGCAAAAAAATATAATAATCCCCAGCGGAGCGTAAATTGTTCGTCTGTTCTTGGTATTCAATCACTCTTCACCCTGATCATCTGAAAGCCGAGGCTATTCATATCGACAGGTTCACAGTGGATTGAATAGGGGCAGCTGTAACACCTCAAAATTTGCCCTCCTCTTCTTGGGACTAGTTTAGCATATTGCATTTCATTGTGTAGGACATTAGGCATTTGCATATTGCATATCATGTGATAATAAGAAAGTCATCCTCCTAAGTCTTTCTCAGAAGATAGAGAGGTTAAGAGACTCATGCCTGAGGGTCTTATCAAATTGATGATCAATCATATGAGGGTTGCTCTTCAATTAGGGTTTTATTGGTTCCTCAAGGAGGTTGAGTATTATCTTGATTGCAAGGTTACATCATCATCATCATGGTTATTTTCATCTGTAAGGGGTTCATTGTTCATGCTCAGGTTCCTTAGGATTAGGGTTTTGACCTCTGGTCAACCCTAATCAGTTGCATTCTTCCAATCAGTGATTTTCAAGAAGATGGGGTATTCTATGGAGAGTGGGATCACATGATCATCCTATTGAGTTTATATGAGCCAAGGTTCATTTTGAAGCCAATTCCTCAAGTGGTTGAGGCTCAAGCTGATCAGAGCACTTCTAAGTCATCTGTCAACCAGAAAGTCAACAGAAAGTCAACTGAGGGTTGTGAGGTGGAAAAATGAGTTTCAACATCTCATTCATGTTCAAAGGGGGTTCATTGGTCATTACAAATATATGTCTTGAAGAATTTGAGGTCATGGCAAAAGTTTCCCAAAATGGAAAGTGACCTGTAATTTCAAGTTTCCAAAAATGGAAAGATTTTGGTCCAAATTCAACTTGATCTTAAATCATCAAAGAAGCTTCAAATTAAATTTTGTCCAACATGAAAGTTGTATATCTCTCTCTCCCATTTCCATAAAGTCCAAGATCATGAATTTATGATGAATGGTTGAGGAGATATGGCCAAATGATCATCAAGTATGCTTGGAACTTCAAAGTGCCATAACTTTTGACTCATAACTCCAAATTGAGTGCCTCTTTTTGCACTTTGCTCCTCATGACATATATTTTCCAAATCATTCATGGCATTGCATGAAATTTCGTCATGTGATCATGTGCTAATTCAAGTGCATTTTGGAGGGAAATTGAGAAATTCAAATTTGGTGCATCACATGAGTAAAATTCCACTTGCATTATGTTTATGAGATGGTTTTAAGTGAATGTGAGCATTTGCATGCTACTATTCACGTGGTGCATGGCCATGATACATCATTTTCCATTTTTTGCATTCCATTCCAATTATCACTAATCCTAATTAACCATTACAAATTAGGATTAGCATGGTAATTAACATGGCCTATAAATAGCAAATCATAACAGAATTTTCAGTTTACACATTTTCTAGATCTAGAATTTTCTCTTCCCTCCAAATTTTTCTCTCATTGGAATTCAAATTTTCTCCACACAACCATACATTTTCTTGATAGATCCATCATCTGCATGGAATTTGGAGCATGAATCAGTCATTTTTTGTGGAAATTGGTGAAGAATTGTGCATACTCCATACATGAACATGAAGATGGAAATGGCAAATTAATCAAGATCTAGTTCGTTTCAAGCTTCAATTTCAACTTCAGACTTCATAACATCAATATAGGAGTGATTCTGGAGCTTGCAAGGCCTTGAACACGCTGCTGCCATTGATTGATCTTCAAGAGGTTGGAAATTCGAATCTCATGAATCTTGATTTTATGTACATAGACTTGTAGATCCTTGCATGCTGGTTATTCTGATATAAATTTCATGAAATTTGGATGAAAAATGAAGAAGTTATGTTGATTTAAAGTTTGTAGATCCATTCTTATTTCCTTCGATTCGTGAAATATAGTGAGAATTAGGCTTAGGTTTTGTGATATTTGTGATCTACTCGTCGAGACGATTCCAATGATGTATGCCATTTAAAATTCTGGAAAAAAAATGCATGAACAGTAGCAACCACCGTCTTCATGAAGAAGACGGTGGAAACCACCACATTGGCACTGTAGCGCAGCCGGCTAGGGCTTCTGCAACTGAGCGCATGAACGTAGCAGGACCAAGGCTCGATTCTTCCTGAGCGCATTCTTTCATTTTTTTTGTTTTAATTCTTCACAGCCAAAACGACGTCGTTTTGGACACGCCTTGGCCTCTCTTCGATCCTTGCTGAAGGCGTTTTGGTGATTTTCTATGTTTCAACTTCATTTTCCATTATTCTTCAACATTATTCCATGTTAATTCATGCAACTTGCAAAATTCATAACAAATTGAAAATTAATCCAAATTGAATGCCATTTTTTTTCACATGTTCATATGGATGTCTATTATTTTGTGGTGCTGATTTCATGATTTTATCATTTCTGGAATTTTAAATGTGATTGATTCTTTGGACATATATGCAAATGTGACATGCTTCATTCATACTATTGTGAAATGCTTATACATTGTCCAATTGATTTGAAATTTGGTATGCTGATTCCCAACATGTTACATGATTTTTGAGGCTTGGTTGTGCATTTTTAGCATTTTTCATTTCTGTTTTAGGCACATGAATGTATGGTGTGACAATGTGTGTCACACAATTTGATGTCATACTTGTTCATTTTCATTCCTAGGTCAATTGAGTTCTGTTGATTCTGATTTTTGGCATGATGATTATATTTGACATGTTGTGTGCATATAAAAATTTCCAGAATTGTTTGATTCATTTCTGTTTTAATTTGGAATTTTGATTCTTGATGTCCAATTGTATGCTTTGAAATTGCCTTTGCCATATCTTGCTCATGAGATGACTTTGCTTGATGCTTTTGATTTGGTCCTTTTTAGGACATGTTCTTGCTTGATTAAACATGCTTCATGTGGAATATTGGTTGTTGTTTCGATTTTTTGCTTCACTTTTGACCCTAGGCTTTGCCCTAGGGGTTTGAACTCACAATTTGAGCTTTGTCTTTCAGGATCAAGCATTCATCTACATGGTTGATGTTGCCTCATCATTTGAGCTTTGCTATTTGCCTTGTTTACTAACCTTTGGTTATTTTGTAGGTCCTTTGGTAGTGAATCACTTGAGTGTTTGCCTTCTATGGCTTACTTGTTGTGCATATTGGGATTGTCTGATTGTTGTTGATTGTTTGGTTGTCTGAATGTGAATATTGACTTGTTTGATTTTCTTACAGGTACTTTAGCCGCTTTAACTCATTATTTGAGTTGCTTTGCTTTGATTTGCTTGTGGTTGGCATACCACTTAGGTAATCTCTTGAACTCCATGTAGTCTGGAAGACCTGCTATCTTTGGCAGGCACCTGTCTGAAGCCCTCCTTAAGAGGCCATGTTCTTGATTGCTTAATTTTGTGCTAAAGACCTCAATGAGGCATGGTTACATGTAAAGACCTCCTAAGTGAAGAGGAATTGGCAGATAGAAGGGATGTGCAATCCATCCCCTGCTATTCAGTTGAGTCTTTCATCTTGCTCGCACTACGTGCTGATGCATTTTGAATAAACACCCAAAATCTTGTATATAGAGTCAGTCATTGTGGAATAGAGTTCCTCATTCTGGACTCCCACACCTTCTTTTATTCAAGCTCACCCAGGCCGGGTTAAGAGTTGTGAGGTCTAACCCTCATCTCCCATTTCATCTGCTCACCCTGACGGTTAATGTCAGTGGTTAAGAGCCTCAGACACCCTTTCCAGTGTTGGCTTGTTTGTCGAGGTTGATATGACCCCTTGACTAAAGCCCAGCCTTGTATGAGCCGCTTGTTTGCATATAGCGTGTGGTGATTGCTTTTGATGTTTATTTGGTTTTGCTTCTCATCTCCTTTCTGTAGGAGTCGTATGATCAACTTTCGAGGAAGTTGAACGTACGTAGAGATAGACTTGAGTTGACTCACTGCATGTGTGAGTCAAACTCTTGTTAGAGACCTCAACCTAGGGTTATAATTTGCATGATGACTATTAGGCTCGAGTTAGTCTCCCTTTTAGTCCGTTATTCCCTTGGTCTCTGGTTAGGATAAGTTTCTCCCCTGTTAAGGGGAACTATGTCGCCCTGATCCTCATACCAGATGAGGCACGTAGGCAGGAGATCGTGCGAGATCTCTCTGGGCACCCTTTTTCTTTTTTGCGCGTGTTTTGCTTCACAGATATCAGGCTCGAGTTCCCGAATCCCTGTTAGTCTGTGTGTTCACCCTTCTTCTTTTTCAACCCTTCTGCTTTGTGTGTGTGTTTGGAGTCTGATGTAAGCCCAGCGATTGGCATTCGGTTTCCCGTTTGTGGTTGGTTGTTTGGAGTCTGATGTAAGCCCAGCGATTGGCATTCGGTTTCCCGTTTTTGTTTGTTTGTTTGTGGAGTCAGATGTAAGCCCAGCGATTGGCTATCTGTTTCCTGTTTCTTTTGTTCGGAGTCGGACATAAGGCCAACCATTGGCAGTCTGTTTCCATTTGCGAGTTTCTTTTGACGTCTCAGCGTCTTGGTGTTGTGTTGTGTTTCGGCGTGCGTTAGCCGAACTACGGTAGCTCTGATTCTCATTCCAGATGAGATACGTAGGCATAGGATGTGATATCCTAGCGAGCCCGTTTCCCATTTCCCCGAACTACGTTGACTCTAATGTTTGTGTCTGACAAACTACGTAGGCCCAAGATGCGACATCCTGCCGAGTCCGCTTCCGTCTTCTTCCATCTGTGTTTATTATTCCAGTGTGTGTGCATTCTTTTTGAGCAGTTTATTCAGCAACCTTATTCTATTCTTTTGGGCGTGGATCCCGTCGAGTACGACGGACGTGAGGGGTGCTAATACCTTCCCCTTGCGTAACCGACTCCCGATCCTTGCAATCTCTGGTCGTAAGACCATTCCTTTCCCTTTCCAGGTTTACTTCGAGCGTTTCCTTTCCCTCCTTTGGGATAAATAACGCATGGTGGTGGCTCTGTTTGTTTTCTTTTTCCCATCGGTTGTTTTTCGCGTTGCACCAATGGTGTGCAGATTATCGACTCTTGTGGTGAATTCTCCAATGTGCCTCTTCTTGGTACATGTGGTGGGATTAACTACAACCCTGTTTTACAACATCGTCAGCTTGGGTTCCCCCTAAAGGATAAACCTAATAACATTCTATTAGAGGGTGTGTTCTTTCAGGAGGGTAAAGATCCCCAAGGCTTGAAGGGCAGAATGGTCCACGCTTGGCGCAAGATTCATAGGAAAGGAAGGAAAGAGTTGGGTCCTAAGAACCGTGTCGCTTTGGAGCCTTATACTGCTTGGGTTAGGAAGAGAGCTTCTGAGTATCTCATGCCTTACGAGTATCCGAGACCTACACCTTTGGTTATGGCTGGGCCTTCAACCCTCCCTAACCAAGGAGTAGAGGAGTTGAGAGACGAGGACCGTTCATGTGCTTGGATCCGTGAACGCGAAGAGTTGCTTCAGCAAATTAAGGAGAAGGACGCTTTGATCGAGTTCCTCGAACATCAGGTTATTGATGATCCTGATGATGCATGGACTTCTCTACTTCCTCAGTCTTCCAAGTTTTGGAAAAGGAAGTACGACCGACTCGCCAAAGAGAAAGCGGATATGGAGGAAGCCTGTAAGAGGGATGTGAAGAGGCTTCGTGCATCCTATCTTCCTGTGTCCCGAGCTTTGGATGATTGTTTCTAGGGATCCATAGGATGATTATTTTCCTTTTCTCTTGTAATGATTGACAATGATGTACTTCTTTTCCCTGATATTATTTGATGAGATATTTCCATATGTGATAAATGTTTAATATTCCCAAAATTTGCAAATAAAACCCTAGAGTTCCTTTGAAATAAAAACAAATCATATGCACAAGCATTGCATGCATCATGTGCATAAGCAGGTTTTGTTCCCGGCTTCTTGCCCTGTGGTCTAACTCTGTGTTCTTCATTTATTTTGAAGACAAGCTGACTCACCGGTACTACACTAGAGCCAACATTTCAAGACTGATGGATCATTTGAAGCAAGAGAACCGTGAACTCAAAGAGGAAGTGGCCAGACTGAGTGCCCTGATGGAATCGTTCCTGGCTGCCCAGAGCCAGTCTTCTCCGACGCCTTCAACTCCTCCCCAGAGGACAGTCATCTCTGAGATTGTTTCCTCAACTGTGCCTGCAGCCAATGCACACTTTGTTCCAACGTCCATGCCAGCCGGATTCCCGTGGGGGATGCCTCCCAATTTTATGCCTGAAGGTCCTGCTCCGACTTTTGCTTCTATGCCGGCATCTAGCCCGGTCCTTGCTGTTCCTCCTCCTGTTGTGCATACTTTTCCCAGGGTAGACGACACCATCTATCATTCTGAGCCATCTGAAGGCCCAGATGTCTATGAGAAGATGGACGCTATGAACGATCAATTTCTTGAGCTTCGCAAGGAATTGAAGACTCTTAGAGGAAAGGATCTTTTCGGCAAGTCTGCTGCCGAACTATGTTTGGTTCCTAATGTGAAGATCCCTGTGAAATTCAAGGTCCCTAACTTTGAAAAATACAAGGGAAATACTTGTCCTCTCAGCCACCTGGTCATGTATGCCAGGAAGATGTCTACTCAAACCGATAATGATCAGTTGCTCATCCACTACTTTCAGGACAGCTTCTCTGGTGCCGCTCTACGTTGGTATATGGGTTTAGACAGCGCGAACATCCGATCCTTCAACGACCTTGGCGAGGCCTTCGTCAAGCAGTACAAGTATAATATGGATATGGCTCCCGATAGGGATCAATTGAGGGTCATGTCCCAGAAGGACAAAGAAACGTTTAAAGAATACGCCCAGAGGTGGCGAGAGTTAGCAGCACAGATTGTGCATCCGCTAGAAGAGAAGGAAATGACCAAGATCTTTCTGAAGACCTTGAGTTCATTCTATTATGAGCGGATGATTGCTAGCGCTCCTTTTGACTTCACCGAGATGGTGAATATAGGGATGCGTCTAGAAGAAGGGGTTAGAGAAGGACGTCTAATCAGAGAAGAAGGCTCTTCTACCAAACGATATGGGGCGTTTGCGAAGAAGAAAGATGGAGAGGAACATGCTGTGACCTCCCATGTGAAATATAGAAGACCCTCTGTGAGAAGGAAGACCGTGCGTCCCGCCGGTAACCAGCACCAGGTGGCTCACATAGCACCTATTTTCAAAGACAATCAACAGTATCAGCAACATAGCAATAATCAGCAATCGCATCCTCAATATCAATAACAACAGCACCGACCGCAACAGCAGGCCTACCAGCCTCGAAACAATAATCAAACTAGCACGAGTTACGAGAGGAAAAAGGTCACTTTTGATCCTATTCCAATGACGTATGCAGAATTATATCCCTCTTTGATAGAGAGGAAGTTGATTACTCCGAGAGACCCACCGGCTATACCTGCTAACCCCCAGTGGTGGTATAAGCCTGAATTACATTGTGTTTATCATTCTGGTGCTCCCGGCCACGACGTGGAGAATTGTTACCCTTTGAAGACCAAGGTTCAAGACCTTGTGAGGTGTGGCATTCTATGTTTTGAGGACGTAGGTCCTAATGTGAAGAAGAACCCATTGCCCGAGCATGGGAAATCTGTCAACATGGTCCAGGGTTGCCCTGGCAAGTACGAAGTCAAATATGTCAGTCATATTCGACAGTCTCTTGTCGAAATGCATCGTTTGCTATGTGATTACATTCATTACGAGCACGACCATGATAGATGCCGAGTATGCTCTGTTAACCGATTGGGTTGTCGCCAGGTGCGCAAGGATATTCAGGAAATGCTGGATGAAGGAGTCATTGAGATTCTTCAGAATAGGAATGTTGACGAAGATGAGCCTGAGGTCAACGTAATTTCCCCAGTATTCTGGATGCCCGAGCCTGTTATCATCAAGTATGATGGTAGCAAAAAGAAGGCTTCTCTTGTTCTTATCATTAAGCCTGTCGGTCCAGTACCGTACTCTTCCGAAAAAGAAATTCCCTTTTTAGTTACAACGTTGTTGCTGTAGAAGATGGGAAATAAGTGTCCTTACCATCCTCCTCTGTTGTTAATATCGCAGATGTAAGTGGTTTAACTCGCAGCGGTCGTGTGTTTTCAGCACCTCCCAAGCCCCAGGCTAATACTGATTTTGTTGAACGCCCGATTGGGAATGTTGTGAGCACCCCGAATCTGTAACACCCCGATAATAATAAAATAATTATTTGAATTGAGTTAATAATTCATTTATTAATTTAATTAAATAATTGGAAATTTTATTATTATTATTATTGGATTATTATTTTGGAAAATATATAAGTGGGACTTAAGGAAATATCCCATTTGGTAAGAAAAGGTTTTACGTGAAACAGAGAACGATCGTGAAAGAAGAGGAAAAGGGCAAAGAGACAGAGCGAGGGCTGAAGGTTGAAGAAGGAAGGGCTTAAGCTTAGAGATTCGCCGGATTAACTCAGGTAAGGGGGGTTTATCGTCGATTAATGGGTATTATGGAATAATACGTAGTGGGTAGTGATAAGCCGTTAAATTAACCCTAATTGGGACGGTATATGCTGATTTTGATGTTGGATAAACGGTGTTAAAATCTGTAAATTGAATCGGTAGTGGTGTAAGTCGTAAATGTTAGACTAGGACACGAATTCCAGTTAAAAACTTGAATCGGCGCTACCAATTACCGGGCGAATTGTTCTGTTTAGAGATGGTTGTAGTTGAGGAAACGGCCGGAAAACCTGTGAAACGTAAGCTAACGGAACCCTGGAAAACTCAGAGAAAATCTGAGTCTGCGCGCGAGCGGTCGACCATAGGGTCGGCGTGCGCTGACCCGTGAGGCATGCGCTGACTGCATGCGTCGACGCATGGTAGTTTTGTGCCGACCAGTGAGCTAAACGTCGACTGTATGCGTCGACGCATAGGGCTTTTGCGCCGACTCCCTCCAGTTGAGCAGAGTCTTTGCGCCGACCTGTGAGTTTCGAGCTGTGGAAAAATCGATATAGTATGTTGCAGAGTGGGGAAAAATGAATCTTTTAATGTTGTGTGCCTATTTGAGGGTTGGCCTATGTCGGCCTATGATGTAATAGGGATTAATTCCCGCTGTTTGAGCAGTATAGACATTAGTAGAGTGTGCTAATGTTGTGGTTGTTGTTTGACATGATATAATATGCTTTTGTGATAAATTGTGTTGATAATGTGGAATGGTATACATGATGTTGTGAATGTATGCATTTGTGAATAGACTATTCTATGGCTTCGAGTGTGAGTATGTGTCTATTCTTGATTATCGTTGATGTTGCATTGCTAGGTGATTAGCATGCGTATTGTGGCCTTCGGGTGGTAGCTAATTCCCATGGTGAGGAATTAGTGAGTGAATCATGTTGATTGTTGTTGTTGTTGTTTGCATGCTAGGTGATTAGCGTGCATATCATGGCCCATTTGGGGTGGTAGCTAATTCCCATGGTGAGGAATTAGTGAGTGAGTCACTATGTCTCAAATGAGTGGGACTAGTGAGCTTGGTAGTCGTGCCTGGATTTGGACGGTGAGGTTGAACTATATGTTCACAACATAGTCGGTACCGCATGCATAAGAGTCTCATTGCACAATGAATGTATGGCATATGATATGAATGGATGCATTCCAGTATCATATGTGTGTTGTGTGTTGTGTGGTTAATGTTGAATATGATTGAGATTTTTACTGTTGAATATGATGGTTGGATGGATACTGCCGTTGTTGAGTGCGTAGTTTGATTAGGGTGAATTAATGTGTTATTTACTTAGCATTACATGTTGTTCTATAATGCTTATTATATTGATTGAAGAACTCACCCTTACAACTATTTTTCAGGTAACGAGCAGTGAGTTGAGTAGAAGCTAGTGCTATGGAGTCTAGTGTCGTCCTTAGTGGGTCATGCTCTGGTAGATGTAACATCGGGAGGGGATGTTTGACTATGTTTTAATTTAGTTGTTGATCAACTTTACATGTAATGTAGTACATGCTTTGAATTGTTGATGTTTTATATCCGCTGCGTATTATGCAACTGTTTTATTTGATAAATAAATGAGCATGACAGGATGTTTTGATAAATGTTTGTGAAATGATTGTGTGACACCCTTCGGGGCATAATTACTCTGATTAACATGTTATTATTTTAATTAAATAATTTGGGGTATTTAGAAGGGTGTTACATTAGTGGTATCAGAGCATAGTCGGTCGTGTTGAGTCGTAGTTATTCTGTTCCCCTGTACGGGATAGGTGTTGTGTAACCCTATCAGTACTTATTTGTTTTAGTTGTTGGGTTTTCAGAATAGAGATGGCTGGAAGAGGTAGAGATGATGCTGCGATTGCTGAGGCTCTGGGTATGCTAGCTGGAGTACTTGGAGGAAATCCGAATGTTGTGGGGATGGGAGCTGCTCGTCAGTTGAGTGAGTTCCAGAAGAACAATCCTCCGATGTTCAAAGGAGCATACGATCCAGATGGTGCTCAGAAGTGGTTGAAAGAGATAGAGAGGATCTTCAGAGTAACTGAGTGTGCGGATAACCAGAAGGTCAGGTTCGGTACACATATGCTGTCAGAAGAAGCTGATGATTGGTGGGTTGCTACCCGCACTGAGTTGGAAACTGCTGGAAATGCTGAGATTACTTGGGCTGCGTTCAGGGAAAGATTCCTGAGGAAGTACTTTCCAGAGGATGTCAGAGGGAAGAAAGAGATAGAATTCTTGGAATTGAAGCAGGGTAACAGGTCTGTTACTGAGTATGCTGCGAAGTTCACAGAGCTGTCAAAGTACTATACTCCTTATAGTGAGGCTGCTGGAGAATTTTCGAAGTGTGTGAAGTTTGAGAACGGGTTGCGTCCCGAGATCAAGCAGGCAATTGGATATCAGCGAATCAGGGTGTTTTCTGATTTGGTTGACTGTTGCAGGATTTTTGAACAGGATTCCAAAGCCAGAGCAGAGAGCTATCAGCAGAGGGTTGATAGGAAGGGTAAGAATCAGGTTGATCGTGGGAAACCGTATGTAGCTGGCAAAGGTTTTCAGAGGCAGAGTGGAATGAAGAGGCCTAGTGGAGGAGATTCTAGTGCTCCTGCTAAGTGTTACAGATGTGGTCAGGCTGGACATCGTATCCATGAGTGTACCAGTAATGAGAAGAAGTGTTTCAAATGTGGAAAAGGTGGTCATTTGGCTGCAGATTGCCGGTTGAAGACTGTGACTTGCTTCAACTGTGGAGAGGTGGGTCATATCAGTCCACAGTGTCCTAAGCCAAAGAAAGAGAATCAGTCGGGAGGCAAGGTCTTTGCTTTATCAGGTTCTGAGACTTTTGCAGATGAGCGTTTGATCCGAGGTACGTGTTATATTAATGGCTTTCCTCTTGTAGCTATTATTGACACCGGTGCTACTCATTCCTTTATATCTTTGGATTGTGCTGTGAAACTTAAGTTGGAAATATCTGAGATGTTTGGTAGTATGGTGATTGACACTCCTGCGAAGGGTTCAGTGACTACTACTTCAATTTGTTTAAGTTGCCCTTTGAGTATTTTTGGTAGGAACTTTGGGATAGACCTTGTGTGTCTTCCACTAGTGCAGATCGATGTTATCTTGGGTATGAACTGGTTGGTGTTTAACCGAGTTTCCATCAACTGTTTTGATAAGACTGTAATTTTTCCTGAGATTGAGGAAGGAAAGAGTTTGTTTCTATCAGCGAGGCAGGTGAATGAGGAAGTAGCAGATGGGGCAGAGTTGTTTATGCTGTTAGCGACTTTGGAGGCTAAAGATAAACTGGTGATTGGTGATCTAGCTGTGGTGTGTGATTTTCCTGATGTGTTCCCGGAAGAAGTGAATGAATTACCGCCAGAGCGTGAAGTTGAGTTCTCGATTGATTTGGTACCTGGTACTAGACCGATATCGATGGCTCCTTATCGTATGTCTGCTGTTGAGCTAGCTGAATTGAAGAGTCAGTTGGAAGATTTGTTGGATAAGAAATTTATTCGTCCGAGTGTGTCACCGTGGGGTGCACCAGTGTTGTTGGTTAAGAAGAAAGAAGGTACTATGAGGTTGTGTGTGGATTACAGACAACTGAATAAAGTGACGATCAAGAATCGGTATCCTTTACCGAGGATTGATGATTTGATGGATCAATTGGTTGGTGCTAGTGTGTTCAGCAAGATAGATTTGAGATCTGGGTATCATCAGATACGTGTGAAGACTGAAGATATTCAGAAGACTGCTTTCAGAACAAGGTATGGACATTATGAGTATTCTGTAATGCCTTTTGGGGTGACTAATGCGCCTGGAGTATTCATGGAGTATATGAATAGGATTTTTCATCCGTATCTAGATCAGTTTGTTGTGGTGTTTATTGATGACATTTTGGTGTATTCGAAATCTGAAGAAGAACATGCTGAGCATTTGAGAGTGGTGTTGGAAGTCCTACGAGAAAAGAAGTTATTTGCTAAACTCTCAAAATGTGAATTTTGGTTAGAAGAGGTTAGTTTTCTTGGTCATGTGATTTCAAGAGGTGGTGTTGCTGTTGATCCTTCTAAGATAGAAGCGGTGTCTAAGTGGGAAGCTCCGAAGTCAGTTTCTGAGATAAGAAGTTTTCTTGGACTTGCAGGTTACTATAGGAAGTTTATTGAGGGATTCTCTAAGTTGGCGTTACCGTTGACAATGTTGACCAGAAAGGGGCAAGCGTTTGTTTGGGACTCAAAATGTGAAGAAGGTTTCCAAGAGTTAAAGAGAAGGTTGACTACTGCTCCTATTCTGATATTACCGAGTTCGTCGGAACCATTTGAGGTTTACTGTGATGCTTCATTGTTGGGTTTAGGTGGTGTGTTGATGCAGAATAAGCAGGTTATAGCTTATGCTTCGAGACAACTAAGGGTTCATGAGAGGAACTATCCGACGCATGATTTGGAGTTGGCAGCTGTGGTATTTGTTCTGAAGTTATGGAGGCATTATTTGTACGGGTCAAGATTTGAGGTTTTCAGTGACCATAAGAGTTTAAAGTATTTGTTTGATCAGAAAGAGCTGAATATGAGACAGAGGAGATGGTTAGAATTTCTGAAGGATTATGATTTTGGTTTGAATTACCATCCGGGTAAAGCAAACGTTGTGGCTGACGCATTGAGTCGGAAATCATTGCATATGTCTATGTTAATGGTTAAGGAATTGGATTTAATTGAGCAGTTTAGAGACTTGAGTTTGGTGTGTGAGAGTACTCACAATAGTGTTAAATTGGGAATGTTGAAGTTAACAAGTGGTATTCTGGACGAGATCAGAGAGGGTCAGAAATCCGATATGCTTTTGGTTGATAAGTTGACGTTAGTGAATCAAGGTCAAGGTGGTGAATTCAGAGTTGATGAGAATGGTATTTTGAAATTTGGTAGTCGGGTGTGTATTCCGGATGTTACTGAACTTAAGAAGAGTATTCTGGAAGAAGGACATCGTAGTGGCTTGAGTATTCATCCTGGAGCTACGAAGATGTATCATGATTTGAAGAAGTTATTTTGGTGGCCGGGAATGAAAAGAGAAATTGCGAGTTTTGTTTATTCTTGTTTGACTTGTCAGAAGTCAAAGATTGAGCACCAGAAGCCGTCTGGGCTAATGCAACCGTTGGCTATTCCAGAGTGGAAGTGGGATAGTATCAGTATGGATTTTGTTTCTGGTTTACCAAGGACAAATAAGAATTTTGAGGCTATTTGGGTGATTGTGGACAGATTAACAAAGTCGGCTCATTTCATTCCGATCAGAATGGATTATCCGTTAGAGAGACTAGCTGAGTTGTATATTGAGAAGATTGTAAGTTTGTATGGTATCCCGTCTAGTATTGTTTCGGACAGAGATCCTAGATTTACATCGAAGTTCTGGGAAGGTTTGCAGAAGGCTTTGGGAACTAAGCTGAGATTGAGTTCTGCATATCATCCGCAGACTGATGGTCAGACTGAGAGGACGATTCAGTCATTAGAGGATCTTTTGAGAGCTTGTGTTTTGGAAAAAGGAGGTGCTTGGGATTGTTATTTGCCTTTGATTGAGTTTACCTACAACAATAGTTTTCATTCGAGTATTGGTATGGTACCGTTTGAAGCTTTGTATGGTAGGAGATGTCGGACACCTTTATGTTGGTATGAGTCCGGTGAGAGTGCGGTGGTTGGACCGGAGATTGTTCAACAAACTACGGAAAAGATTAAGATGATTCAGGATAAGATGAGAATTGCTCAGAGTCGTCAGAAGAGTTATCATGATAAGAGGAGGAAATCACTTGAGTTCCAAGAGGGAGATCATGTGTTTCTTCGTGTTACTCCGATAACTGGTGTTGGTCGAGCCTTGAAGTCGAAGAAGTTGACACCTCGATTTATTGGTCCTTATCAGATTTTGGAGAGGATAGGGGAAGTAGCCTATCGTATCGCTTTACCGCCGTCGCTTGCGAATTTGCATGACGTTTTTCATGTGTCTCAGTTGAGGAGGTACATTCATGATCCGTCGCATGTAGTCCAAGTAGATGATGTACAGGTGAGAGATAACCTGACTGTTGAAACATCACCTATGAGGATTGAGGATCGAGAGTTGAAGCAGTTGCGGGGTAAAGAGATTGCCTTGGTGAAGGTAGCTTGGGGAGGACCAGCAGGTGGCAATGTGACTTGGGAACTTGAGAGTCAGATGAAAGAGTCTTATCCGGAGTTATTCGCTTGAGGTATGTTTTCGAGGACGAAAACTCTTTTAGTGGGGGAGAGTTGTAACACCCCGATAATAATAAAATAATTATTTGAATTGAGTTAATAATTCATTTATTAATTTAATTAAATAATTGGAAATTTTATTATTATTATTATTGGATTATTATTTTGGAAAATATATAAGTGGGACTTAAGGAAATATCCCATTTGGTAAGAAAAGGTTTTACGTGAAACAGAGAACGATCGTGAAAGAAGAGGAAAAGGGCAAAGAGACAGAGCGAGGGCTGAAGGTTGAAGAAGGAAGGGCTTAAGCTTAGAGATTCGCCGGATTAACTCAGGTAAGGGGGGTTTATCGTCGATTAATGGGTATTATGGAATAATACGTAGTGGGTAGTGATAAGCCGTTAAATTAACCCTAATTGGGACGGTATATGCTGATTTTGATGTTGGATAAACGGTGTTAAAATCTGTAAATTGAATCGGTAGTGGTGTAAGTCGTAAATGTTAGACTAGGACACGAATTCCAGTTAAAAACTTGAATCGGCGCTACCAATTACCGGGCGAATTGTTCTGTTTAGAGATGGTTGTAGTTGAGGAAACGGCCGGAAAACCTGTGAAACGTAAGCTAACGGAACCCTGGAAAACTCAGAGAAAATCTGAGTCTGCGCGCGAGCGGTCGACCATAGGGTCGGCGTGCGCTGACCCGTGAGGCATGCGCTGACTGCATGCGTCGACGCATGGTAGTTTTGCGCCGACCAGTGAGCTAAACGTCGACTGTATGCGTCGACGCATAGGGCTTTTGCGCTGACTCCCTCCAGTTGAGCAGAGTCTTTGCGCCGACCTGTGAGTTTCGAGCTGTGGAAAAATCGATATAGTATGTTGCAGAGTGGGGAAAAATGAATCTTTTAATGTTGTGTGCCTATTTGAGGGTTGGCCTATGTCGGCCTATGATGTAATAGGGATTAATTCCCGCTGTTTGAGCAGTATAGACATTAGTAGAGTGTGCTAATGTTGTGGTTGTTGTTTGACATGATATAATATGCTTTTGTGATAAATTGTGTTGATAATGTGGAATGGTATACATGATGTTGTGAATGTATGCATTTGTGAATAGACTATTCTATGGCTTCGAGTGTGAGTATGTGTCTATTCTTGATTATCGTTGATGTTGCATTGCTAGGTGATTAGCATGCGTATTGTGGCCTTCGGGTGGTAGCTAATTCCCATGGTGAGGAATTAGTGAGTGAATCATGTTGATTGTTGTTGTTGTTGTTTGCATGCTAGGTGATTAGCGTGCATATCATGGCCCATTTGGGGTGGTAGCTAATTCCCATGGTGAGGAATTAGTGAGTGAGTCACTATGTCTCAAATGAGTGGGACTAGTGAGCTTGGTAGCCGTGCCTGGATTTGGACGGTGAGGTTGAACTATATGTTCACAACATAGTCGGTACCGCATGCATAAGAGTCTCATTGCACAATGAATGTATGGCATATGATATGAATGGATGCATTCCAGTATCATATGTGTGTTGTGTGTTGTGTGGTTAATGTTGAATATGATTGAGATTTTTACTGTTGAATATGATGGTTGGATGGATACTGCCGTTGTTGAGTGCGTAGTTTGATTAGGGTGAATTAATGTGTTATTTACTTAGCATTACATGTTGTTCTATAATGCTTATTATATTGATTGAAGAACTCACCCTTACAACTATTTTTCAGGTAACGAGCAGTGAGTTGAGTAGAAGCTAGTGCTATGGAGTCTAGTGTCGTCCTTAGTGGGTCATGCTCTGGTAGATGTAACATCGGGAGGGGATGTTTGACTATGTTTTAATTTAGTTGTTGATCAACTTTACATGTAATGTAGTACATGCTTTGAATTGTTGATGTTTTATATCCGCTGCGTATTATGCAACTGTTTTATTTGATAAATAAATGAGCATGACAGGATGTTTTGATAAATGTTTGTGAAATGATTGTGTGACACCCTTCGGGGCATAATTACTCTGATTAACATGTTATTATTTTAATTAAATAATTTGGGGTATTTAGAAGGGTGTTACAGAATCCGGCACCTGCTGTTAAGCCCTCCTCTACATTGACAACTCCTACTTCTGTTGGCTCGAGTGGCAATGTGAAAGAAGACTGTGATGAGATGCTGAGGCTCATCAAGAGAAGTGAGTACAATGTTGTAGACCAGCTTCTACAAATGCCATCCAAGATATCGGTGTTGTCATTACTGTTAAATTCAGAACCACATAGAGAGGCACTCCAGAAAGTTTTGGATGTGGCATATGTAGATCATGATGTCACAATAGAACAATTAGATAGCATTGTTGCAAACATTACTGCTTGTAACAATTTGAGTTTCTGTGACTCTGATCTCCCTGAGGAGGGAAGAGACCACAACTTGGCTTTACACATATCTATGAACTGCAGAGGCGACGCCATGTCCAATGTGCTGGTGGACACTAGGTCATCACTGAATGTATTATCGAAATCCACTCTCTTGAAGCTGTCATATCAAGGGCCTCCCATGAGGCAGAGTGGAGTAGTTGTGAAGGCCTTCAATGGGTCGCGAAAAACTGTGATTGGGGAAGTTGATCTCCCAATCAAGATTGGACCAAGTGATTTCCAGATTACCTTCCAGGTTATGGATATCCACCCATCGTATAGTTGTCTCTTAGGCAGACCATGGATTCACGAGGCAGGCGCCGTGACATCCATCCTACACCAGAAACTGAAATTCGTGAAGAACAAGAAGCTGGTAGTGGTAGGGGGAGAAAAGGCTCTCCTGGTTAGCCATTTGTCTTCCTTCTCATATATAGATGCTGAGGATGAAGTTGGAACTCCTTTCCAAGCTTTATCTATAGCTGAGCCTATTGAGAAGAGAACTTCTTCATTTGCTTCCTATAGAGATGCGAAGTTGGCCATTGAGCGTGGTGCAACTGCTGGATTAGGGAACATGATTGAGCTAGAAGATAACAAATCCCGGGCTGGCATAGGTTATTCATCTGGGGTTTCTAATATGCAAGGGCTGTTCAAGAGTGAAGGGTTCATCCACACTGGTCAAGATGAAGAAGCTGCTGCTATCTTGGAAGAAGATATAGAGGATTCTGGAAATTTCATCATCCCTGGAGGAGTCTGCCACAATTGGGTCGCTGTGGACATTCCTACATTTATCCATAAGTCAGCGTAATGATCACTTTGTTTAAAAACCCTTCTCCCATTCCAAAGGAGGAGTGATGACATTGTTGGCACATAAATACAATGATATTTTCATTCAATAAATTCATGTTAAATGTTTGTTTTCCCAATTATTTTCCCTTTTTGCTTTTTTGCATGAAATTGGTGATCACATAAAACCTAAAAATAAAATAAAATCAATCTTTCATCTGCATAATGATTTGCCTTGTTTGAATTCTAAAAGCTTTTCATATCCAAAATCATTATGCAGGTTGATCAAACCCATTGAACATAATGATCCAACACCATCTCCCAATTTTAAGTTCCCTGTATTTGAGGCGGAAGAAGATGATGTTGAAGAGATTCCTGACGAGATTACCCGTCTACTTGAGCATGAAGAGAAGATCATTCAGCCACATCTTGAGAATCTGGAAACAGTCAACTTGGGGTCTGAGGATTGTGTTCGTGAAGTGAAGATTGGGGCACTCCTTGAAGAATCTGTTAAGAAGGGGTTGATTGAATTGCTACGAGAGTATGTCGACGTCTTTGCTTGGTCATATGAAGACATGCCAGGTCTAGATACAGATATTGTGCAACATTTCCTGCCTTTGAAGCCTGAGTGCGTGCCTGTGAAGCAGAAGCTCAGAAGAACTCATCCTGATATGGCAGTGAAGATCAAAGAGGAGGTTCAGAAGCAAATTGATGCAGGGTTTCTGGTGACTTCTACATATCCTCAATGGGTGGCCAATATTGTGCCCGTGCCTAAGAAAGACGGAAAAGTCCGGATGTGTGTGGACTATAGAGACTTGAATAAAGCTAGTCCCAAAGATGATTTCCCTCTACCACATATTGATATGTTGGTAGACAATACAGCTAAATTCAATGTCTTCTCTTTTATGGATGGATTTTCCGGATATAACCAGATCAAAATGGCACCCGAGGATATGGAGAAGACAACATTCATCACACCTTGGGGAACATTCTGTTATCGAGTGATGCCCTTCGGTTTGAAGAATGTCGGAGCCACGTATCAACGAGCTATGACCACCTTGTTTCATCATATGATGCACAAGGAGATTGAGGTATATGTTGACGATATGATCGCTAAGTCAAGAACGGAAGTTGAACATGTAGAGCACTTGTTGAAGCTTTTTTAGCGTTTGAGGAAGTACAAGCTCCGTCTGAATCCCAACAAGTGCCCATTTGGAGTCCGTTCCGGCAAGTTATTGGGCTTCATTGTTAGTGAAAGAGGTATTGAGGTTGATCCTGCAAAGGTCAAAGCAATACAAGAGATGCCTGTGCCCAAAACTGAGAAGCAAGTCTGAGGTTTTCTTGGCCGCTTGAATTATATTTCCAGATTCATATCCCACATGACTGCCACATGTGCGCCAATATTCAAGCTCCTCCAGAAAGATCAGTCTCATGATTGGACCGAGGATTGCCAGAAAGCCTTCGACAGTATTAAAGAGTATCTGTCTGAACCACCGATCCTGTCTCCGCCCGTGGAAGGAAGACCTTTGATCATGTATCTGACTGTTCTTGAAGACTCAATGGGTTGTATCCTTGGTCAGCAAGACGACTCAGGAAAGAAAGAATATGCTATTTACTACTTGAGCAAGAAGTTCACCGATTGTGAGTCTCGATATTCAATGCTTGAGAAAACATGTTGTGCTTTGGCTTGGGCTGCTAAGCGCTTACGTCAGTATATGATAAATCATACGACTTGGTTGATATCCAGAATGGATCCAATCAAGTACATCTTCGAGAAGCCTGCTTTAACAGGGAGGATTGCCCCTTGGCAGATGCTGTTATCTGAGTATGATATTGAATATCGAGCTCAAAAGGCTATTAAAGGTAGTATCTTGGCTGACCACTTGGCACACCAGCCGATCGAGGATTATCAGCCAGTTCAGTATGAATTCCAAGATGAGGAGATTTTGTATTTGAAAATGAAAGATTGCGATGAGTCTACACTCGATGAAGGGCCAGAGCCTGGTTCCAAATGGAGTATGGTGTTTGATGGCGCTGTAAATCAGTATGGAAATGGTATTGGGGCAGTGATTATTACTCCTCAGGGCACACATATTCCTTTTACAGCAAGGCTAACTTTCAAATGCACGAATAATATGGCTGAGTATGAGGCCTGTATTATGGGATTGGAGGAATGCATTGATCTAAGGATCAAGCATCTTGATGTATATGGTGATTCGGCCCTCGTCGTCAATCAGATTAAGGGTGAATGGGAAACGAATCAGCTTGGTCTCATTCCATATAAGGATTATGCGAGGAGGATTTCAACGTTCTTTACTGAGGTTGACTTCCATCATATTCCTCGAGATGAGAATCGGATGACAGATGCTCTTGCTACGCTAGCTTCGATGATTATGGTGAAACTTTGGAATGAAGTTCCCAATATCACTGTAATGCGCTTGGACAGACCAGCTCATGTGTTCGCAGTAGAAGAAGTGAAAGATGATAAGCCATGGTATTATGACGTCAAGTGTTTCCTTCAGAATCGGGTTTACCCGCATGGGGCATCTGTGAAAGATAGGAAGACTCTGAGGAGATTATCTGGTAGTTTCTACCTCAACGGTGATGTGCTTTATAAGACAAATTTTGACATGGTTCTGCTCAGATGCGTGGATAGACACGAAGCAGACCTGTTAATGACTGAGGTCCATGAGGGTTCATTTGGTACTCATTCCAATGGATATGCCATGGCTAGAAAGATGTTGAGAGCAGGCTACTATTGGCTGACAATGGAGTCTGACTGCTGCAAATACGTGAAGAAATGCTATAAATGTCAGATTTATGCGGATAAGATTCATATTCCCCCGACACTTTTGAATGTGATTTCGTCACCATGGCCTTTCTCCATGTGAGGAATTGATATGATTGGCATGATAGAGCCCAAAGCATCTAATGGGCACAGATTTATTCTCGTAGCAATTGATTACTTCACCAAGTGGGTTGAAGCGGCATCGTATGCAAACGTGACCAGGCAGGTGGTCGTGAAGTTTATCAAGAATCAACTCATATGTCGTTATGGTGTGCCAGATAAGATCATTACTGATAATGGATCCAACTTGAACAACAAAATGATGAAAGAACTATGTAGTGAGTTCAAGATTGCACACCATAATTCTTCTCCTTATAGACCCAAGATGAATGGGGTTGTTGAAGGTGCTAATAAGAATATCAAGAAGATTATCCAGAAGATGGTTGTCACGTATAAGGATTGGTATGAGATGTTGCCGTTTGCTTTACATGGATATCGGACGTCTGTCCGCACTTCAACAGGGGCAACCCCTTTCTCTCTTATTTATGGCATGGAGGTTGTACTACCAGTAGAGGTGGAGATCCCATCAATGAGAGTCTTGATGGAAGCCAAGTTGACTGATGTTGAATGGGTTCAGAGTCGTTATGACCAACTGAATTTGATAGAAGAAAAGAGATTAACTGCCATGTGCCATGGTCAGTTGTATCAGCAGAGAATGAAGAAAGCTTTTGATAAGAAGGTCAGGCCTCGCGTGTTCCGAGAAGGTGACCTTGTGCTCAAGAAAGTCTTATCTTTCGCGCCCGATTCCAGGGGCAAGTGGACTCCAAACTACGAAGGTCCATATGTTGTTAAGAAAGCCTTTTCAGGCGGTGCTTTGATACTTATAACTATGGATGGGGAGGATTTCACTCGTCCCGTGAATTCAGATGCAGTCAAGAAATACTTCGCCTAAAAATAAAAACAGAATAGCTCGCTAAGTTGAAAACCTGAAAGGGCGGCTTAGGCAAAAATGAGCGTCTCGGTGGATTGAAAACCCGAAAGGGCGGTCCAGGCAAAAGTTAGAGACATGAAAAAATGAACACATGTATCCCGCTAGATTGAGTACCTCACCCTGGGGCAATCTAGGCAAAAATTAGGGATTTGGCAAGTAACTGCATCCTGACAAGACTTTGTTCTACAACTGTCATCCATCGGAGATTCTTGCTCATTCGTCATCAACCGAAGCTTCGAATACATCGAATTCAGAATTGGTGGAGAAATGGTCATTATGTTAAATGTAGCCCTTTTCCAATATATATCACCAACTTCAAACTTGTAAAGATCTATGGAGTCTTGCCATTTGCAGACTACCATTCCATCAAATAAACTCGAACCTTTTATCCAATTATTTGCTCTCTTATTTGTTCCTATTCAACAAATGTTTTGCATGTTTTAATTGAGAAAATATCATTGTTTTGAATAAACGAATTTTTTATAACTTATTTTTAAACAAAGTGAATGATCACCATGACAAAAAGATACTTAGGAGATCCTCAGTGCTCTCACAAGGACGGTATGATCTCCAACAGGGTAAGACATTTGTTCATATTCCTGGCATGTCTGTATCTTCTTCCTACGGAGCCCTTTTTGTGGTTTATCCTAATGAGTGGTATGCTTGATGAGATGTTCACCACTCTTCCCAACAAGCGAAATAGCGATCTTTCCTCCTCAGCAGATGTGATTTCTTTGGTGGGTACGGTACTTGGTGGTGGATCCCCAGAATCCCTTTACCCCCTCGGATAGATTCCCCGGTAGAGTTGCTTATGTGGCAGATTCTACCTGTGCAATAAACTCTTTTCCCCAGCTGTGACTGATGATTCATCCCCTGCAGAGATTTTGTTGTTTCCTGGTATCTCTGATCCCCGACAGATTGGATACTCTCCGAGGATTTTGGCTTTCTCTCTTGAGATGTAGTACTGGATGGTTGTATTCCTGTGAAGCCTGTTTGTGTTAGAAATGTCTGTTTGTCAGCATTCATCATACATTAACCACGCATATGTGCATATAATTTTCGAACATTCGGATATTCATATTGCATTCTTTGTCATATATCTGTGTTTGTTTTCCTCTGCTAGTTGGTAACACATTTCCCAAGCAGATGTCGGTGTCTGATCCCTCAATATAAAGAGTCAGCCCCTTAAGCAGAAAGTGTTTATCTTTCCTTCCGCATTCCCCACTGAGTTACATCCTCGTGGACGACAGTTGTTTTTCACTTCCTCCCAACACATATATTGGGATAGGTTCCCCTATCGAGTTATATCCTCATTAGGACGAGTCTTGATTCAGTTTGCCTCTTTGGTTTGATCCTAAATTGGCCTCTTGTGACTGTTTCTTGTGTTTCCCCGTGGTATAAATGAATAATTGCTCAGTAATCAGTAATCATTCATCTTATCCCCGGTAGAGTCTGTGGTTTACTACCCTTATATCGGTAGCTGTAAACCCTATTTTCTCCTCTTTGCAGAGTTAACCTTTTTGTTCATCCTAAGTGGATGACGGTTACTTTTCCGTGGTTTTCTACCCAGTATCCGGTAGATGTAATCCCCTCCTTGATGGTTATCATTATCCAATATGCGGTGATGATATTCCTTTCTCTCGGATAATTGCTCTGATTAGACAATTTATCCCCAGCAAGCCATCTTTCATACCGGTTGCCGGTAATGTTTGTTGCTCACCTTTGATTGGTCATCATTATATACCTAGTTTTGGTATCCCGATGCCTTTCTCTTTGTCGGTCGATTTATCCTTTATTAACCCAGTAAGCGGTTGTGGATAATCTTCCATGCGAGTGTATTATCTACGTTTTGACGGTAATAGATAATATATCTCATGCACTCTTTGGTCGAAGCTTTTGTTCTTCCCCAGTTGAGTAAGATTCATATCCCTGTTTTGGAATCGAATGTCCATCCCTTAATCGAGTTTGCTTTTTGCCCTCTTTTTGGATGATGAGTGTTTTGGGAATATTCCCCAATTCACGCTTTGGTCGGTCACCTATTATATGCCCAGTAACCGGTATCCCTGGTGTTCCTTCTGTCTGCTCCCTATTATGACTTTTTGTCCCCTGTGGAGTCAGATTTTCCTGAGTCGAAATATACCTTTCTAGGTCTTCCTCGGATGATTTGGTTGATTGATATCTCTCACCCTTATACCGGTCTTAGATATTCATTCTTCCCGAGCATGTTGTTCTCTCACCCTCATACCGGTGTTCAGATCACACGCCTCTTTGAGTTTATTACCCAGTAACCGGTAATACCTCATCCTGTTGCTTCCCCGGGAGATTCCTTTTTGGATATCCCCAGCAAGGTCCCTTAGTGGATTATCCTCACCTGAGTCCGGATTTTTATCCGAAGTATCCATTGTGGATAATGTTGCTGTGTTGGCATATTCCCCAACACATGCACCTTCGAGTCAGCTCGATGTCTTTCCATTGGATTTCCTCCCATTGGAATTCTGTTCCCCAAGCTTTGAGTCGTGCCCTGCTCACGCATTTCCTTCTTATCCCCATTAGAGTCTCCAGAGTCTCTGTCCCATTTCATGAGCATATTACTCATACGGAATTTCAATTTCCTCCTGATCTTTACCTTTGTGGACAGATATCCCCACAGAGTGTTACCATTCTGCATACATTTGCATCATGAGGTCTCTTAGGGACCAAAATTTGTCTCTTTGTTATTATTTAAGCCCATTCTACCTCGTCGAAACGAAGATTTTAACCTTCACTTCTCCAGCTAGAATGACCTTAAATAGGGGCATCTGTAAGACCCCAATTTTGTCCCTAAGATCCCTCATGGCATCATAACATTTCATTTGCATAGCCTCAAGGATCATTAGCATCTTGGTTCCCTTTGCCTTTGGGTGGGACCTTCTGTGAGTTGGTTTGAGATCACCAAGGATGTTTGAATTGTATATCATTGCTTTTCTTATTTTATTTACTAACCAAAAGCACAAAAATATGTCATTAACATCTTTTGTTTGTAGCTTGAGCAATCACAAGGTCAGAAGCTTCAAGGAGATCATTGGTACAAAGACATGGTCAAGAGGAGATGATAGCAAGCATGACAATGGTTCCCAAAGCTCTCATCCATCAAATATGCCTCCCTAATACCTCAATGCATCATTTTGATCAAATCAAGTCAAAGGGTTTGAGGTCTTGTTCTTCAGAGAATCCCTAATTCATCTGTGCATCACAATGCCTTGCTCATGAAGCAACCTCAGCCCATGGTCAAATACAATCAAGGGAAGTTCTTTAATTCATCATTTAATGCATATTTGAACTTATTTGAGTGTCCTCAATCATCAATTCATCAAGATATGAGTTGTGGACTTGAGAAGTTGATCAGTCAATTCATGTGACTATTTTGAAATGCACTAAGACCTAAATTTTTATGTGTTGGTCAAATGGAGATGGTTCCAAAATAAAAAATGTTATTAAGGACAATATGAACAACTTTCATGTTCATCAAAAATTGATTTGAAGCTTGTAAGGCCATCTGCCATTCCAATACATTATAGGCCATTTTGACTGAAACCCTAATTTTTGGTCAACTTCCCAAGCACATAACTCATTTATTTTTTATGATTTTGAGGTGGGATCAAATTCATTGGAAACATTAAGAGGTATAATTCAAATGTTATGTTGAGCAAAATTTCAAAATTGCAAAGGAAATACATGTGATAATGCAAGACACTATAGGTCCTTTTTGACCAAAGGCATTAAAAGTCAAAAAAAGTCCAACTTCAAGTGCCCATAACTTCTTCATAAAAAATCCAAATGATGAAAAATTTAAGTCCATTTTGATTGTATTGAAAAGATATATAACTTTTATGTTTGAGGTTTTTTCTTTTTGGGCTTGCATCATGGAAACAGAGGGGCTTGAAAGTTGGCCAAATTTAGAAACCTTGCCTTGACATATCATGCACCTTGCACTTTAAACTCAAATTTCATAAATTTCCACACTTCAAATGAGTTTTTGTCCAACATAACATTTGTTCCTTATACAAAGACCTTTCCAACCATTACCCATATTCCTATGTTTGGATTTTCTAAATGGTACTTTCGAAGAGATGTTTGTTTAGGTACAAATGAGGAATTCACTTGAAATCTTGGTACATAAGCAATTGCCTTGCAAGTCACACGTCCAATTCCATTTGGCTGATGCTCAGAATTCATTTGGCATCGTTTTTGGGCCTTGTGCATGATCATGCAAGCCCATGCAATGAAGCTCCACATGCCATGCACACGGATTGATCACATTCTCCTTGCCACTTCCTCTATAAATAGAGACCTCATTCCATTCATTTCACACGCCTGATTCAACCTGAAATGCTGCAGAATTCTCTCCATAGCCATCACTAAAGAAGCAATTTCATTTCTCTCAAATTTTTCAGATCTAAAATTCAACTTCATCTGGTTGAATTCTTGGATCTAATGCTTCTAAACCTTCATCATTCATCTCATTGAACTTCTGTTTTAGCAAAGCAAGCAAGGCATTGAGCTCAAGCTACCAGAATTCAAGCTTACATTCCAACTGGTATTTTCTTCGATTCTCATCATCCATGGACCTTTTTGCTTGGATCTAATGTTTTCTAAAGTCCTCACTTGAGAGGCAAGCTAGTGGTAGCTTCAATTTTGCTTTTCCTCAATCTGCATTTTGCATACCTGAATCTTCCACCTCAGATTTCTCCATTTATAGGAATCTTGAGTGTGATTCAAGGTTACAGGGGTGATATACATCACCCCAGCTTCATTTTGGTATAAGGATCGTGCATTTCCATTAAGGTTTGAAAACCTGCACAATTGGCCAGAATCTGCAGGCTCACCGGAGAAGAAGGTGGCTCCGGTGGCCGCCTGTTTCCAGTTTAAATCCTGGTCGTTGGATGTGTTTCCCAGATCGAATCCTGGCCATTGCTTGTTATGACTTTTCTTTTGTTTCCATGTGGTTGCATTGACTTTGGTGTTCCATGAGCGCGCGCCTCTGGATCCTTGGATCTGCCAGCTCAATTAATGAGCTCAGATCCAAGGGCTCTCGTTTTTCCCAATTTCTATTTTCTGTTTTAATTCCATTTTATTTTCTTAAATTCCATTTTATTTCAAAAATCAATATCTCTTTCATTTTTAATCCAAAAATTATGGGACCAATTGCATTAGTCTCCAAATAATTTCTAGTTTCTATTTCTGATTTTTAATATTTTTTACTTTGTCATTTGATATGTTTTGTGAATTTTCTCTTTTCTGGTTATTTTTAATTCATTTTAAATAGTTTTTGATATTCAAAAAATGCAAAAATATTTTCCTAACCTATTTGAATGATGATGGATCTATGAAAAATATTCTCATCAATTTTTGAATTGATTTGAGATTTATTGGAGATTTTAGTTCAATTAGGTTATTTTTATTCATTTTTAATTGATTAAAATTAGTTTCTGACTTTTAAAAAAGCTGAAATTTTTTGTCAAACTTTGTTTGACCTTGTTGAACTTAGGATAAATTACTTGGACCTTTCAAGATTGATTTGAAGTAATTTTGAAGTTTGACCTTTCCATTTATTTTTAATTCAAGTTTATTTTAAATATTAAAAAATGCCAAAAATAGTTTATTCATTTCTTGACTCCCAATCTTCATCTCACTTCTGTTTTTGATTGTTTGACCTTGACTTTCAATGTTATTGGTCAACATATGAGGATTGGTACATTGTATTTCATTTAATGCACTTTAATTTTGTCATTTCCATTTCTCTTATCCATTTTCTCCTTCTTCTTCTTCTACTTATTTTCTTCTTGATCAATGAGTTGAAGGTTGATAAGTTAGCATTGGTTAGGGAGATTTAATCTTCCTTGATTCAAATCTGATTCATCTTGATCAATTGATCAAGTGAATGGCTTTGCATTAAGGATAGGTTGTCTTCTAAATCATGCAAAAGGCTTAAACCAATACAAGATCAATTCTCATTTTCTTTTTGGCATGGCAAGTTTTTGAGACTTGGTTCACTAATCAAGACTCCTAAATTGTGTTTGTTCCCTACATTATTATTGACCGGCCTCAGATAGTTGTGACTTCTACGTAAGTCCAATTACGATTGCTTAACATAGCGCTAAATTTGCCTTATGGCACACTAACTACTAACACTAACTATTGACAATTAACATTTACTTTATGCAATTTACTTTTATGCAATTTACTATTCTTGCACATATTTTCCATTTGCTTTTCCCTTTGCTCACTTGAGCACATGTTTATGTTAATGTCATTTGCCTTTTGCTCACTTGAGCTATAATTGTGTATATATTATTGTGCTTGTGTTTTGTTTTGTTTTGTTGTTGACCAAAATGCAAAGAAATGGACTTAGTTTCTAGGACTTTCCCTATGCAAAGAAATGGAGAATTGGACTTAGATCCTAGGATCTTCCTTATGCAAGATTGGAATAAAAGGATCTTAATGATGAAGACGGATTAGAAGACCCAAAACTCTAAACTCACTCTTGTCCATTCTTGTTTTACTTCATGGAACTTTTGATGTGTGTGCTTTTGTGCTAGGGGATTCTTTGAGCTTTATTGGAGGATCATTGTCATGTTCATCCAAGTGGAAGATACAAGATACATTGAGGATCTCTTATGAGACTTCTTTGATTGCTTATGCTTTGTGCTTGCTTATTCCAAAGGATGGGAGCTACTTGGATCATCAATATGATCTCAAGAGAGGGACTCTATTGTGGTTTTGATTCTTCATCCCTTCTCTTTTTGTTTTACTTAGGATTTAACCCTTCTTCTTCTTCTCTCCACTCTAACCCAAGCCAAAACCTTTTGTGCAAACATTTAACCTTTGCTTTCAAACATTAGAAACCTAAGCCTTATGCTTTTGATTTTCAAACTTTCTTTTCACAATCCTCATTTTGAATTGAATCTTTAAGTCAACTTTGACTATTTTGTACATACTTCTAATTGGTAAATATAACCCATTCAAATGTCTTTTTGTGGCTCCAATGGCCACCTTCTTAATCAAATTTTTCCATAACCTTTAGCTATTAGGTTTGAGTTATCCTTGTGGTAGATGTAATACTCACCTATATCCTTAGTGATGAACAATGAGCCTTCCATGCTTATTATAGGGTTAACCCCTCACTAGCATGTTGAAGCTATTCTCACATGGTGGATTTGTGGTTTGGTTGAGTTTTCTCCCTTTGATAACAAAATACCTTAAGGCTTTTGGACCAACCAATTCACCAACTTGTTTTGAGATTTTTACCCCGAACTACGAGGTTTTGATCCTAATCTTTTTTAAGATGGTATGTAGGCAATGGGTTTATCCATCCAAACACAAAATGTAAATAAACTTGTATATTCTCTTCTCATCTCTTCAATCATGTTTGCACAAACAAACTTTCACAAAACAAACAACCTTCACAACAAGTATGAAAAGGGCTCCCTAGGAGTACCTAGGATGTTTTGGGTGCCTAACACCTTCCCATTGCATAACCAACCCCCTTACCCAGATCTCTGTTTCTTTTACTAGTTTTTGTTAAAACTATTAGGTTTTTGTTCGCTTTCTAACCATTCCTTTGGATAAATAGAAGTGCGGTGGCGACTCGACTTGTATGATTTACCTTGGATTTAGTCAATATCTCTAATGGTAACGAATACCCCGCTACAAAGGGGTGTCTTGCAATGGAGTAGCGTGAGACGGTGGATCGTGTTGGCAAATTTGGGTTTCAACAAGTGTGCGTTTGGGCTTAATTCAACCAGGTGAAAGACTTGGGACAAGGAGTGCCTTGCAAGGAAGTAACAAGAACATGTGAACTGAAGCGACATTGTTGGTTACTTGATCAATTTTTGATTCAAGGGTTTTGGAGGTGGTAGAGTCAACATCAAACTTAGGGTTTGTAGAGTTCGATTTCTTCATCTCTTGTATACACACATTTTTCCAAGTAATATTTACTATAATATTTAAATTCTAATTCTAATTAAGGGCAGACGTACCCATAGCGTGGTCGATTGGGGAACTGCCTAAACAAATCCTTATATACTCACTCTCTCTCAATCTCTTTTATTTTGTGGTTTGAAAATTTTCGATTGCATTGATCATTTGATCAGTATTGTTTGGATCATAACTTTGAATGCATTTTGAAATTTGTGTTGTTGTGTAGATCACAAACCATTTGGTTATGATTGGATTTCTAAGAACAACAAACACTACATAAAGTTTCAAACATTGTTGATTACACACTAAGTGTTCGACAAATTGCTTGACTTAAATTTTTGTGTGTTTTATTTATTGGAGATAGACTTTTCCTATTGTATTGTATTCAACTAGTTGTGATTAGTTGTTGTTTATTGACTTGTAGATTGTTATCATTCCATTTACACCTATATGCATATTCGAGCTTTTTGATAGTAGGTTCAGTTAGACGATTTTTGATCCGAATTTTTTTTGAAACTTGCTTCTGCGCTATAAACTTTTTCAAAACCAATTTTGGTTCAAATTTTAAACTTGTGATCTATTCCCCCCCCCCCCCCCCCCCCCCCCCTTTTTCTAGATTTAGGCTTATCATCTAACATAATGTTTGTGAACATATGCTACAATGGGTCCACATGAAGGCCGAGAAATCAGGTTTGGTGTTGTAATCGAAAGGTCCAAGAATGGTTCGGATAGAAGACAAGCATTTGTAACAATGAGATGTGAAAGAAGTGGCACATACCAACCACAGATTAGGAAGTTGAAACGAGATGACACTGGATCGAGAAAATATGAGTGTCCGTTTAAATTGTGTGGATACCATATCGCAAATGTCACATGGAAATTTAATGTGATTTCTAGTATACATAATCATGCTTTGACTGAAAAGCTAGTCGGCCATCCCATTGTATGTCACCTTTTTTCGGAGGAGAAGGTACTTATTTCGAAAATTACATTATACATGATGGCACCGAAAAACATATTTGCATCTTTGAAGCAGAAAATACCTCTAAATGTTTCAAATATCAAGCAAATATACAACGTGTATGCTCGAAACAACAAGGCATTAAGAGGACCAAGATCTGAGGTGCAACGGCTATTAAGCTTTTGGAAGATGGCGATTATATTTCTAGGTGCATGGTTTGTGAGGATAAAGTCATCGTTCAAGATATATTTTGGAGTCATCCTGATTCCATCAAGTTGTTCAACATATTTCCCATTATGCTCATAATTGATTCAACATATGAAACAAACGAGTATAGACTTCCAATCCTGGAAATTGTTGGTGTTACCTCTATGGAGATGCCTTTTTCAGTCGATTTTGCATTTTTGGAATCTGAAAAAGAGGACAATGTTACATGGGCTTTGGAAATGTGCAAGACTATGTTGAAGGATCAAGAAAATTTGTCGCAAGTAATAATCACCGATTGCGACACCACATTGATGAATTTGGTTGCAACGGTATTTCCTACATTGTCTGCATTACTTTGTAAATATCACATAACCAAAAATGTAAGAAGTCGAGTCAAACATGTGGTTGCACCAAACAAGTCAAACATGAAGATGGGAAAATGGTCAAACCTGATGTGGTTGTGGAAAATGTAATTGATGCATGGGATGATATAATAAATTCTTCCATAAAAGAACTATATGTCGAATTTATAGTACATTTCAGGAGTTTGTGTGCAAGATATCCAAATTTTCTGAAATATATTGAGGGCGCTATTTTGGATCAGGTTAAAGAGAAGATTGTTTGTGCCTTGACCGATCAGGTTCGACTCTTTGACTATACAACAACTAACAGAGTTGAATCTGCTCATGTTAGACTGAAGAATTGGTTGGGAAACATTAAAGGTGATTTTTGTCGAGATTGGGACATCGTGAACCAAATGTTCTGAAACCAACACAATAAGATACATACATCTTTTGGTCAGAGCACTACTGTGTTAGAACACCGATTCAAAGACAACATCATTTACTCACAATTTGTTGGCAACATATCTCGAGCGGCATTGAATTTTATTTTTCACAAAGTCAAGCGAGCAGATAAAACAGGTTCATATAGCTCAAAGTGTGGATGTACACTTAGGAAGACGTACGATCTTCCATGTGCTTGTTTAATTTCAAAGAAGGTAAAGCTTGAAAACCAATACGTATGGATGAAGTTTGAACTCACTAGAAAAGGCTCAGTTTTAATGATGATGGTGTGATGGAGGATGATAAATCAAACATATCTATCATGACCGAGTGGGAAGTGATCCAATAGATTTATGAAAGTTGATAACATCATGAAATTGCACATCAAAGAGCAACTAAGGAAGATTTTCTATCCATAAACAACAGATTTGAAACCACTGTCGGAACCAGTTAAAACAAATGATGCCCCTAAAAAGGTCAAATTGACACAAAGTGACCACCATATGCGACGGTCTCCTTCATACTATGAACACGTTGACTCACATTTTCTGAATTCTCCGATCCAAAATCCAAAAAAAATAGTATTTTCAAAGGTGCTCGCATTAGCAAACCATCCCATCCACCATTGTTACCAAAAATCAAACACATTGAAGAGATTCTGATTTTTATGCACAAATACGTTGAGCGGATTGTAAATGTTGAAGGTGATGACAATTGTGGTTTTTGAGTTGTTTCAAGTTTTCCCGGTAAAGGAGAGGACGACTATCAATTTTTCAATTGTCATCTTATACAAGAGATGGCGACGCATAAGGAATCATATACAAAGCTATACGAAAAGAAAGAAAATTATGATGCAATACCCAATGTTCTTGTTCTTTGTCTTACTGGTCCGGCTCCATTTAACAATGGATGTGATTCCTAAAAATGAGACATCTTATAGCAAATGCTTATGATATTATGTGTATTGATTTAACACTATATGGTTTATCAGAAACATTCTTTCCACTTTTGAGTAAGTCACCTCAAAATCCATCTGAACGCATCATGTGTATTGGTTGGCTATCAAAAAACAACATTTTGTTCAGTTTTATTTTAAAATGTGATGTCCTATACTAAAGATATCACCAGAGTGGGTGGCACATTTCACAAAAGATGTTGAAACTTGATTGGACCATTTTCTAGAAAGGATGGAAGAGTTCACCAAATTGAGTGACATTGAAAGAGAAACAAATAAGAAAAAGTCAAAGAAGGATCAACCAATAGATTTAAGTAGTCACATGTGTTTTGATCCATTTTAGTTTTAATCTAACAATGAACTCATTTTTTGTATGTAACACACCGCATGTTATAAAATTTGGTGGTAATTTTTGAAAAACTTTAGTGTTAATAAATTTTGCACTGCACAATACATTGATTTTGTATGAGCGGTGGTTTTAGTTGGTTCAGAGATGCATCTTTGGACATCTTTTAATTATTAAAAAAAATAAAACAGAGGATTATACGGATGTACATCTCCGTAAAGACCCTTATTCTTAAAAAATTGTGTATTTGAAGATGCATTTCCAAAATATATCCTAATGATAGGATATGGTTTGTAAGGTCCTAATTGATCTACAACTTTTATAATTCAGTTTTCTCATTTCATTTTGTTTACAAAAACCAGAATGAATACATATTCCCATCTTGCATTTGTGTATTTCAATAGCGAAAATCTTCCACTTTAATTTAGGGTCCCTGAGGACATACTTCTCGCCGATCTGAAATCCAAACTGAATACCCTCATACGATATCCGAAAAATTAGAGTTGTCAAGCTCGAGTAATATTCACTCTCGATTAACAATGAATGGAAGATACAATTCACTATGCTTGAACTGAAAACAAATGATGATTTAAAGGTTATGAGGAGTATTTTTTACTGTTAATCAACAAAGAGCCTGATTGAAATGGATGCGGCAATTGAAAGATCAGCCGAAGATATTATAAGGATGTTGCAACGTCCTAAACCACCCGTTTGTAATGACATGTAATGTTAAACTTATTTTAACGTCAACAATTATGTATGTAATGTTTATTTTGATGGTAATTTATGTTTTTTCATTCTGTCATTGTTCTTGTTGTTTCTGATTTGAACTAATAGGTCATTATTTCAGAGTCGAAGATGTATCTACAGACTAAATTTTTCCAAAATAAAAATTTCTCAACCTCTAATAGAAGAGCACACACTTCAAATGTATTGTTCTAGTGCTTGTTTGGATTCATTTATCACGTTCAGACAAATATCATCCAAATGTCCTTTTTTTTTTTTACAATTCATCAGAATATGTAATTTGTTCTTGAATATGGGCAAAATATCACATCAGAATAAATTATGTGATTCATATTCTATATAAATGTATAAAACATATATTGTTGTATGAATCACTTGTAAGATATTAACATCAATGTTACAAAGAGATTAAAAGGATAAAATGTTATTTAATTGGACACCCTTCGGATAGACCTGATACCCCTCAGATCCTCAGATAGATCTGGTACCCCTCATTTATAACGTTTTTATTATAATATCTTTTCATAAAAACCAATATTTTTTAAAAATTTACATTTATTTATCATAAATTTGCATTATATACCAGACATTTTCTAATTTTTTATTTTTTATCAAAAATTTTAAAATTTCTAATATAAAATAAAAATTTCGAAACAATTTGAATACAGAAATTTTCAAAAAAATTCTAAAATTTTTAAAATATTTTTTACATTATTGGAAATTTCGAAATTTTTAATACATTATTGAAATTTTTTGTAGTATACAAAAAAAATTCAAAACTTTTGAATTTTATTTTGAAAACTTGAGTAATGTGTTTTTTTCCGGATATTTTGAAATTTTCAATAAAAAAATAAAATTTTCAGTAATGTAACACTTGTTAAAATTCCTCTAAGATCTCACATAAACCCAAAAAGAAACTTTTCTTTGAATATAAGAGAGGGTGGGTGTTAAAATGACCAGTGATAAGGTGCTCTCAAAATAAGCATAAATTCTCTTGTAAATAAACAAAGATTTCAATTGAATGTTTAATGTTATAGAATGAAACGAATAAATCAAACAAATAAAGTCATGATCACTATTGTGTATTGTGGAAAATTGCGAATTGCGGCGAATTGCGACCAACCAAAAATCTGCCATAAAAATATGGTGGATGGGGAAACTGAAAATTACGGACAATCAAAATATATATATATATATATATATATATATATATATATATATATATATATATATATATATATATATATATATATATATATATATATATATATATATATATATATATAACCAAAAAACTTAGTTCATAAAACTTGAAAAACAGAATTATACAAGGAAGAAACTAGAATTCATATCTCAAAGTTTTTCAAAATAGACATTATAAAGTAAATAAAATAGATAGCGCATTTCTCTAATACTTAAAAACAACTAAAAATTAAAAATAGTAATAACAATGTAACATAAACTAGATAGACTAGAAAAAAGAAAAATATAACAGAGAATTAATAAAGAGAAAAAAAATACAGCACTGAAAAACCAGAGCTGGAGAAAAACTAGTAAAAAACAAACAGCAGTAGCATAACATGTAACTAAAACAAAACAAAACAAAAAAGAACATTAGAGAAGAAGGGATACCCAAGTAGAACACAAGAAAAACAACAAGAGTAAAATAGACAGAAAAATTAAAGAGAAAAAAACCTGAAGAAGAATACACATAGGGAAAAGAAAAAACGTGGATAATAAAAAGGTTGCAGCATGTTTTAGTTTTATAAATATTTAATCAGAGTAATTATTTGTATTTAATGAGGGTTATTAGTATTTAATGAGGATTATAATTGGGGTTAAGCAAAATAATACAGACACAAACTTTTCAGACTTTTTTTTAAAAAATAACCTAAACTCGTGGCGGCTGCCATGGTGCCGTAATGCAAAATCCACAACGCCATAAATTTTCCATTGCGCTATTTTGAATTTCTGCAACCGCAATCCACCATGGCCGCCAATTTGACAACACTGGTCATGATGAAACAGTAAGAAAAGAAAATATAATTTGTTTATATTAAATAATTCAAGTAAAAAACTTTATTATTATTCAAGTCTGAACGACAATGGACACGAAGAAGACTAGAAGAAAAGAATGACATTCTACCTTCCATTTTTGCAGTCTCCCCAGTATCCAGTCATTTAATCCATCCTACTCCACCGGTAAATGTGCATAACATTGAAGGTTAAAATCAGAAACAAAAAATAAAATACAACAATTGAATGAGCACCTAGCTCAGCGCAATTTTAGAACACTTTACAATAATCAAGTTGATATCCTCCAATGGCCTTGACCAGCTCAATGAGTACAGAACTTGGAATGTATGAAAATCATGAACATCTCATGGCTCTGGCACCTTTCCGACACTGGTATAGGCTCGAGCCACTATCAAGTGTGGTGTCTAGTTAAGGCAGATGATAGCAGCACCTTCCTTGCAGAATGTCTTTGATGGCTTTTGATGAGCATTTGTCAGCCTATCGCATTAGGGTATCAAATAGATGTCCGCTGAAACTCCAGTGATGAACTTGGATGAGCTCCAATCCGGGGCTGAGAGAAGCAACAAGCAAGAGCATTCCAGTTAAATAAGACAGATAAAATCCACAACAATCACCATTGATTCCCCTGCTCTGGCATATCTTGGGGATTACGAGTTTTAATTTGGTACACCTTCTTAATGGGCTTATCATAAGCTCCCCCTAATGCAGCTTCTTGATGCCTAACGTATATTCCATCCGTATCTGGAGCTTTACTAATCCAGTTTGGAGGGGGTATAGGAGGACCAATGTTCTGGACAAATTGGGTTTGTAGATTGCTTGTGTGCCCTGAATTTTGCGGCCTCATTAACATCATTGCAGGTGTTTTTGGTGAAGGTGCTACAGATGACCTAGGTTTCACACCTTCATCCACTGTCAAAGCATGAAATCCAGTTTTCATGTTGTGGAACTGTTCATGATACTGCGACCTATCTTGTATCCTAATATTCTGTCTGTCATTTTGCCAACCATTAGACGACATTGGAAATCTAGGCCTAGTCATTATGCCCTGGGGACTGTAATTTTGTCCATAATAATTGTTTGATTCCTCACCATAATATCTTCCAGATCCAGAGGCTCCAGTTGGTCTGACCTTGTTCATTGTATGATGGCCTTGAAACTGGTCCGGTAATCCATAGGATGTATTATTATTAAACTGTAGGGAGTTTCTGACAAGACGGTGAGCTGCTTCTCCTAATTGAGGGCCGGCAATTGCTCCAGGTACCTGTTGTCTGGGATGTAACAAAATAGGAAAGTAAGAGCTCTTTGAAATTATACGACTTATCACTCACGATATGAAGACCAGATTTCACACACCAAAATCTTCATGTACTTAATTTGAACAGCAATACGAGAATGTAACAGCCTCTACATAACATGAAATTTTCTAGATTTTCCACAAGAATATTTCTTGAAGTATGGATGATTTCTTCAGGAAAAATCCGCATATAGTAGTAATATTACCGCACTGAACATTAAATTTAAGTAGTTCTGGGTGCGATGGTTGTAATATTGTTTAACAAAAGGCAAGAATATGAAAAAAAATGTCACCCAGTGACCAAGCTAACAAACTCCAGAATGGATTCTCACCTTTCTCTGGCTTGATATCGCCTACTATTGTCTTCATGCCATAACAAAGGAATAGGTTTAAAATCGCCGTCTCTTAATATCTGTAAACATAACCAATGTCAAAGTCAATCTGATCAATGTCCTTGAACCAAAAGGAAATAGACAAGAATTAAACTTTCTTTTAAAATGATGTTAAAATGGTTGATAAAATGAATTTACATATGGCAACCATCTAAGCCATGTTATTGACAAACATATCTAGTCATGGAACACCGTCTACGGGATGAATTCATTAAAATTTTACACTAGATGCTAAGAGAAGTATACGGACCTTTTTGGGCATTACTACATCATCCGGAGGTTTTGGAATATGCCTATGACTACGAGGATTAAGGTAAGTAATATTTCTGAAATTTAAAAACACTCAACATGAGTACATGTAAAGATTTTAAAATATTAGGCACGCTGAAGGGAAACACTTACAAAACTTGATTACGCGCGATATCCTGCAAGCCTCTGATGGGAGAAGATACAACATCTCTGAACACATTTCTTTCATATGACCAAAAAAATCCATTCATACCATCACTGCCAATAAAGGAAACATGACAAGCACATGAGTCCTATTAAAAGGCTAAGCAGAATTCAATTAGTTACCATTACCAACACATTCACTAACCTAGCCCTTGGATCAATTGGCATAGCAGGTCTTCCTCCAAGAGGTATATGACTATAATTTTGATAATAGTATAAGATATGTGGAACCAACTTATGCGCACAGCTGACATAAAGCAAATCAAGCATCTTACTATTTCGCCGATGTTCCTCCTCCTGCACAACACATAACTCGTAATGAAATTGAGCACTCGAGCGCAACTAAGAATAGATTGGTCTTGTTAATTCATATACTGTAGAACATGGCTCGCTCTAGACAAAAACAATATTTGAAGCTACCAGTTGGAAAGAATACAAAGGAAAAAATCCATCTCAAACCCCCTCCTCTCAAAAAGAATGTGCAATTGAGTACAAAAAAGTTGGGATAATTAGTGTAACAAGAGAACGCAATGAGAGAGCACTGGTACTTACAGGTCTATTTAAAAGCTGCTACTGTCAATAAACAACTTCTATTTTAATAAACCACAATCATCATATTTTTATCAGATTTATTCTTTGATATAATTTGAAAGCCGGCAGCTTTGGACCACAACTCTGAATTAGTTCATAAATGTGGTAGACGAGAAATAAACCTAGTAACAAACAACACATCCCGTACAAAAGCAATAATTATAAAATTTTCCAGACCGTTAATGTGCCTTCAAGCGCCCTTGTGGCAGAAAGCAACTTCTTCTCATCAATGAATGGCAGCTTCGCAACACCCTGCAAATACTCCAAACAAATAGCCTTATTGCCACTTCATTCTAATGCGTTCATAAAATGTTTTAGTGATGAAAAATCACATACGAGCGCATGTGTACACAAGACAAAACATTACAACATTACCTGCCATGAATATTTTTTGCCATTCATATCAATCTCAAAATCTGTCAAAAAGCAATCCAAGTAAAATACTAGAAAGTATACAAGATGTAGCAGAATACATCAATAACAGCCAAGTGATCTCACCAGAAGGATAGAATTGAAGAATAGGTGATGAAGGATTAATCATCAAATCCCGATATCTTTCAGGCAGTGCACTTGAACTGTATCAAAAAATTAACAAGCATCAATATATGAATAGTCATGTGATACAACAGATCTAACGATGCAGGAAGCGAAGAAACCTTGAAGAGGGTAGAGTCCCCATGAGCTGATCAAATGGTTTGAATGGTTCTCCCATGAAAAAAGTTATTTCCAGATCAGCTAAATCTTTAAGATCAGAAGCAAAAGGAGCATAATGGTACGGGTAATACCTGTAGAAACAATAAATGTTGAAAATTTTGAATAAAGTGGTAATCCAATACAAATGAAAGAAACTATGAGATAATTATGACATCATAAAGCAATTCAAACACCAACACCTATATCCCAGTCAACAACAGAGTAGTCAAGATCGCAAGTCATCGTGTGATCTAGATGGGTCTGGGCATGTTCGTGCATGGATGGAATCGCAATCTGGTGGGCACGGCTGGGATTGCCGTGCAACGGTGGAATCGTGCGACTCTTTCTTCCATTTTTGGGTTTCTCAGTTGGATTTGTGGGTCGAGTCAGCGACCCAGTTCCTCTCATGTTGCATTCTGCTTTGTTTTCTTTGCTACTGTCTGTAGCTTTTTGCGAATGAACTCCCTCTCTCACCCTGCTCTGTTTTGTTATTGTTATCTGAAAGTACAGTTCACTACAATTGCAGGCAACTATTTCCCTGCTATGAACCTTACTTTGTGGCATTTATGACTTTTGTATAAATATGAAACAAATTTTATAATAAAAAATCTGAGTTTTATTAAGTATTTTGTATGTACTTTGAATTTTTTTACTTAATTTCATTTATATGCATATAAATGACCTATCAAAAAACAACACATATATTACGACCCCCAATTCATGATCTTGTGTCCGCTTCCCGATCCTGTGTAGAATCTTGACTCTGACTACCATAGTCATCAAGGCATCCAGATTACTTTACATTCCTTATAATCAGATTACTTTATATTCCTTATAATCGTATAGTCCTAGAATGGCAGTATCAAGCTAGCAAATAATTGTAAGTCAAACAAATATCCTGAATTTGAGACAAGTCAGCTTCCTAGTACTAAAAGAAAGGTCAGTAATTGCAATTGATCCTAGTGGGACCAATAATGGGGTAACTTCGCTCAGCATAAGTTTAGAAGTACATTTTTCACCAAAACTAGTTATCAACAGTATATCATTCATGTAAATGTACAGCTTGTTGATCTAATATCATAAAAATAGTAAGCATTGGAGAGCAAATATAACCTATAACTGTTATCTCATAAAAGTATAACTAACCACAGCCATGAGCAAACACCCTGATAGTAATACCGGGAAACCCAGCAAAGGCCTTCTACATATTTCAAGACCTACAAGGAAAAATGTGATATAAATAAAAACCAAAAATTAATGGAATTAGTACAATAGTCATTACCAAGAAAGTAAAAAATATACAATCCAACGAATATCTATTAATACATAAAATAAATTTTCAGCCAGTGCAGCAGTGCTCAGACCCTATTTACACATGAGCATAATATACAAGGAACTAGTTTTGGGAAATCCTCCAGTCCTACTACCTCCTAATAATCCCAAAGTTTGACAGTTTTTTTTTTCAAGAAAAGTTAAAGAAGATAGATATAACCTACATGCCAAGTTTTCCAATTTGAATTGAAGGAATACATACTCCTTTAGCACTGAATTATTCTTCCTTGTGAAACACAAGCTGATAGAAAGATCAAAATTCAAGACATGCTAACAGCGTCCAACACAGTATAGAAATTGGAAAATTTTACATGCTTGTCTAAAACATGTTTCAGAAAATTGAAAATCTAATCACTGAAGCTATGGGACTTTGAAAATTTTATGCAACGAAATTGTAGTTTAAATACCTATGACCGTTTTGTGCCATCAATATTGTATTGTTCGCAATGTGAATATGTGTAAAAGAACAGTAAACAATTCCAAGAATACCGGCTGAACTTACTATATCTTTCTTAATTCTCTCAATCTCCTCTGGATCTGATGCACCAAACTTTTCAGCATAATACCTTTCCGTGTACCCAGGCTCTCCTAACTTAACCTGAGATAATAAACACCAGGCAGTTTATAAAAAAAATTATGTTGCTAATCCCAAATAGTGTGGCGTAGCATCGACCCCCTAAAATACTATAGCGGGATAAATGCTATTGCAAAGACAAAATCAGTTTGCAAACTGCAAAACATAAATACACAAATCAAAGACACCTTCATACTTAATGATTAAAGAACCTAAACTACATAGCAATAAAACTTAAACACAGAAGAAAAACATAACAGAGCTAAACCAAAAGTAGGAAGAACATATCGACTGTTTGTGAGCAAGAACAAAACATAATGAAGAACATAACTTTACTCTTAAAAGGGTCCAAATTGGCTTTTATACCCTTACAAAAGACGTGTTTGAAAAATGGCTTTAAGGAATTTCGTCCCCAAACCCATCTTATAGCGGCTGTAATAGCAGGGTTTAGGGCTGCAATAGCAACGGCTACACCCATAAATGTTGACAGCAGCTCGCAGGCCAAAAGCGTCGCACCAAACCCTACCCCTGCTATGCTATTATGCTATAGCACGCTATTGACAACACAAAAAAATTCTCATGACTTCTAGAGTTCTTAACCCCTGTGGCCTAACATTAGCCATGCTTTAGTGTTCAGCTTTTACTCTTTACATCAATTGCACCCTAAAAAAGTGAATCCATCTACTAATCAAGGACCCTTAATCTACTTCTAACCGATAAAAGGAACATTCAATTTCAAAAATGCACACTTTAGCCTGGAAAAAAAGGGAGTTACAATCAAGTTATTCTAAAGGAACCACTTAAAAAGACAAACTCAATTATTTTAGAAGAAGAGATACAAACATAGCATACATTTTATACCATGCATCCAAACAGTTAATTTAGAGAATTAGAGAATAGTTAAAATGAAAATTTATCTGTCACATACAAGGCCAGATATAGCCTTTGCAGTGAGTGTAATAAGCCAATTTATGCATGCACCAGGGGCAGCCCACATTGAAGCTATTTTCAGAATATTAAGATATTTGAAAGGTACTCCAGGAAAGGGACTGATATTCAGAAATAGAGGACATATACAGGTTGAAGCCTATACAGATGCTGATTGGGCTGATTTTCAGAATATTAAGATATTTGAAAGGTATTCCAGGAAAGGGGCTGATATTTTCAGAATATTAAGATATTTGAAAGGTAATATAAATGATAGAAGGTCTACCTCAGGATACTGTGCTTTTGTAGGTGGAAATCTAGTTACATGGAGGAGAAAAAAACAAAATGTTATAGTCAGGAGCAGTGCAGAAGCTGAATTCCGATATGTGACCCGTGGTTTTTGTGAAGTATTATGGATCATAAAATTCATGGAAGAATTGAAGTTTTTTGGCCCAACTCCAATTAAAGTTTACTGCAATAATAAGGTTGCTATTTCTATTGCCCATAATCCTGTCCTACATGACAGGACGAAGCATGTTGAAGTGGACAAGCATTTCATCAAAGAAAAAATTGACAGCGGTGAGATTTGTATGTCCTACATACCCACCAAAAGTCAAGTAGCAGATGTTCTCACAAAGAGTCTTCCAGAGAGACTGTTTGATAACATAGTGTGCAAGCTTGCTATGAACGATATATTCATGCCAGCTTGAGGGGGAGTGTTGAATATTAGCTCAAAATCAAAACAGATTCTGTCGTACAGCTCATTATGGTTGGATTTAAATTGTAATTAAGTAGTAATTAACTGTATTATTCTATTCTTACCTTATTTAGGATTATCATTTATAGGGAGAATAATTACCCATATTTCCTAGCGTAATTCATATTCTATAAATACCCCATATGTACTGTGTTACAGAAAATACAAAAAGAAAAGCATATTTCTCAACCAGCGCAAGTATATACTCGATTTACTCGCAGAAACAGGGATGACAGGGTGTAAAGCAGTAGAAACACCGATGGATCCCAATGTGAAACTAAAGTCAGTTGCTGAAGATAAATTAGTCTTCCAGCCAATCGTTGATAACGTTCCGTATCTACTATTTCATCTTCAGCAACTGACTTTAGTTTCACATTGGGATCCATTGGTGTTTCTACTGCTTTACACCCTGTCATCCCTGTTTCTGCGAGTAAATCGAGTATATACTTGGGTTGGTTGAGAAAAATTCCTTCTTTAGATCTTGCGAACTCCATCCCAAGAAAGTATTTTAATTTTCCAAGATCCTTGATATCGAACTCAGCCTCAAGTCTTCTCTTCAGATCACTAATTGCTTTGACGTCATCTCCTGTAATAATAATGTCATCAACATACACTATTAAGATAGCAATCTTACCTTCACATGAGTGTTTAAAGAACATAGTGTGATCTGCTTGACTTTGGGTGAAGCCATGTCTCTTAACAACACTTCCAAATCTCTCAAACCAGACCCTTGGCGATTGTTTCAATCCATATAAGGATTTTCTAAATTTGCATACTTTGTTTCTTCCAAGATTTTTTTCAAATCCAAGAGGTAAACTCATATATACTTCATGTAATTCACCATTTAAGAAGGCATTCTTAACATCATATTAATATAGTGTTCAGTTGAAATTTACTGCAAGAAAGAAGAATTCTGATAGAATTGATCTTAGCAACCGGGGCAAAAGTCTTTTGGTAATCAATACCATGAGTTTGAGTAAATCCTTTTGCTACTAATCTCGCTTTGTATCTTTCCACACTTCCATCAGCCTTGCATTTCACTGTAAAGACCCACTTACACCCTAATGCATTTTTATCTTGTGGTAGATCAGTGATACTCCAAATGTTATTTTCGTTTAGAGCATCCATCTTTTCTTTCACCGCTAATTTTCAATTCGGATCACTTAATGCTTCCTGAATAGTTTTGGGCACAAACAAATTAGAAATCCTAGACACATATGCCTTGTGCGTGTGTGATAGTTTGTCATATGACAAGTAATTAGACATAGGATGTTTAGCGCACATACGAGAATCTTTCCTCTCAGCAATCGGGACATCGAGGTCAGGAATATTTTTTCTCACAGAAATTGAAAGATTAATATCAGGAAAAGACAAATCAGATAAATCATTGGATGAGTAAGAAGGATTACCAGATGAAGAATTAGAAGACAGATTATCTATAGGACCTTCACTCGGTAAATCAGATTGGATTTCTACTGGAGAGACAATAGGGTTTGCACCACCTTTGTGGAATTTTTTTCGAAAATACACTTTAAGTTCAGGATTATCATCCTTAATCAGTGTTTCTCCCCCTGTTTCAAATTCTATTATCTTAGCACTTGGGTGATTTGTAGTCACAATATCATCTAGAGCAAGCAAAGTTTCCCAAAAATTATCTTCTTTATTATTACATTAACTCTCCCCCTGAAAAGAATTTTTTAAAAAAGGTTGATTTTCAACAAAGTGAACATCCATGCTTTCAAAAAATTTCTTTGTAACTGGGTTAAAACATTTGTATCCCTTTTTATTGGATGCATAGCCAAGAAAAACACATTTTTCGGCTTTAGGATCCAACTTAGAACGAAAAACATTGGGGATGTAAACATAACAGAGACAACGAAAAACTTTAAGGGGAAGATCCGTAATAATACGGGATGTAGGAAAATTGTTTTGTAACACTTGTACAGGACTTTCATATTGTAACACCCGAGATGGCATTCGATTGATGAGGTGACAAGCAGTTAATAAAGCATTTCCCCAAAGAAACTTAGGTACATTCATAGAAAACATAATAGCTCTAGTAACTTTGAGGAGATGTCTATTTTTTCTTTCAGCAATACCGTTTTGTTGCGGAGTATCGCGACAAGTGGATTGATGAATTATCCCCTTAGTTACAAGGAACGTACTTAAATATTTGTTGAAATATTCAGTGTCATTGTCAGACCTTAGAATGCCAATCTTGGTTTGAAATTGATTGTTAATCATGTTAAAAAAATCTTGAAATCTTTGTTCAACTTCTGATTTCTTTTCCATGAGATAAACCCAACACAACCGTGTATGATCATCAATAAATGTCAGAAACCATTTTTTTTCAGACATAGTTTTAATTTTTGAAGGACCCCAAACATCACTGTGAATTAAATAAAAAGGTTTGGAAGCAAAATAGGCTTTTGATTTAAAAGACACACGATGATCTTTAGCTAAATGACAAGCTTCACAATGAAATTGTGAGGAATTTATTTCTTTGAAAAAAACAGGAAATAAATGCTTAAGATAAGAAAAACTAGGGTAGCCTAATCTTTTATGCCATAACATAACTTGATCTGAAACAGGAGATGAGTTTGTACTGTTTGAACTGAAAAACGCTATATTGTCAAACTGAATTCCATCAAGGTAGTATAGTCCATTCATCTCTCTAGCAGTTTCCATCGTCTTCCCCGAGTTCTGGTCCTGAAAAACACAAGTAGATGGACGAAAAAGAACAAAACAATTAGTATCCTTAGACAATTTATGAACAGATAGAAGATTACAAGTGGATTTAGAAACATGTAAAACAGGTTGCAAAGTGATTTGCTCTGAAATTTTTATGCTACCTTTGCCTGCAATACTTGAATAACTACCATCAGCTACCCTAACTTTTTCAAAACCTGAACTAGGAAAATAGGAATTGAATAGATGAGAGCAATTAGTCATGTGTTCAGATGCCCCTGAATCTATTATCAAAGGGTTAGAGTGGTTGTGGGTAGATAGTGCCCAAGAATCCTTACCTGTTTGTGCCACAGTTCCAGTAAGAATATTAAGAGATGAATTAAACTTTAGAAACTTAAGAAGGTTATCCATTTGCTCCTTCGTACATGGAGGCGAATCAGCCTCATTGGCCATAGGCATAGGACGGTCACCAAACTTGTCAGCCTTGCCATGGTTTGGTCGTCCATGTAGTTTATAGCAAGTTTCCCGAGTGTGGCAATTGCGCCCACAGTAGTCACAAAATAAATGAGTCTTGTCTCCACCTCGTTGATTAGGAAGTGGTTAACGATTGAGATGGGGAATTGCCAAGGCAGATCCTTCAACTGGTGGAGGAACAACTGCTGTATTTTTGCCAAGCATCACTTGCCGACGACTCTCTTCGCGACGTACTTCTGAAAAGACTTCACTAATTGGAGGGATAGGATTTCTGTCTAGAATTCGGCCACAAACCTCATCAAAACCAACATTTAAACCTGCAAGGAACTTGAAAACACGACTAACATCCACCATCTTCTTGTAATGTTTGCTATCGGTCAGTGATATCCACTCATACTCATTGAAAAGGTCCAAATCTTGCCAAATACGTTTGAGACAATTGAAGTATTTGGTGATTGAATCTTCACCTTGCCGAATTTCTCCCAGTTTGAGAGTTAATTCGTAGATTTGGGATTGATTTTCCAAATCATAGTACATTTGGGAGATACCTTCCCAAAGTTCTTTTGCAGTATCATAACAGAGATAATTTGCACCTATCTCTTCATCCATGGAGTTGACTAACCATGTCATGACCATGGAGTTTTCAGCATCCCATGTATCATAATTTGCACTGGCCTTGTCTGGTTGTTTTTTGTCGCCAGTGATGTAGCCAATCTTTCCTCTCCCCCTGAGATACATACGAACGGATTGCGACCATCAAAGATAATTAGCACCGTTCAGCCGAATTGTTGTGATCTGAACAGGGTGGTTTTCATGTTACGTCCGGACTAATTTAGGTGTTTTAGGTTCGAGTGAGGAATGTTTGGGTGAAAGTGAGGACTCGGTATCAGACATTGTGTGGGATGGAAAAAAAGGACAAACAGAGCGGAAGCAAAACCAAAAAAAACCTAAAAAAATCTTTTTTGCTCTGATACCATATAGAATTATGCTTTTCTATTTTGTATTTCTGTAACACAGTACATATGAGGTATTTATAGAATATGAATTACACTAGGAAATAGGGGTAATTATTCTCCCTATAAATGCTAATCCTAAACAAGGTAAGAATAGAATAATACAGTTAATTACTATTTAATTATAATTTAAACCATCCATAATGAGCTGAACGACAGAATCTGTTTTGATTTTGTGCTAAATATTCAACAGAAAGCAATGAGGCAAACTATGAAATTTGATCTCAGGGACCATACATTCCCATGTTGCGAAAACTGTATATCCTACCATCGATTGGACAAGGAAGGTAGAAACATAAAAGGGACATAAGATACTACCTTCTATATGAAGGTATATTTAATTTAATGACAAAATTAAACAATACTAGCATTTAAGTATTTTCTATACAACATGCATTATAAAGGTAACTTTGCAAGGCTGCATACAAACTTTTATACTGAAACAAAATTTCTTTACAATGTTTTTAACAAGTATAATGTCGAAATTAAATGATAGAAACAGGGATCTGCAAAACATCGCCCACAGACCAGCAGTTCACAAAATGCTTTGCACATGCCCACAAACAACCTATTCAATTTCAACCCAGACCATTCATGCAGAAACAGAGGCCCCGTAAATTGAGTCAACCCTATTAGAGTATGTAATAGGATTAGGCTCAAGACTGACACATGTCAGCTTGAGCACTGATAAAACCTCCTGTTGCAGGTCAACTAATTCGCTATATATAAAGCAGATAGTTGTAGTTTGTTGTAACTAACTGTTTCTGAAATCAAAAGTTAGTTGGATCTAAAATGCATTCACTATCTCCCTCTACCAATTCTATCAAACCCAAAGTCACCCATCCCATCACCTTATACAATCACGCAAGGTCGCAACAAAGCTTTGAACCACATAGCAGCAGCAGGGGTTTGAAGAAACCACACCGCCTACTTCTCAAGGGTTCAAAAAATTCAGCTGGACCAACATGGCAAGCTTTTTAAGTGAACACACTTCCGAATGCAAGAACCTGGTGTGTTTAAAGATGGAATCAGGATTGAAGGGGCCTTCTGAATACACACATATATATAAATGGTATAATTCTGTAAGTCAGAGTGTGAATTCAGTAACCACAGTTCTATGGAAAAACAATGTCAACACTGTTCCTATACAAGCTACATTGCTATCCTTGGAGTATGATTGGGAAACCAATAGAATAACTTGGTCTTAGACTCTAGAAAGTTATTTGTGGTTGGGTTCCCAAACATGCATTTAAAACAACAACCAAGGCTTATCCCACTAAATGGGGTCGGCTACATGGATCAAATTTCGCCATAATGTTCTATCAAAGACCATGTTTACATGCATTTAAAAATTTAATCAAAAAAATAATAATCAAGTCAATTACTCAAATGATTCTGGCAATAAAAATTATTACTGAACCTTATCTACAGCTGAGGCTCGTGGTTCTTCAGGCATTTCTCCTCTTGCCCTAGCTCTCATCCCTTCATTAATTTCTTGAGCCTAAAATACAACCAAATCACAAGTCACAAATAATATACAATTGCAAGTAAACTTCAAACCATATTTATGCCTGTTTAACTGTTGCAGTCCTTGAAACTTTTTGAGAGCACCTTACAAGTTGGTTTTGTAAGGTTGTGTTAGACTCAGCTACTGTTCTAAGACTAAGGATTGATATAACTTGTCAAAAGCTTGTCTCTTTCTTAACTTCATCATAGTTTTCCAAATTTCAACATTTTTATACCTAAACGAATCCTTACAACATTCCCTTTTGATTTTAACTTTATTCTCAACAATATGTCATTCCACCACCAAGATTCTTTACTCCCACCTCTTAAATCTCCAAACGTCTCTTTTGCTACTTTTATAATCCCATTGCCATTTTATCTCAGATATCATTTGGTCTTTTTTGGGGCTTTCGAAAACCTCACTTGAAGATCTTATGTAGAAAAATCCTTTGTTTTCACCATTAAAATGCCACCACTTTATCTGTGGAGCCCCTGTAGCTTTTTCTCTTTGCTCCCTCTTAACCCTTACATCCATAACCAAAACTCTATGTTGGGTAGTCACTATTGACGGAACAACTTTGTTACCAATTCTAAATAAGAGAACATGAAATTAACATAACTCTTGAGAGTTAATAAGTTTGATTATTGCATAACATCCAAGGGTTTACAAGTTTAAGGATTCGTAATATTTACCCCTTCCAAAAATCAAGACAGTCAAACAGAAAGTCAGAAATCACAATACCTGCTGAATCCGAACTCGTTTCAGAAATATTTGTTCTTCATGAACAGCAACGCACTGAATGAAATTCTCCACTCTCTCTAAGAAAACCTGGGAGGTTTATTGATATTCACATTTCAATGCTCATTGAAAAAAGACGAAACCAAAGCACAAAAAAAAGCAACTGAAGGATTGCTGGAAAAGAATCTCTCATATTCAAGAACAAATCACTGCCTTACAGTACCAAATGCAAAACTGAACACAATTTCAGAGAAAAAGAATTTACCTCACCCGCATCAGTAAGATAGCCACCCATGGCAGTGAATTCCTTTCTATAGATATGCATCAACAAATTCAGAGCTCCCTGAGAAGGTAAAAAAAGGTTTAGCAAAGAGTATATCAACCATCAGGTAGAAAGCAAAATATCCAGATAAAAGGGAAAAACTAAGGTCCTACGTCTAAAGACTTAGGTAGTAACAAGAAGCAGATTGAATTGGCATATTTTCTGTTTTGAGCTACGGCTCAGTTTAACATGGCACCTGCCAGATTCTTACCTCACGTATCTCTAATGTAGGCATATGCGGAAGAAAGTCATTTCCAACAAAGAAGCATAGGAATACAAAATCATCTACTATGCGCTCAAAGTCGATCTCAAACGGAGGGTTGGGAATCAACAAGTCACATTGCAAATATTCACGCAGCACCCAAATGTGAAGAAACTGTAAATAGCATTAGTTAGTAATGAAAAATCAACATGCCAGATTCCAAGCCTCGAATCTGATATTTCTTCTTGTGAATTGGGCTATCATCAACAGAAAATCAGATTCAACAGAAAAGTAAAGATTCAGATTGACATGCCAGATTCCAATCCTCGGACCTGATATTTCTTCTTGTGAATTGGGGTGTCATCAACAGCACCTGACTTACCACGACACTCAGCTGCAAGATGTCCAACTTGGCCACACATGTAACACTTCTCTTGTTGTCCAGGAAAAGTAATTACCTGTTCATTGAGATGATTAATCACCAAGGCAATCCATTGAGATCGAGAATTAAAATCAGCACCACAATTCATACACTAGAAACTAACCTCCCTCAATATTGAAAAATGAACTTCATGTGTAGCTAAGGACAACATAATCAAATCAGCATCCTGATTTAAAGATCACATCAACCAACGTAAAGATCAATGAATGGATTAATATACTAACATCAGATAAGGTGAGATTTCCAGAATTGGACCAAAAAAACTCACTAATCCATACAAACAGTGTCGAGTATTTGGATTGAAACCAGGAAGATTACGCTGCAATCGAATATATTCCATTATTTTATGTTCTCCCTCGCCAGGAACATTTGAATCAGAAAGCAAGACCTTCAAAAAATCACACAAAGCAGCTCCAATAATAAATTAATATATAAATACAGACAAACTATCCTGAAAACGGATGTATGTGCCATTTGGGTAAAGAATATATCAGGATAAGGTCAAGTGCACCTTTGTATACCGCCAGCCAGGGTTATAATTCAATCTAGTTTGTATGTAATACTGAAGTGCTACTGACAGCGCTGCCATAAACGGAGTGCCAGGAGTAATGACATTTGAGTCATGAGTCTCGGGTTTTTCTTTAGGTGTCAAAAGTTCTATCTGATCAGCAAAGTCATTCCTGAGCCTTTCCTCTTCAGCTTCCTACAACAACCCATTGTAAGTCAAAATTTTGTCACAAAAATAGTAAGAGACCAATGTAAACAAAAGGCACATTCATTTTCTTACAGCCTCAGCTGCATCTTTAGCAGCTCGAAAACGCCGAGAACGTTGCTGGTTCATTTTGGCTCTTGGTGCAACGCCATCTGAAGTGGTAATAAGGATCCAGTAACATAAGTAAAGTTAACACGTCTATGATGAGTAAAGTTAGTGCATTACAGAAATACAAAAAAAAACATTAAAACGCAACATACCAATTGCAAGATAAAGAAGCTTCCTTGGACGAACCAATGAAAAGAGATGATCAATGTAGTCAAACATTAATTTGAATACTTCATCATAGGTAGCAGGTGCTGGCTGCATTCGAAAAACCAATCAACAAGCATTTTGCAGAATAGAATAAATAATGTTACATTACATGGTTTCAAACACAATCAATAAATTTCTGATTCCAAATTTCCATAGAATAGTCTGCTTCATGGTTCATGATATTCCTCTCTACTCATGTAATCATTTAAAAGGTCAAATCATATCTTCAATCAATAAAACTAGTAACACAAAAAGCTCATAAATCCTCTAAACGCAGCAACAAACTTTGAACAATCAATTCAACAACACAAAATTAAGCTCGGAGCATCAATTCAGTACACACTACGAACTTAACAAGCAAATCAAATGTCAAAAACTCATACGAAAACCTTAAATGATGAACTGAAAATAAATCTAAGAAGTTCAGTACTAAAATTTCTTGCTCAACCGAAAAACCTAAGCAAATAGCAAAATGATTGAGTGAAATTGAAGTGAGGAGAAGGAGGCAGGTACCTTGCCGTCAGGATGAAAACAAGGATGAATGATGCCGTTCATGTCCAAATACAAGTTGTCGAACTCCATGCCGTTGGGATTAGGTTTAGACACGTCAACGGGAAACGAACCACCGCCGGCGGGTGTTTCCTCCACGACGTCGACGATCGATCGAGGAAACCGATCCGCGAGCCACCGGTAAAACGCTGGCACTCCCATATTTCCGGTTCAGTTCGGTTCGGTTCGGAAACAACCAGAGAGAGAGAGAGAAATAAAATTTAAGAGATGAAGATCTCTGTTGCCAGTTTCGAATGTACGGGGCGGATGCGGTGGCCGACTAGTACTTTGATGACACTAACACTGTGTTTGGATCCATCGAAATATAGCAGAAAGAAATGGAGTGGAAAATTAGTTTTTCATACTATACTTCGTAAGAGTGCAAATAAATTTTGAGTTGGGACCCATACTAAAATATTTTGCACGTTGGATTGAATGGAGAGAGAAGAAGAAGTAGCAACCAACTATTTACTAATATGTCAAAATTAACTTTATGAGAGAATGATCCGTCACATAATTAACTTTATGAGAGAATGATCCGTCACATTTCTTGTATCTTGATGGAGAAAGTCAATTAAATACGAAAAGATTTCAAAATTTTATCTTAAAAAATGGTGAGTTAAGTGAGTTTACAAAAAATTAACCTTGTTGGGGATATAAAGGGGTTGTCTTCATACTCGGATTAGTGTTTCGCCTTCAATGATGAATTTATACCAAGAATTGATAATTGACTTGTTTCTTGAGACTTAACAAATACTACTTTTGATTACCAATGTCGAAAGTTTTTTCGAGAGTTGACGAAGTAGACTTCCAACTGACAGCCATCGTAAGGATTCCTTGAGACTTAACAATTAACATGTTCAAATGTCAGATACATAAAGACTTCTTTGAGAGTTAACAGAGACAGCCTTTGATTAAGAACTATTAAAAGATCTTCCAAGAACTAATGAAGTGAACTTTCACCTAACTGTTATTCGAAAGGTTCCTTGAGAACTATCGAGAGTTCTCTCGTCATTGCAAATGATGATGGAAAGAAATTTTTAGGTTTTTTTTTAAATGCATGAAAAGAAACAAATGCAACTTGCAATCGTTGAAAGTATTTCTTGGGAGTTATCAGCAACACCCTTCAAAATAAAAATCACTGAAAGATCCCTAAAGAATTGACCAAGTGAACTTCCAACTAATCTTCATTTGAATGGTCTTTCGAGAACTAATCGAGAAACCTTTAATTCAGCAAGTACAGATAGACTCTTTGTGAAATGTAAAACATGCAACTAACAATCTTTGAAAGATTCTTTATGAATCGACAGGGAAAAATTGTAAACAACAATCATCGAAAAGATCCTTTGAGAGTTGACAAAGTGATCCTTCACTTAACCGTCATTCTTAAAATTCCCCGAAAGTTAACCAAGAAGACTTTCAAGTAGTCATACTAAAAGACACTTTTTGATTTTTTTTAATAGAAGAAATGCAAAATTGGCAGTCATTAGAAGATTCTCCGAGAACTATCACAAAAAACTTCGACTAGACATCATTGAAATATATTTTCCGTGAATTAGCAGATATAACTTTCAGTTAACAACTATCAAAAGATTCTTCAAGAGATAATGAAGTGAGCTTTCAACTAACAATTATCTAAAGATTTTCTTCGAAAATTAACAAAGTAAACCTTCAACTTTGCCCCGTCGAAATGTCTTTTGATACTTACGCGAAAACTTCTGACCCGGAATAAATATGACTGATAAATAGGAACACTGTTGAGAATCAGAATTTTGAAATAGTTGACGAGGGTAACAAACGAGAGATTTTCTAAGAGTAGACAAAGCAGTTACTCCATAAAAGAAAATTGAGACTCTCTGAGAATTAACAGAGAAGGGCCTCAAATGATTATATAATAATCAGGAGATGCTCTGAGAGTTGATAGAGAACGAAAGTCCACAAAAGATAGTTAAGACTTCTTGAGAATTGACATTTAAGATACTCAACCTAATACCATTAAGACTCTCTTAATAGAGCAACATCTCAAATGGTATAACAATTGGAAGATGCTTTGAGAGTTGACATAGATCAAACTTCATAGAAGGCAATTGTTGAGAATTAACAGATAAGACATTCAATATAATACATTTGAGACTCTTTGAGAATTGACGAAGCAACATCTCAAACAATACAAATGAGACTCTCTGAGAATTGACAGAGCAATATCTCATGTAATACAATTGAAACTCTAAAAAAATGGAGCAACATTTTAACCTATACAACTGAGACTCTCTGAGAATTGACAAAGAAAAATCTTACATGTTCAACTATTGGGGAAATAATCCATAAAAGATTCCCTTAGGAGAAGGTTTACTAGCAAAGCTCTGCAGGGAAAAAGCTTCTAGGAGACTTTTTTAGGGTAACCTCTGCTTGGGGAGAAAAATAGTGAATTTCTCGGGGAATATCACCATCAATAACAAAGTTGAAGAATGAATTGCTATCAAACAATCCCATGAACATGTGCAGGGTAGGAACTCATTCAGAGAAATACCGCCGACTTGGCCGAGGACTGACCTAAACTCTCATGATTGGTCTTGGATCCTGACTTATGTTATGTATGCATGTTTGATTTCATGTGTAACACTCCACCTTGATGGAAATATTATGCATGAGTTGATACATGATATGATTTATTGAATTCTTGTGTAATGCAATATTTTGCCTTGGCGAAAATGTTATGCATATGGGAATGCATATGGGTTATTGAATCTTTTGTGCAATGTAACACTCCGCCTTGGTGGAAATGCTATGCATGAAATGCATGTGGAAATGCATATGGTTGTATTTTATAGGACTTGATTTCCTTTCCTTATAAAGGTCAAACAAATGTGAAATTTTATTTTACCAATGTAAATTGGATTTAGGGATTTTCTTTCCTCAGAAAGGTTAAGCAACGTTGACGGTTTGGTGTACCAATTATGATTGGGTTTTGGTGAGTATGAAGGTTTTGACTTCCCGACACTCTGAATTGGACGATGTTATGATTAAAAAGCAGATGTGGGTGCTCTTGGTGCCCCAAGTGTGATCCATTGTTGATAAGATACATGTTTGTTCGTGTGAACTTTGGCTTCAGTGCTGATTAAGCCATGATGACCATAAGATCATTTGCTAGAGTGTAGCGACGTAATCAATGCATGGCGATTGTGTCTTTTCTTCGTCTCAAGGCTTATTGTCAACATGGGTTATAATGTTGTACTAGCGTGATCTCCTAGCACTTGTTCTGAACTCAATGGTTACTAGTGTTTGGCACAGTTTGCTTGATCAACTTATAAGTATGAAGGAGACATGCTCCTTTGCAGCTTGTCATGCCCTAGTCTGTAGGTGTAGTGGGAAATTCATGATCATCAAGTTATTGACAAGCTAGAGATCAATTAACAAGAGTCGCCACCGCGCTTTTATTGTTTCCAAGGGAAAAGGGAAAAAGTACGAACAAAACCCAAAAAAAGTAAGAAGTTTTCAAATAAAAACTAATAAAAGTCAGAGATCACAGGTAAGGGGGTTTGTTACACAGAGGGAAGGTGTTAGCACCCAAAGTATCCTAGGTACTCCTAGGGAGCCCTTTTTGTGTGCATATGTATTTTTGTACAAAGTGATGTTTACAAACAAATAGAATGAGGGGATGAGAAAAGAATTCATTAATTATATTTTTGTGTTTGATAAGACCTTCGGTCTTATGCCTACGTACCAACATAAAAATGAGGGATCAAAACCTCGTAGTTCGTGTTATAAATTTCAAAATGAGTGTGTTGATTTTAATAAAATGTAAGTTTGAAAGGCACAAAGGCCTAAAAATGATTTGAATGAGTTAGTTCTTTTTTGGCTTTTGAAAGTTTAAGTCAAGTATAGTTAAGTTTATTTACAAGTTTGATTTAAGAAAAGAAAGTTTGAAGATGCAATGGCATAAGGCCAAAGTTTATATTCGTTTGTAAAAATGGTCAAAGTTTGGAACAAAAGAGTAGTTCACACAAAGAAGTTTTTTTGAAAATGGAAGGAGATATTTTGAAATTAAAGAAATTGGGAGAAGATGAAGAGACTACCCTATGCACAAAAATTAAAAGTTTAAAGTTGAAAAGATCTGACCAAATGGGTAGCAATCCAATAGACAAGTATGTCAATAGAAACCCAGAATTCCCTTAGATATTTAGAATCAAGCAACACACAAATGCACAATTATATCAATCTTGAAGAGCAAAAGCATCAAATAAAGATGGTCTCATCCAAGCTTATCCACTTTATGATCTTCTCCAAAATAGCCCATGTAGCAGATGAATTCCACAAGTCACGGGTTCAACATAACAGCTTCACATTGATCATTATTGCAGATGAACTAGAGAGATCTTGAATGATGTATCAGATGAAATTCAAATTGCAAGCACTTTGTTCTTTAACAAATTGTCATTGGCCAAGTCCATTAGCAAAGGAATGTTGCCTAAGTTCTAAGTCCAATTGGGCAAGATCAAACCAACAGTCCACTCAAAAGTCTTTTAGGGTTTTTGTTATTATTATGTGCATTAATGGTCAAATACCAAACAAACAAGCAAAGTATACACAAACAAAATATATCACACAATATGGTCCAAGTGGACAAAGTGAAAATTACATTACCATAAACAATTAAAATGATATGTATAATGGCAAATGATATAAAGTGCTAAAAGTAAATTGCATTAAAGTAAAAGCTTGAAAGTAAAAGTTAATAGTTAGTAAGTTAGTAGTTAGTTTTGTTTTGCTTTTGATTTCAAGACATTCTTTGGAGAACACTCATCCCACTTGCCACAAGCATGGATCCTTGAACCAAAACATCTTCCAAAGAAAGGAAAGAAGGTCAAGTTTCCACACAATACCATGGAAGAGGGGAGACTTACAATCTCACTAACTAGAATGCTTATGCCTTTTATGTTACGAATTTAGCGTTATGTTAAGCAATCGTAATTGGACTTATGTAGAAGTCACAACTATTTGAGGTCGGGCAATAAACTTTTGGTGTTAATGCATGTCAGAGACATAGTATTATAAACTAAGCTCATTAAATATACCACACACAAAAAATATGCAAAAGGTGTGGCCTAATCTCATCCATACTCATGTTAATCTTTCAATCAACTAGCATTAGGACTTTGAGATGCCATTGGTGTTAGACGGTGTGGCTAGTGATCGAGAGGGGGGGGGGTGAATAGATCACCTCTTCTAAAATAAACGGATTTAAAATTTTATCAGAGTTATTGAAACTTAGCGGAAAATTTCAGTCCCGAATCGACTTCCGTCTATTCTGAACCGCTACTAGAAAACCGGACACGCGAATTTATTGCTGGATTTGAATTAGAATGACAGAAATTATTAACACTAGAATCTTATCAAATTGAATGCACTTATCACTAAATCCTAATTCCAATGAATAAAACTCAGCTAACAGTTTTGTCAAACAGTTGATGTGTATGTGATCAATGATGAACAACAGTGGACTTTAGTTAAAGAGGTTTTCTTGCCACTATTGTATCGCAAAAAGTACAGCCACAACACACTAACTGAAATTGCGAAACCGTTGAAAAACGTAAAGAGAGATAAGGAAAGAATACGATACGCAGAGATTTGGTAAGGAAGTTCCCCACGTCGTCCTCGCGTGTGGGTACGTCTCCCTCTCAATTTCAAATGAAATTGAGAACTGTGATTATCAATAATGCTGAATTCGTTGATACAAGGTTACAATACAAAGACAGAATTCTAAATCCCAAGAACTTCTTCTTGTATGAAACCTCCACTTGATCTGAGCACGATCAAGAATTTCCTGCAAGAAATTGCAAACAATTCACCGGTTCCACGACC